>NC_056748.1:132774887-133069887 GCF_019279795.1 Protopterus annectens | reverse complement strand
GTTACAAATGTTTCAGTCATAAAGACAACTACTTCAGAGTTATCATGAATATTCTTTAAACAAAGAAAATCACCAATGTATACTGCAGCAACATGCAGACAGCTACGAAAAAAATCAAAGATGATGAGGTAAAAATAATAAATAAAACAGTATGTCTAATGTCTTCAATAGAGTCTTAGCAATGGCGGCTTTTGCACTGACTCCGTTTTCTTAGGATGAAGAGGGCTTTAAAGAACAAAGTACTAAATCATATTTATGGGAAAAACAAGAATCATCAATATTCAGTTAAGAAATGTATGAAACCACATCACATCTCACTTATGCCATACTTTCTGTGGAATAAAACTCTAGGGAGGATCATGGCAACACAGGAGTACAAAAAAAAATGACAGCAACATTTTTTCCAGTGTCAGTAATGCGATCATTAGTAACCATAAAATGCTGATAAATTACAAGCTATGCCAGACACAACTACAATGGATGGGCAGATTTCCCCCAAGCTTTTCTGCACATAAAGTTAAGCCTGTAATGACTTAAAGTTCTAAAATAAGCTCAAACATCCAGTCGCTATTATAGGTTCATAGGTAGGTACTAGGCTATTTACCCGAAGGCATTTATAAGCCTAGCCAGAATGTGTTTGCTTTCGCTGCCCCCTTAGATTAGTTCCCTGTGCCTCTGTCCAGCAGAGCCACTGAAGTGATCCCCGGGGTAAACTTTCCGTTTCCCATCCACTAGTCAAGGTTACTTTTGAAGAGTGTTAGCGAGGAGCTCTGCCTAATGTAGACTGGAATCTTGTTCCAAAAAATGGGAAGTCTCTGGGACAGGAATCTATCCCTCCAGCACATTTTCTTCCAGCAGGGTGCACTGTGGTTACATTTTTGAAGTTCAGCATACAACAGTTTTCTTACATTTACTTTTCTTACATTTGTAAAAAAAAGTACAGCTGTGTACACTCACCACAAATGTAGATGCTCGAGTGTACTCACCGCTGCAGTCATCACCTGTGGATTATTCCTGCTGTGGTAGCCCTCGGCCAGCCCAAATACCAGAATCAATGCTTTTCTGCATCAGCTGCTATCGCATCTAGACTGACATCAGGTCATCAATGCTAAAAAGCAAGGCAGCTGACACCATTACATCAGTTTTTCTTGCCCTAACCAGTCAGAAGCCCCAGGAAATATGGCAAAGTGGTCCTGGTGGTTAACAACCACCTTATGTCTCCCTAATGAAAGATGATATAAGGGAGAAGAAGGGAGGGAAACCAGGACTGCAACAGTGAATACACTCGAACATCCACATTCATGGCAAGTGTACACAACTGCACTATGTTCTTCATGTTTCACTGTTGCAGTCATCACCTGTGGGAGGATTTCCAAAGCTGAGGAGAGGGGTGGAAGGATTTTAGTTAGAGACCCAGGGATGGGTAAGCAAGCCCTATGGAACTGCAGAGGCAAACCCTGCCCTAGCCTTAGAGAAAAGAGGAAGGTGGTAATGCTTTGTAAAGGTATGGACCGAGGTCCAGGTGGCAGCTTCCAAGATGTCCCTGGGAACTCCTCTGAGGAATGCTGTGGAAGTGGAGCCTGCCCTAGTGGAATGGGTATGAATAGACCTAGGGGGGAGGTTTCCCATGAAATCTATAGCAGAAATGGATACAGTGTGATATCCATTTGGAAATAGTCTGCCTGGAAATGGGCTTCCACTCTGCCCCTTGGGTAAAACTGACAAGAAGTTGGTCCGTTTTTCTGAAGGGTTTAGTACGGTCCAGGTAGTATTTGAGCTGTCTGTGCATGTCAAGGGAGTGCAGAATTCTTTCCCCTTTGTTTTGAGAGTTAGGGAAGAAGGTAGGTAGATGTATGGCCTGATTGAGAGTTACATTAGATACCACCTTGGGCATAAAGGTGGGGTTAGTCCTAAGGGAAACCCTGTCTGCATGGAAAATGACAAAGGGCTCAATGGCCATCAGTGTCTGAAGTTCAGAAACCTTTCTGGATGAGGTGATACGTAGCAAAAAAGCAGTCTTCCAGGAGAGGTACTTCAGTTCTGCTGAAGCAGCAGGTTCGAAAGGTGGTAAGGTTAGTTTTTCCAAAACATAATTTAGGTCCCAGGCTGGCGTGGGTCGCCTTCTGGGAGGTCTGATATTAGAAGCCCCTCTGAGGAATTGTTTAATCAAAGGATGAGAGAACAGGGGGCTGGTCTGTATTCAAGTGAGCTGAAATGGCTGAGGCATGGATTTTAACAGAAGAGAAGGAGAGGCCACTACTGAGTAATTCTGCTAGATAGTCCAGGATAAGAGGGACAGAAGGTTGTGAGGAAGTGGCCCCTCTGGACTGGCTCCAGGAGCAGAATCTTTTCTATTTCCCTGCATAAGATTTTCTGATGCTGGGCCTTCTGGCCTCTGTGATAATGTCTAGGGCCTGCTTGCTTAGCAGAAGCCCCTTGCTTACCTTGGGAGCATCAGCCATACTGATAGTTTGAGACTCTGCTGTTTTGTATATGCCTGCAAAGAACTTCAAGGTTTTTCATTAGTCAGATTCTAGAAGACTACTTTCAACTGCTAACTTTTTGCTGCTATGCACCACGTCACTGCTAGCCATGCCACTCTGACTGCACAAATGTTTTATTTTTTTTTTGCTATGTATGCTTGATTACTGAATACGTGAGCAAGTCCACTCAGACCCTATTCAGCCATGACACAGACTGCCAGAACTGTACAGACAACTTACTACAGCCATTCAACTAGCATATTTGGCCAACCGGGAGCAAACCAGAGCATAAAAGCAATAAATACAGAGAGAACATACAGAACTCTAAACATACAGTGACAAGAAGTCAGGATTAAACTGCAGATCTTGGAGTTGAGAGGTTATGATCTTACAGATGAGCTACAATGCTGCTCAAGTTAAAACTTCTCTGACAAGGCAAAGTTTTGTTTTAAAGACAATGAAAAATTATTGATATCGCATACAACATTCCACCAAAACAAACCTTACTGTTAATTTACTACAGACAGCTTTATCACACATTAGTAATTTTAAACAATTAAATAAAAAGCTAAAAGCATGCAAAAGAGCTGTGTGTTATCTATTACGTAAATACATACAAATACTATAGCAACACACACACGTACGTATACAGCTATATATATCCACACACACATATATAAGCATTTCAATATAATGAAAAATTGACCAAATCATAAAGACTTCAAAAGAAAACAATTTATTTTGTGCGTCAATCACTGAAATCCCACCACACAGACATAATTTGTCTGAATAATGGTACTGTTACAGAAAAGGTTTTTCTAAGGTAAGGTGCAAGAGCAAGGGGGTTAGCATGCATTTGCCACCTACATTACTTTACGAATGCATATTACCCCTAACTGTGCCATGCCCGAAACCCTAACACTGCACTTTAACTCTTAGGAAAAACCTTTTTCCTTAACATTACTGCTGTATGAGGCACTAGGACACAAACAGAACATGCACAACACTAAACCCATTCCCCTTAATTAGCCTTTACTCTAAGCCTAAGCCGTATACACTTGCAGAAGCATTCCCACCACCTAATGCTGAAACTGTCAGTATATCTGAAAGTTTCAACATTAGTATCCCAAACTCACACTTACTTTACCCACATGCATTTGATGTTCTGGTCATTATTTATCTGCAAAGTTCAATGAATGGAACACTCATGGCATTTCAGCATCACTTAACATCGATTAGCAGCTGATCCGACAGACTGACAAAATCTTGAAATTTGCTGTCACTGACTCATTAAGTTGACAAAGAAAATGTCGGAACTGACAACAGCGAATGCAATACAGCATTCCGTGTTGTCAGTTCCGACATTTCAATGCAGCTCACACTATAGTGGGGATTGGGAAATGTACCCTTTCCTTCACTATAGTGCAATCCCAGAGTTAGTATATTTAAGTAGCAGGGGGTGATGGGGGTGCAGCCCCTCACATGTGGTGTGTAGGGGAGGCATGCACAGTAATGGTGTCCCCGGAAGTGTGGTGACTGTTCAAAAATGTCGAAGTCGACATTTACAGTCACCACACTTCGATTTTATTGTCATTCGTTGTTAGTTTCGAGGTTTTGCCTCGACATAACCGCAATTCGCGGTTGTGCGGTCCAGTTAAATGATAGTAAACCTATATATATATAGATATACATATATATATATATATATATACACATATATATATATATATATAGATATACATATATATCTATATAGCTGAAACACAAGACTACTATACATGTATACACACACACACATATATATATATATATATATATATATATATATATATATATATATATATATATATATATATATATATATATATATATATATATATATATATTGCTGAAACACACTACCACTATACAAAACTATCAATTCGCACTCAGGGAATCTAGTAGACAAATAGTAATGGACCTGTCCCCCCTTCACACCAGCAGGGCCCAATGTTAGCACTCATCTCTTAAGCTGACAGACCGAACAGTGAAGTAGTAAGTGACTTGGTCCCCCTACAAAGCCCATGCTAGTGCTCATTGGAAGAGTTTATAGGGGGAAGGTTTGATTACATATAAGGGTGGAAAAGTGGATATGGCAGTTTTCTCTCTTCTAGCATGACTTCCTACTTCAACCATGGAACACAGTATTAGGTAGCCAGCTCATTACCTTGTACACTAAGCACCTGTAAAACATGATAGATTTCTATAGATCTGTGGCAGTCGTAACAGCAGACACTGCAGCAGCAGAATATAGCTTCTTCAGTTTTTCTTGCCCCAGATGTCAGGTGCCCCCAAATAGGTAGGCTGAAAAAAAATTATGCCAAAAAGCATGCATGTACTAAAATAAACATTTCTTTCATCTACAAGCAAATACACCACATAGGTTGTATAGAATTGAGAAGTACAGAAAAGTCCCAGCAAAGAAAAGGGGGATGGTGCGAGGGTATCCTGGACTGCAACAGTGAATACACTCGAACATCTACATTTACGGTGGGTACACAACTGTACTATGTTCATCGTGTTTCACTGTTGCAGTCATTACACTTGGGTTGAATCCCAAAGCTGAGGTTGGGTGGCTGGGCCTAAATAGGATTAGGAGAGGCTACCAAGCCCTGCAGAACTGCAGTGGCAAAGCCTGCTCTGGATTTAGAGTAGAGAGGTAAGTGGTAGTGCTTGGTGAAAGTGTGCACTGAACTCCAGGTTGCAGCCTCTAAAATGTCTTTGGTTGGTACTCCTGTGAGGAAGGCTGCTGAAGTGGCTGCTGCTCTGGTAGAATGTGGCTTAATACCCTTAGGCACTGATTTGCCATGTTGTGAATAGCAGAAGCGAATGCAGTATCTTATCCATTTTCAAATAGTCTGCTTTGAGCTAGGCTTTCCTTGTGATCCTGCAGCATAAGCTACAAACAGTTGCTCAGTTTTTCCTGAAAGCTTTTGTTTTGTCCAAGTAGAATAGTAGCTGTCTGTGTATGTCCAAAGCGTGCAGAAGTCTCTCCCCTTTATTCTGGGGATTTGGATAGAATGTTGGCAAATTAATGGTTTGGTTAAGAGCCACACTGGATACTACCTTTGGCATAAATGTTGGGTTTGTCCTTAGAGAGACCCTATCCTGATGAAAAATTATGAAAGGTTCCACTGCCATTAATGCCTGTAACTCTGAGACTCTTCTTGCTGAAGTTATTGCTAGGAGCAGATCAATTTTCCGTGATAAGAATTTTATATCAGCTGTATTGGCTGGCTCAAACAGAGGCAGTGTGAGTTTTTCTAAAACAAAGTTGAGGTCCCAAGTAGGTACTGGTGCTCTCCTTGGGGGTCTTATGTTTTTTGCCCCTCTGAGGTACTGTCTTAGTAGTGGATGAGAGAAAATAGGAGGTTCCGTATTGTAATGAGCTGAAATGGCAGAGGCATGGATCTTAACTGATGAGAAGGACAGGCCTTTGTCCAGCATCTCAGTTAGGTATTGTAAAATCTGAGGTATATTTGGAACAAGTGGTTCGAGTCCTTGTGCCTGGTTCCAAGCACAGAATCTCTTCCATTTTTCTGCATAAAATTTCCTAGTGCTGGGCCTCCTGGCTTCTAAAATGACATCCATAACAGCTTTAGAGAGAGGTGTGGTCTGAGTGGCTATATTATCTGCCATGCAGCCAGATTTAAGGTTCTGAGTTGACTGTGCAGAATCTGATTGTTTTGTTGAGTCAGAAGATAAGGAATTTGATGTAAAGGCCAGGCTGGTCCTTGAGACAAGCTCTTTAGGATTGAGTACCAGTGCTGGCATGGCCAGTCTGGGGCAATCAGGATCATTTTTGGCTTCTCTTGTCTGACATTTATGAGCACCTTGGGAAGAAGAGGCAGTGGAGGAAAGGCATAAACCGTCAGGGTTTTCCAGCTGAATGATAGAGCATCCACTTTCCATGCTTGAGAGTTATAAGTTCTTGTGCAAAATCTCCATAGTTGGCAGTTGTGAGGGGAGGCAAAAAGATCTATGTCTGGGCGTCCCCATTTCCTTGTTATCATGCTGAAGACCTGTGGATTTAGTTTCTATTTGTGAGGATCCATGAGATTTCTGCTTAATTCGTCTGCCAGTGTATTTTTTGTTCCTGGCAGGAATTGTGCCTGCAGATGTACTTGACAGGTCAGTGCTGTGTTCCACAAAGTCATGGCTTGCCTGCAGAGGGGGTAGGAATGTGTGCTCCCTTGCTTGTTTATGTACCACATAACTGTGGTATTGTCCGTCTTTAGGAATAGTTGTCCTGGATGTAGTAGATCCTTGAAGGCTGTCAGGGCATTCTGTACAGCCAGCATCTCTTTTTGATTGATGTGATGATGCATTTGTTCCTTGGGCCACGTGCCCTGAATACATTTTCCTGCCATGTGTGCCCCCCAGGCATAATCCGATGCAACTGTTGTTATCATCTGTCTGGCTGTGGGTAAGGTGAAAGGCTGTCCCTTGTTGTGGTGACAAGCCAATGCCCACCATCGAAACTCCTGTTGCAGGCAGGGAATTAGAGTTATTATTGTTACAAGGCTGTGGCAATGTTGAGTCCAGACACTTTTTAGATACCATTGTAGTTTCCTCATATGCAGTCTTGCATATGGTATTAGTAGAATGCAGGGTGCCATGAAGCCCAGGGCCTGCAGAATTTTTCTTGCAGGGAGCTGGGTCTTTGTTGCCATCATTTGAAAGTAATGAGTCAATTGCATTTGTTTGTCTGGCGTGAGATAAGCCATCTGGGCAGTTGCATTTAAGCTTTCACCCAGGAATATTATCTCTTGAGAGGGCACTAGTTTTGATTTCTTTTCATTTACTGTGTACCCTAGGCAAATTAGTAATCTTTTTACAAACGCCAGATGCTTTAGTAAAATGTCCTTGCTCTCTGCTTGACTAAGGCAGTCGTCGAAGTAGGGATATATTTGAATTCCTTTTGTCTGCAAAATGCAATTACTGGTGCCAGGCATTTTGTGAAGACCCTGGGCGCAATAGATAAGCCAAAGGGCAGTGCAGAGAATTGGTAATGCATTGAGCCAGCTATGAATCTGAGGTATCTTCTGCAAGATTGTCTGATTGGGACATGCAGGTATGCCTCCTTGAGGTCCGAAGTAACTAGCCAAGCCTTCTTGCCCAGCATGGGTAGAAGTTGCTACAGTGTTAACATTTTGAATTTTGGAACATTCAGGAAAGTATTTAGAATTGACAGGTCCAGTATTGGTCTCCAGGCTTTGTCCTTTCTGGGTACCAGGAAAAGTCTTGAGTAAAATCCTTATCCCTGTTCTTGCTGTGGTACTCTTTGAATAGCTCTCATGTCCATAAGAGCAGAAATTTGTTTTTATGCCTCTGCCCATTGGTTTTGTGGCAGGTCCAGCATACCTTTTGATTTTGGAAGGGTGTGAAAGTGGAACCTGTAACCCTGAGAAACAATATTCAGTACCCATTTGTCCTGGGTGATCATGTGCCAATTTTGTGAGAAAAGTGCTAGCTTTCCCCCTAAGGGTGCTGCCAAAAGGTAAGTGCTTGGCTTTTGTAGAGGGAAGTCATTGGGACTGTTTCCTATAAGTTTGTGATTTGTCTTCTCCTCCTTTGGGGGCTGAAGCACCCCATTGTTTAGGTCTGTATGAGCCTTGGAGCTGAGATCTGCCTCTTGGGCATCTGTATCTGCCTCTTTGTGGCCTGTCTGACACCGGAAAGGACTAATTTTTTGAAGGCCAGTTTCTGCTAAACCTAGGTGGTTGTACCTGTAAGAAATCCTTTATAGTCTGTGTTGATTTTGCTTTATCCTCCATTTTCTTTAACACCTCTTCTGCCTTAACACCAAACAAAGTATCATGCTGTAGTGGAGCATCCAATAATTTTACTTTAACATGTTCAGGTAAACTTTGTTCTTTCAACCAAGCATGCCTTCGAATGACAGAGCCTGTAACTGCGGCTCTACAAGAAGCCTCTAAAGAATCAAAATCACATTGCAACGTATGTTTTCCCACTTGTTCAGCTGCATGCAATAAATCCTGTGTTTCCTTATTGTCAGGACATTCTGAGTTTGTAAGCATTTTCTGTTTTAACAAAGACATGAGGTACTGTTGATATTTAAGCATGTGAAACTGGCAGTTTAAAGCCCTTACAGCTAAAGTAGCAGAAGTGTAAACTTTTTTCCCCCATCTATCCAGAGCTCTAGAATCCCTATCAGAGGGGACAGGGTTTTTTGCAGTGGAAGCCTTAACCCCTTTGGGACCCTGAGAAATTGTTTCTGGGTCAGCAGCAGGGTTTTTATAAAGAAATTTATGAGAGTCTGGGACCCTGTAGTACCTGTCTGGCTTGACTGGTGCAGGGGGCAAAGAATCAGGAGACAGGCTGGATTCAGAGAAAACATCAGCAACAATATCAAGCACAGGGGGGATAGCCAGGGGGCCTGTGCTGAGGCAATAAAAGAAAGTCTCTGAGCCTTTTCTTGGATTCTGAATAATCCTGGCTCTCCCAATGGAAATGCTCCCTCATGGTGTGCAAGGTTTCCCCAAAAGAATAATCCTCAGGCGGAGAGGCTGAAGGTATAGATTCTTCAGCATCAGAGTCCTCATAGGGAGGGAGAGAATATCCCTGATCTGAAGAAGAATCAGAGGAAATAGAAACCTGGTCAGAGGAGTCATAGTCAGTGTCTTGCCTAGGCCTTTTATCAGGAGGGGGATGGGAACCCCTGATCAAAGTAATTAGGTCCTCGACCATTTTAAGCATCTGTTTCTTTGGCATGGATGGTTGTCCAGGAGAATGCTGTACTTGTTTCCTTGTCTTTAATGGTGTTTTTGACTTTGCCTTGGCTGTTGTAGTGGACTTAATAGTAAGCTGTGACGGTCTGAATACACCCTCAGAAGCTGATGCCTGCTCAGCGGCTCCAGACCCACCTGAGGAAATAGTTTCCGCAGACCCAATACCTTGAGTTTCCAGAGGCCTAGGTGTCTCCACGTGGGAGTCGGATACGGCCTGTGGCTCTGAGGTAGCGGGTGTCAGGAGCTGTGAAAGCCCCTCACTGAGAACCAGCGACTGGCCTAGAAGAGGCTTCATCGTCAGTTTTGGACCTCGGATGCCTGTCCTTTTCCTTGTCTTTGCATTTTTTATGAATTCCGGTCGTCGGTTGTTCCGACGGCATTATGTAGTTAAACCTTCAGCCAAAGTAATGTAAAGCAAAATCAAACCGACGCTTAATAGTGCGTTTGTTGAATCTAGCACAAAACCGACAACTAGTGACGTCGTGGTCTGGGCCTAGGCAAGGAATACAGTAAGAGTGAAAGTCCTTATGAGGTATTTGCTTCCCACAAGAAATACAATTGTTAACTTTTACTGACATCGGTCTGGAGCAAGAAAAGTTTCAACGGGTACTTAGCTTTATTGAAGACTTTGGTTCTGAAATTCGATTTTGAAAATCTCAGGAGTCGGCCGACCGGCACTTGCGAACTGCTTTTGCTTCAGGCACCGCGCAGCAAGAAAGACTGAAGAAAATGGCGTCGACTGCATCTTTTATACCACTGGCGCACTGATGTCAGGGAAGAGGCGACAGCAACCAACGCCGGACCTAGACTTTGGAATTCTGGCTGTCTGCTGGTAGCCTGCCAGCAGGATAACCCAAGTGTAATGACTGCAACAGTGAAACATGATGAACATCTTAAATGATCCATTAAAACAATCATAGATATGGCTAGTTTAGGGAGAAGGGGCATGGATATGTATCCAAGACCAACACATTGAAATATATTCCTATGGCCATTGTTTCCTTCATTTTCCTCACAGTCCACATGAAAGTACATGGTCATTATATGATCAATTACAAACAGAATGTCAACTGAAACAATGTTTTTGACTTGTTGGGGTTAAGTGCACTTTTCTAAGAACAGCAAGCTGAAATATGTTACTGTGGCTGTATATGTTTCACTTTCTGCTCAATTTGAGATTAGAAGGATACAGAACAGAAATATCATTTTGAGGGATTAATAAGATTGCTTGATGGGGGGCAGCATCTAATAAAAAGCAATGGGACCATTATATTTATGTGAAGCTTTCACAGTCAGAGGTGGTGTACCCTCTGAGAAAGTGCATATTGAACTGGGACAGTAATTGTGTATGTATGTACTTATCTGTTTTGTACCCAAGTATCTTAATAGAAGTCCCAGAATTTTCTATTGTGAACTGTTTTCAGGGAACTGCCACATGGTTTATGGTCAGTTACACACAGCTAAAAAAATCAGTATTACATAGTTTTTTTTCCAGACGTCTGGCACTACACCCAGTTTTCACCAGAGAGCTATGTAAGATTCAAGGTTATTTACCGAAAGTCTATTCTGTGATAGACAAATCAATGAAAATAAAATCAACAAAACAACTTTTAGCAAACACTTTTCTTGCACAAGGCAAGCCTCCCACACCTCCCTAACTTATATATATATATATATATATATATATATATATATATATATATATAACAACTCCACAGTTGGGCAACAGTAGAGAAAGGGAAACACTACATGTTCGCTGAAGACGGCCTTCAATGATAAAGGTGTCTCATTGCTGTGAGATGATTAATCACAGCTCGGGAAAAACACTTTTTCCAGACTACATGACCATTACTTGCAATGGCAGGTAAAATTAATACCCAGAATATATTTCCACCATGTCCTCATTAGGCCAGAAACAAAAAGAAAGTATTTTTATTTTACCAGTCAAGGCAATATTTCTTTTACTATGTACAGAGGTGACTGCATTCTGTGCACTTGCAAAGATAGTCTCTGCCATATAAATCCTGATGGAGATGCAGTGAAGTCATTGGTGATAAAATGGCATTTTTGTGTGTTTTGCACACAAGTATCTTGTTACAATTCCCTGATACTTTTTAATGTGCACTGTCATCAAATAACTAAAATACAGCCTCTTATATAAAGCTAGTGCATTTAACATTTCAGAGGGTTTTTGTTGTCACAGTCTCACACTGTACTTAGTTTCCATCCAGGGGCTATGTGAACTGTGCTCAAAAGGCCAAGCAAAATTAACATCCAGAATATATTTGCAATAAAATCCTCATTATGTTAGAAGTAAAAATCCTATATATTTCACCAGAAAAATATTTTTACTTGTACTTTTATACTTCCAGAGAACATAGCAAAAAACCCTAACCACAAATCAGTTCAAAATACTCCTAAAGGGACACCTTGCTAATCATTAGCTGTGCTCTTGCCCCTCTCAAGGATAATTATTTACCCATAACTATTACTTTTTCTCTGCATATTTTGTATCCTCTGTTATCTTAATTTGTTTTAGTATGTAAATCTCCATTGCTTGTATTGTTCTATTCTGGAGCTTTTCTCCCTGAATCTCCGCTGAAAACGGGCCCCTGGCCCAGTCGGACACTACCCGGTTAACAAATGTAATAAATAAATAAAATAAAAACATCCCAGGAATACAGTGATATATTTTCATTCACTAACGATAGTTGTATCAAACTCAACTCTGAGCCACAGTAAAACTCCCGAGGGTAGAACAGGAGTTTTAGGCTCATTCTGCAGTTGATCACATTGTTAGTACTATAGTAAAATTTCATAATAAAATGTTTACCGCCACACCAGGTATTCACTGCCATAGTCTGTTTTTTTACTTATACCCAATCTACATCTGGAATATTGTTATGAATTATTAAGTAATCATTAGATCATAATTAAAACCCCCAGATATTTCAAAAGAAAATATTTTGGAATATATGCCTTTATTGCCATAGTCCTGTTTTTTCACAGCGGAGTCCTGTTTTTTTTTTCCACAGTGGGTGATTTGCTGAGCTTTTGTTCAGTACATTGAATACAATAAGGCCCCTAATACTTCTTTTTCGAGCTGTCATAACATCAAGAGTAAAACCATCCATGTTTTATTTTTTTTATTTTTGGGGCGGGGTTGCAACATGCCACAGTTAACATTTTAAATGTTTGAGAAACTAATGCAGTAGTCTCAAATTCATCATAGTGCTGTACTGAAACCCCTAAACCTAAGGGTAGAATAGGAGTCTTACATGTTTTGTAGCTGATTATCATGTTGTTACTGTCAAACTTTCATAATAAAATCTCAAAGGAGAACTGAGATACGGTCTTTTAGTGACAGGCACATCAGTATGTTTATGTTCACTGCTGCAGCCTAACATTTTACATTATACCCAGTTTAAATTGGGAACGCTGTTTTGAAAATCTATTAATTGTCTAGAATACAGTAATAGCCTAGGACACCTCTGTACTCTCTTTTCATTACTTTAGAGGTAATATATATCAGTTATAACATACTGTGGCTACAATGCCATACTTTCAAGTGGATAAAGCTGGGGTTTCAAATTCACAGTTCTGCTTGCACTGAAAGCTCAGAGGTTCAAAGGTTAGAAATGCAGAGTTTTTGTGTGTGTGTGTGTGTGTGTGTGTGTGTGTGTGTTGTAATAGCAGACACTGCTACTACCTGAAAAAAGAATAAAGAAATCTCAACAGCAGCACAGCTATAGCCATTCAAAGACAGATACCAGTGGTTTTAGTTCATATGTTTTTACTGCTACAGACTGGTATTTTCTACTACACTTGGTTTTCATTGTGGGTGTTGTGCTGAACCTCTGCTACATACACCAAGTACAACAGCCTAAATACTTCTTTACTGAACTGTCATTACATCTGCAGCAAAAACCCTACTTAGTTTTCCTGAATACAGAAGCTCTGGTCACTGGACGTATGCCCCCCCCCCCAAAAATTTAGACTCATGGGCAGTAAGCTCTGTTACAGTGCAATATAGCTGAGTGTGTGTCTTTAAAGCTGGAACAACCAGCCAAGTCCATTTTGTAACTGCGGGTCATGACATATTATTCTTAGAAACTTAGTGCAATAATTCATATGGTTACCGATAAATGGTCCCTTATTGCTGGTTACTACAAGCAGTCTTATGCAGTCATCTAGGTGCGCTGGTTTCACAATTTTTCCTTCAAGCTGAGAAAATCAATCTCTCTCAGCATCATATAACTGATGTGTTCTTATGAAACAGGAACCAAACAATACTGTTATTCTAGGAAAAACTATACTTTCTGCCATTATTATTAGCAAAAATACACATATTTTACATACTGTAACAGGGTTGCACATATTTGAGATTATGTTGTCTCTTTTCTTTAGAAGCTATTAGACTGTGTAAAACAAATGAAAGTGGAATTACCAGGGAATCTCACCCTGAAAATGTATAAGAGTATATTCAAGCAGTAGAGAGAATATTCATCGGAAGACGTGTGTTAATTCATACCACAACTGCCTTTGTAAATTGACAAGACAGAACTTTTACATAATCAGATGAAAAAATGAACAGCTTTCATTTCTTTTCAGAGTAAAACAAAAAGCTATCAGAAACATAAATAGTCTGAAAATTTCATGAATAAAAATTGAACCATTTTGGAAATGCAAGCTCTTAAATACAAACAAAACACAAAAATAGTCAAAATCAGCTAGTACTCTCTGAGAAACCTTCTGAAAAAAGAGCAGCAGTTAAAGACTTAAGGCAGTGGTACTAGAAACATTTTACCACCTCTTCCCTCCCTTACATCAGCTTTCTCATTCTACCTACAATGTTCTCCCATTAAGACGTGTTTCTTCATCTACGGTTTACTAATTCATCTTCATCAACCTCTCTTACTGAAGCTGCTAGCATACTACGAGTGCCTCCGTAATAGGCCCAGGTCCTGCCATAAGAATGATGAAGTTGCACAGCTGTAAGACTATTGGAGCATTCCTGTTTCATCTCCTCCACTCTCTCTGAACCCCCCCCCCCCAATACACTACTTACTTCTCCTGAGTTGTAAACATTGGGGAAGTTGTAATAATCCTGCTGAGTACTTTACATCTAAACCTTCTAATCTTCCTGCCAGGCTAATATGGAAACAGACAGACAGACAATCTCAAGCATAAAAAGAGACTAAGATTTTCAACTAAACTCAACCTCTAGAATGCCTCACAAATGGCTGATACCTTGCAATTATTGCACAGTAAGATGCTAACCAGGTAAGCCCAGTGGACAAACAGACTCTTTTCAGAGGTGACGAAGAAGCAATGTCCAGTTAAGTATGAGTTGAGTAGCAGTTGCTCAGTGCCATAAACTAAGCATATGAAGGCTGTGGTAAAATCCAGCACCACTGTATGTGCTAGGTCTAACAGCATGCAGTCTTAACCTGCTGTATCAAACTGAAACAAACTGAAAGATAGCATTCCCTAAGTACAGTCTTTTGTGACCATTAGTGGTGCAGCGGTAACGTTGTCGCCTCACAGCAAGAGGTTCTCCTGTTCGATTCTCGGCTGGAGCGCCTTCTGTGTGGAGTCTGCATGTCCTCCTCACAGTTGAGTGGCGTTCGAAAGACATGCGTGAATGGGCGTGCCTTCGTTGAAGGTTGGGTGTCAGGCTGGCACCTCGGCACCATAAAAATCGACTACCAATCATTAGCAGACCGGAGTTCCGCTGTGGCGACCCCTAACCGGGAAAAGCCGAAAGAAAAACAAGGTTCATAGGTGTTTACTAGACTAATGACCACAAGGGACTTAAGCCTAGCCATGCAGCCCAAATCTCTGACAAGTTCTGGTACCCTTGCTAAGTGTAAGTAGGGGCTTGGGAGATGAAATATTTACAAGCAGGGGCCTGGAAGATGAACCATTTACAGGTCGCCTGAGTCCATTAGAGAGACAGGTGCCAAACCAGGGATGAATTTTCTGTTCCTCATCCAAATGTCCAAGTCACACTTGAATTGGGTTAGGGAGGAACTCTGTTTCACACGGATGGAGAGCCTGTACCAGAGATGGGGTAGTCTCTGGGATACATACCTGTCTCTCCAGCGGGTCTTATTTACATCACAGGCAAGGTTTAAGTCTTTAGAACAGGTAACTCTGGTGCTGTGTTTTGTGGATATGCAGGAGCTCCATCAGAGTGGGGTCTGACAATGTCCTGTATGCTAGGCATCTGACAATGTCCTGTATGCTAGGCATAGATCTCCCCTCAACAGCCTGTAGGAGACAAAATACATAGATAGGACCTCGAGGCAGTCTGCATAGGACATTTTACTTATGCCATGTATTCTTTTAATGAGGAACCTCTGAGGACATTCCAGTTGTTGGATATGCCTGGTTAGGTACATACCAAAGGGGGCACTGTATTCAATGATAGGTCTGATGAATGCTGAATACAGTGCAACAATGACTTCCATGGCCCTAGATGCCAAACCTTCATTTACAAGTTGCGCAGCATAGAATGATTTCCTCACTACTGTAGACACACGATGGTCAAAGGCTAGATTACTGTCTATGTGTGGCCCTAAGTTCCTGACTACTGGATCAACTCTAAGGGTAGTGTTGTCAATATGTTACCAGGGATGGATGACTTCCCAGGTGATACTATTATGCATCTCTAGGCATTTAGTTTTAGTCTATGGCACTGACACCAGTTGTTTGTCTGTGTCAACCCCTCCTGGAAAACATTTGTGTCAGTGTGGGATTCAATGACAGCTCCTAATTTGCAATCATCTGCAAATTTAGTCAGCCAGAGATCACTGACATTGGCCTTGACTTCAGAGAAAATGCCAAAAATGAGCAGTCCAAGGATCAATCCTCGAGTTACTCCATTTGTGACTTGCCTCTTTGTAGAGGTGAACTTCCTAGTTCTAACATCCTGGGTCCTGTCTGTTAGGGAGCTGGCTATCCACCAAGTGACATGCGGGTTTGTACCTAACCTCTTTAGTATGTCAACAATGCCCGAGTGGGGTACTGTGTGAAATACCTTGGCCAGCTCAAGGTAGGCAGTGTGAACCATTCTTCCCTCAACCATTGCTTTACTGACCTTCTCAAGAAGTCCACCAGGTTGAGTAGGCATGAGCTGCCCTTGACGAAACCAAACTGGGTTGGGTCCAGTGTCTGGAGGTTTACTATATTATTATTGAACATCTCCATGATAATTCTTTCAATGGCTTAACATAAAAGAACAGCAAGACTTATGGGACTGTAGATGGCCCACCTTTGTGCAGAGGTATGACAGTTGCTGTTCTCCATTCATGAGGCATGAAGCCTGTTTGGAGGCTACAGTTAAATAGCAATTCTAGACTGCCTGACAGGTCATGTTTCATCCTATTTAGAAGACATCCTGGGAAGTTTTCTAGGCCCATTGATAGTGTTCTTGGCCTTAGAGAAAAATCATTAAGGACATGTTCCCTAGTGATAGCAAGTGGGAGTTATATTTGATGGTATTTCCTGAGGGAAGGTTGAGGGGGAGAGAAGCCAGTACATTTGCTATATCGTTTGGCTCAGTACAGGTGCTCCATTTACAGTGCACTCTGCACACAACTGTGTACTGCCTTTGAAGCTGTGGTCCTAGCTAAAGAATGCCTTGTGATTGTCCTTGGCCCGGGAGGCCAAATTTACCTTTGGTAGACTTTATTTGTCCTCTGAGTTGTTTGTTTAGTTTGATGAGAGTGCTTTTATCCTGCTGGGGGCTGCACATCTTAATTTTTGACATGATTTTTCTTCCTTCTGTTATAAAGCCTATTGATTTTGTGTTTCTACCAGGGTAGCTTGTTTTTTTAGTTAGATCTATACTGCTTCCTGGTGGGTACAGTTGCCTCTATGCAACTATTAACATGCTTGTATAGGGTTTCTGTGAACAGTTCTTCATAGGCAGCAGTGTTCTCAGGGTTTATGGGGGCTTGAAATTTTGCCAGGTTATCAATTATTAGCAGGAAGTTAGCCTTAGAGTAGTTCCTGAATATTTCAGGTTTAGCTGGGGGTCCAGGTTTTATTTTTACTTCAAAGCAGACCATTTTGTGGTCTCACCTTACCAGTGAAGACATTACACTAGGGGGTGAGCATCACTCTCCCATATCAGTGAGGTGAGGACCAGATCCAGTACGGTTGCACCCCTGGTTGGTATACTGCCAATCTGGCCCGGGGAGTTTCTGTTTACAAAATCCAAGAATTTATGTGCCTGTATATCTGATGTTATATAAGACTGCCAGTTAACAGTGGGGTAAATAAAGTTGCCCATGAATCTGGTATTAGGTTGGATGGTAAATGTTTCCAATAAGTTTAAATACATGGTATGGGTCTCTTGTGTTATACAGGGTGACCTACAGCTTTACATGGAAGTGGCAGTGGATTTTGCCTATGGTAATTTGAACATGGAGCAGCTCAAGTGCATTGTCCTGTTTGACCAGCCTTGAGGTATATTGATTTTTGATGTAAACCAAACCACCTCCACCTTTAGTCTCTGCCTGTGTGGTAGCTGGTCTAAATGTGTGGAAGGCATTACAACCTTGTACTGTCGGTGTGCTATCTGTGGCTTTAAATCATGTCTCAGCGACTGCAAAGACATCAGCATTCTCTATGGTGAAGACAGCTTCTATGGAGTGGAGTTTTATTTTGTTTAGACGCCTAGCACTGAGCAGTAATAACCTTTAGATTTTCTTGGTTTTGATTTGCTATGTCAGAAGTACTTTCAGTTTGGCATTCTGTAGCTAAAGGTAATTGTAACTAACTTAAAAAATTGGACAAAGGAACAAGGTATACTTACTTCTGTGCTGGTATAAAAGATTTATTACACTCACATCTGCATCCGTTTACACCTATTCCTGTACTAAAACTTTTACCACACAGGCCATGGACATGTTGCTCAATCTCAACAATTGTAGGGATTCTAATACTAACTTCCTCCTAATTCTGGTGGCCCAGAGAACTTAACTCTTCATATTGTACTCAATAGATGGCATAATTCAACATGCAAACTATACAACATGGAAGAGAGAAATGTTCTTACTTAAACATCCAGAAAACAGAATTCTTATTAAGGTGGAAAATGCTTATGTGCTGGGATCTTTGTAACTAATGAAGGCTACTTAGATGCAAAAACACATTCTGCTTTTGCTGGCTGTTCTCAATGGCCTTTTACAGTATAATGCTTCAGTCAATTTTCTGAGATTAGGAAAATTATATCAAATATGAAGTCTGTGACATTCTGCCCTGAGAAGAACTTATTCCCAGTGTTGTCACCATTAAGGAAGTCTTATTTTTTCCCCCAAAGTCTATCCTTACTCAGTTTAAGAGATTTTACTTGTACAAAATGCCATATAAGAACAGCATCAATATGCACAATGCTTCTCCAAATGTTGGTCTTGCAGATGCAGTTTTCGAATGGACTGCCAAGATCATGTCAATGGAGAGGAAAGTTACAGAAAATGTTCTGCACACTTCATTATCAGCAAGCACTGATGCAAGATACTGACAAACTGTCAGCAGCCATCCTCACAACACTACCTGTTATACCAGTCTTATCAGGTTATAAATTAATGGCATCTCAGCTTATTTCCAATTTATCAATTACAGGTAAGTGACAACAGAAGTCCTCAAAAATTAAAAATAAAGCTAGGAAGGGTGATTTTGTGAAGGATGATACCAGGTCAACCTGGTGGGCTTCTTTGAGAAGATCATGAAAGTACTGGATGAGGGCAAAATGGCTCACAATGCCTGCCATGACCTGGCCAAGGCATTTGACACAACAACTGCATTGTTGATAAACTCAAGGGGTTAGGTATAAACCTTTATGTCACCCAGTGGATAGCCAGCTGGCTCACAGACAAGACCCTGGAAGTTAGAATTGGGGAGTCCACCTCTACAAAGAAGCCAGTCACAAGTGCAGTCCCTCAGAGATTGGTCCTGGGACCTCTCCTTTTTGGCATTTACTTCTCTGAAGTCAAGGCCAATGTCAAAGGCCTCTGGCTGACCAAATTTGTAGGCAATTACAAATCAGAAGTAATCTCTCACTGACATTAACATTCTCCAGGAAGGGCTGACAAAGACAAATAACTTGAGTCACAGCTGTGTACTTCAACTAAATGCCAAGAAATTACAACAGTATCCTTTGGGAAGTCATCGAACCATGGTAACTATCATATTGACAAAACATCCCTAGGAGTCGACCTAATAGTCTTGGGGGACACAAGTAGACAGCAACCTTGCCTTTGACCATCGCATGTCTACAGTAGTGAGGAAATCATTCCATGCTGTGCAACGTATAAACAAATGTATGGAATCTAGGTCCAAGGAGGTCATTGTTCCACTATATTCAGCATTTGTCAGACCTATCATTGAGTACAATGCCACCTTTGGTATGTACCTATCCAAGCACATTCAACAAAATACTCCCAAACATTATTACCGTACTCAGAGGTTGCTGCATGTTGGGGAAAGGCATATTTCTAAGCACAACTCCTCTAGTTTTAAAACTATACCCAACATACAAGATTTTTTTCAGTTTTGTCAATGTTGTATAGGTAGGTGATGCAGACATTCTCTTTGGTTAAGAGTTATAAACCCAAATTGTATTCCATAAGTAGTCTCATCAAAATTACGGACAGTGCCAAAATTACTGCCTTAAATAAGAACATGTAACCATAAAATTATGTCAATGTCAGGAGGCTCACGGTTTACTAACTCTGTCTCATTGATGCATCTGGTCTCCATAAAGCTGCCATGTCTAATCAAGCTACATCCTTCCTTCTGAAGCTGTAACACAGTTTCCCATCTACCGTGATCTCCAAGTGTCATAACTTTCTATACTTGAGCAGTGCTATAGTAAAATCAATAAACTGGGGGGAGGGGGGACTTTCCCAACAAAATCTTTCACTGCATAGCCTTACAAAACCTGTACTGACCTGAACTTAATCAAGGCCTAACAGTATACTCTAAATAGCAATGTACAGCAGTACAACTTTCCTTCAAAGTAAACCTCTCAACAGGACATCTGGCTATCCATTTACATCAATTTCTATTACTCCCACCATGGTAAACCTTTACTAGGCTCTGCCAAGGCTCACTCCACCAGATACATTGCAGCCACTACTGTCTTCCTCAAGGCAGACCCCTTTAACTGAGCAAATCAATCACCTGTGGAAAGATCAAGTATCTCCCTTCGCTGAGAGTCAGGAGGAGGGAGAACCAATGTTGCCTTGGCCAGGAGGGGACTATGAGGATCATATTAGGTCCGTCTTATCTCACTTTTATAACTACCCTATGAATCCAGGGTAGTGGTGAAAAGGCATAAAGGAAAAGGTCTGTCCATTTGAAAGAAATTGTCCACTCTCTCTGTCCCTGTCTGTTAAGTTCTGGATCAGAATTTTTGTAGTTGTCTGTTCTGGTAAGAGGCAAAGAGGTCTATAGCAAGGTGACCCCACTGATGGGTGATCTCCATAAAAACTTCTTTCGGCATCCATTTGTTGGGGATTCCAGAAGATTCCTGATGACAGAGACTGTTAGGGTTTTGTTCTAGCCCAGGAAATAGGCTGCACTAGAGTCAAATGCAATTCCCGTGCCAATAGCCAATTTTTCATTGCAGGATTGGACAGGGGGTAAGAATGGGTTTCCCTTGTTTATGTACCACATAACCATGGTGTTGTCTATCCAAATCTGTATTGTTCCTGACTTCAGTTCGTCTTGGAAGGCTTTTATGGCTATAAAGATTACCAACAGCTCTTGTTGGTTTCTTTACAGCTTTCTTCGTTCTGAGTTCCAAATGTCCTGTAACTTTAAAGGGCATAAGTGATCTCCTCAGACCATGTCCAAGCGGTCTGCTGTGACTGTCTTGTTTGCTTCTGGCAGGGATAAGTTTGCCCCTGGGTATTGCAGGATGGTGTTTTATCACCAGAGCAGTTCCTCCTTTAAGAAGGGGAGAAGACACACTAGGGTCTCCAGGGGTTGGAAGTGTTGTTCCCAAGTGTTTTTTTTTAGGAACCACTGGAGTTTTCTCATGTGGAGGTTTGCCAGGTGGACCAAAAGAATGCAGGATGCCATGTATCCCAAGGCCCTTCGCTACACCCTTGCAGGTACTGTCTACTTTGGTAGGAGGTTGGAGAAAAATTTGGTAAGGTAAGCCACCTTGTGCTGGGGTAGGATGGCATTTTGCACGGAGTCCATTGGTCCCTCCATAAAAAGAATTCTTGTCTGGGGCTGAATTTGTGACTTGCGAAGGCTCTGTGTGAGACCCACTTTCTGGAAGCACTCCATGATGATTTGTAAGGCTGTCTGTATTTCTGGGATGAACCTTCCCTATATGAGGCAGTTGTGCACATAAGAGTAAATATACACCCCTAAGGTTCTGCAATGGGCCATGACTGTAACTAGACATTTGGTGAAAACTCTGGGAGCAATAGAGAGGCCAATTGGTAATGCACAAAACTGGTAATGTAACCCTGCTGCCACAAACTGCAGGTTCCTCCTGTGATCACCTGAGATATGAACAGGTAGGCATTCTTTAAGCCTAGTGTGACCATGTAAGCCCCTTGATGGATTATGGGAAGCAGGTACTGGAGGGTTAGCATTTTGAATGCAGGGACTGGGATGACATATTCCACTGCAGTCCTCCTTCCAAATGGTCCTCTATAACGTTATCCTCATGATAGGGAACCTCATTCTACAACCCTGTAATTGGCAATTAAGAACTTGTAACTGGCTAATCAAGAGTACTTTTTGACTATCTGTTGTGATAGTATTTCCACACTCCATTCTGCAACATACATTTAAAAGCACAGTACCCACTTTCTATATACCTTTTATAAACATGAGTGTATGTGCATGTGTGCTTGTGTGTGACACTGTGTTTCCACATATATACATATTAGAAGTTTAAGACCTATATATTTACAGATCTTCGCATTTCACACAAATACATTATTTAAGCTATGAATATACATATTATTTTATGTACTATAGTTTGAGCATTTTTATTTTATTTTTTGTTATCCAGGTTAGTCCTACTAGGCCAGTGTAGGGGAGATCCAAGATTATATTCATAGTGACTAGGGGAAGTTTGTAAATGTGTAAATATGTAAATAATGTATTTTATGTTGCGTTAAATAAAGGACCCCTACTCTTTTTCAATAGATGCACTGGGATCTTTTACATTTACCTGAACTACAAACCATACAAGCAAACAAGGCCTCAATTTATAACGCCTCATAAATAGGATATATGTCTTACAAACGTACGTTTACTTACCTTTGCTTGTGTATGTCTTAGTACTACATGTATATTTTTTGAACATCCATGTAAAATATAAGGATCTTTTCTCCTCAGACTTCCACTGAAAATGAGATCTGCCCCCCCAACTTGGACATTCATGGTCATTACATACAAATAAACAAATGAATATTTTATATTTGCTCTGGCCACTTTCTCATTCTAGAGAGGGTGATTCAAATTCTGTTTGACAACCTCTTTTCTCCTCCTCCTATTTACTCAATAATTTTCCTCTCCCTAATAAGTGATAATCTTGCCAAGGATTCTTCCTATAGAAATGAAGAACTTTGCATTCTGATCCCCAGCTCTTGGTTTCTGGGGTATCCAATCAGCCTAGCCAAATTCTGAAAAAAAAAAAAAAAAAAAAAACCACAATAAAAAATAAAGCAGGAAATAGGCAAAACCACACTAAGGCCAAACAAGAACATTTATTACAAAGCTACCCAGTGCCTTAACACAATACCTTCAAGTACTTCAAGAAAACACAAACTGTAAAACTTAACTAGAAACATCATACAGAAAGTTAATCAACCGACAGAGCACATTAAGCAAATCACCACTTAAAATCAAGATCTTGATTAAAACTACAAGAGACCAGGATCTGAAATGTAAAAATAAACTGACCTGAAGAAAGCAATATCTGAAAATGTGTTTGTTTTTTTCTGAAGTGTAAAACATGTTACAGACTGAAATCTATGTCCTCTGGAAGTGTTGTACAGCTGTTTTGTTGAAATTATTTTCCATTAACGGCCATACTTAATTAGTTCCTACTGTTGTTTTCATAAAACTGAACAGGCTACTCTTTTCCTCACTACACAGCCAGGCATATTCAGCAAGTGCGTCTTTCTGTTATGTCTTCAACATAAAATTTACGTGCCCTCTGTGTCCAAACCACCCAAACCAATCCACAGTCACAATTAGCAGCATACACAAGACTCTCCATTTTACAAAGCACAGTGTCCTGCACATTTATAAGTAATGTTATTAATCTTAAAAAAAAAATCCAACATCAGTACAAGTATTGCATGAGCTACAAGGGAAGTTCCCTTGGGACTACAAACATCAAAATTATATCTTTCTTTATCTAAAAATAACTACAAACAAGTAGATGAGGCATATTTCTATCTCTACTAAATCAGACAACAGGAAGAGTGAAGTGTTCATATTATGCAGGATATTACCTAAGAATCATACAACATTCCTTAAGAAAGTAAACCAGATGGTTTATAAAACAAAGCAAAACTGTTTCTTATTTTTCATACGAGTATCATCTTCAAAAGTATTATGGCTCTTACAACACACCTGCCAATAGGCTTATTGAAAACTGTATCAGAGCCTTCCTTGTGGGAAATGAGGAATCACATTTTGGACATCACAAAGAAATCCTGCTTTTTAAGTGCAAATCATAGGGCTCTACAAAAGTTTCACTTGAGGTAAATCTTATGACAACCAGTGGAAGACGGTTCACACTCATATATGTCATAATTCAGATCTTAACCAAATTCTTTAGAAACTGTACATAACAGACTGCTGTGGGTGATCAAACATTACTTTAACAGTTCTACAAATGGATTAACACTTTTTAATAGACTTTCAGAAATGCCATCTTTTAAAAAAACTCTATTAAAATGGTTTCTGATAGGAAATGCAACAGGTTTTATTGAAAATATTGCAATAAATTTTCTTGTCTGGCCTTAGTGTGGTTTGGCCTATCCAATCCCTCCGCCTGTTCCATCATCGACTACAACCTTAGTGTTAGACAAACTTGACCTGTTTTCAAACCAGAGAAGTTCACAGCAAACAGATTAATGGATTCTACATGAAGCCCTGAAAGTGTATCATCAGCATGGAGGAAGAAATCACCCTCTCCAGCAGCAGCCTTTTTTCTCTCCCAACAAGGCAGGAGTACTACATATTTAAACATTCTGTCCACAAACTCCAGTCATCTCTGTTTGCTAACTAATTTCACAAAAAAAACCCCAAAAAAAACACCAAGCTAGATGCTTTATCAAAATGTTTATCACTACATCCATGAAGCATATATTAAGTACAGATCATATAAACTTATACTATAAGATATTATTACCCTTAACTGAGCTCCATGTCAAACTTCAAATTACTTTACCTACATCTGCAACTGTCTGAAAGACAACAATATAGTGACAAACAGCAATAAATTCAGGGTCTATATTAGAACACTGAACATTTAAAATGTCGAGTGTTCTAATATCGACCCATTTTCAGCAAACGTTGAAAATATCGAAGAAGCAGAAAAACAAATTCTTTCCTAGGGAAAGAATTCGGTTGTCCATTTCTGTTGCTTCAGTATTTTCAGCGCTCTGTTGGAAAGTTACAGGTCAGGTTCAGGTAAGTGCGATTGAGTGCGGGTTAGATATGTGTGCGATTGTGTGGACATGAGGGTTAGGTGAGTTAGGGTTAGGTATGTGTGCAATTGTGTGGACATGAGGGTTAGGTGAGTTAGGGTTAGGGCACGGGTGAGGTGAGTGTGCGATAGTGACGGACCTTAGGGTTTGGGTTAAGGTAAGTGGATAGTTAGTGGTGTGTGTGTATAGTTTAGTGTAGGGTTAGGTGTAAGATTTTAGGTGTGTGTGTGGATTGCTGTTTGTGTGGTGTGCTTGTGTTGTGTGTATGTGTTTTGGAACAGCAAATTTTTTTCCCTAGGAAAACATTTGCTGTTCTGAATGTTCGATGTTTGGTATTTTCGATTGGTAGGGTTCGATATTAGAACACTTGACATTTTGAATGTTCGGAGTTCTAATATAGACCCTAAATACACTGTGATACTATTTGTCACCCACCCAAGACGTTCCACAAGCTTTTACTACTGGTACACCTGTAAAAGTACATGACCCTTTATTAATCCAAAAATTAACTTTCTCTCATCATCAAACAAATAATAAACCAAGTCTTCCTTCACCTCAAATTTGGTACAAATAATAGCCCCATGTCTTTATCATAGAAATGAGAAAAGCTAAAGGCATCTAAACACTAATGAACAGACTAGAATACTGCTTCACAGTTAAGAATTAAAGGTCATGTTTAAAGGTTTGCTTAGTACTACTTTTTGCTGCAATTATGCTCTCATGTAAAGCTGGCATTTTGATTCTATAACATGTAGTTTCTATTTTAGTTAGATCAGTTGAGCTACATTTATTGTTTAATAAATTTGTTTTTATCCACTCTATGTCGAGCAGCTGCCCAATTATTTCTTGAGTCTGTGTTATCTGCTGACAGCGTCTGATGATGTTATAAAGAGGGCGAGCATGTTGTGATTCATTAACTTGAGGTACTGATCTGAAGGGAGTCCTGCTATACTATTCCTAAGTCAACATATGTTTAAAGTTCATGAAATTAGCATTGTTTCAGTCTTTGATATCAGCCAGAAGTGCTCTTCGCAGCACCCAGAATGTGCCCAATAATGACTCCTGCAATCTGTATGGAGTTACATGCATCGGTAACGTATCTAAATACAATTGTAGATTATTTTTTATAAGACCTGTTGCTCCTACTACTATTGGAACTGTCTGGGTATCTTTCTTCTACATTGCTCTCATTTCTGCCTGCAAATCCTGACATTTTATGACTTTGTCTCTCTCTGTACACAAGGCGCTGTAGTCAACAGCCATAGCAATTTCAATGATCAATGCTAATTTTGTCTTCTTTTCATGGACCACTATATCTGGTTTTCTCACATCTATCTTTTGAACCTTTAGTAATGGGTGATCCCATGTTATGTAGACTTCATAATTTTCTATGATGCTTTGTGGGTCATATTTCCAGTGTTTTTCCGTTACTTCAATATTATAATATTTGCACAATCCCCAGTGCAACAGTCTTGCCACATTATTATGGCTTCAGTATAAAGTCCTTCTGCCATTAGTATGTCACAGCCAGCAACAAGGTGTGCAACTGTTTCCAATTCTGTTTTACAAAACCTATATTTGTTTGTTTCTCCCACATGTTCAATGGACTTAGTAAACCAACGTGCACATAGTCCACTATCAGGGGCCACCAATCCTTACTGTGAGTATAGCCTGATTTTACCTGAGGACTTGGTACAGCTACAGCTTCTCAATCTTGACAACATTATCTGGCACAGCACCTCCACCTGTTTATCAGATCTAGTACTGCCACAAGGGAAGAGGGTCTGGCATACAGATGTAATTGCATGGCCAGATGCTGTCCAGAGCAGGAGCTCCACTGGTAGGACAATACAGCCATCATACCTGAATTCTCCTCATCCAAGATGACGATTGGTCTGTGGGGCCACTAGCCAACCACAAATTAAATCAAATTTTGAAAGCAGAACACTGTGAGCTATCCCTACAGGAGTTTTGGGGGATAGCTCATACTACACCAAACCTCATATGTGAATGGTTCCAGACTCTCTGCCTCTGACTCATGAAACCTGTAGTACAGTTCCACCTGTATGTGAAACCTAGTACTGCAGGCAGTTTGGCCTCCCACCAGGTACAATCTGCAGTACTGTGTCCCACATACAGGTAGACCGGCCACCTTGTCAGCAAGCCCATTAAGTTCAATGCATACTTTCCATTCCAGCACCAATACAGTCAATGTATAACATACAAACATACTTATCTATAAGTTATCACACAGGTTATTTCTTCCGTTTCTATTTCTTCTCTTTCTTCCTAAAAGTGATCATCCATGGTACATAACTATTTATTATAATGTCATACCTGTGTAATTAACTGTATGTCAAGTGCTATACATTTTGGTAGGAGACACATCATGTTACATTTTGGTTTAGTTACTCTTTTAGCTGAGTATAAAGGCATTTAGTTATTTATTGATTTATGGTCTGCTTGCCCGATTGATGAGTGACTGACTATGCTACAGTCTGTATCACTTTTGCTACAGTCAGTGTCACTTTGTTGAAATCATCTTCAGAGTACAGAACACATGCCTACTCACTACAAGCTGTTTATCCACTGTAATACATCATCAGAATGCAGGACCACATGACTTGGAATCAAATGCATGTACAGCTGCTCAGCATACAGGAAATACAAACACAAGTTTATTCAATTTAATAAATATAGTTCCTATGAAGAAACTAAATTCAAAAATGACATATTTTAGAATTAGAAAGCCTGCTTTACTTGAAAATATTTTAATTATCGCAAAAAATAAATTATATAAAAACAATGTATATATGATCTTGGTACTTTTCTGTTAAATCCCTACCAGTGCTTTGCACTGCAGACACTTGAATTGCCTACGTTATTTCCCTACTACCAAACAGACCTTGATGTTTGCCCTCATCTCGGCAGGAAAAGTACCATAAACTAAACAAACACAAGTGATTTTGATATCTGGTGTAAAAAGTCTAAACTGCCTATCCTCGTCTGAAATAGTATGCATGAATCATAAGTATAAGTGATTTAACAATTTGTGGCTCAGTACAATAAATCCAGCATACTCTCAGATTTTTTTCAGACTACGTCTTTTATTCTTATATGTTACAGACAAAAGGATAAATGGAAGGTAACTGTCTTCCCAACAACATAAACAGACAATGGGTAGGCAAAGAGACGGTCCACATATCTCAGATGCATTTTATATAAAGAACAGACAGAGGAGTACAAAATAGGCAGACCTCATCCTCATTAAAAAGAAACTTCTTTACCTATTATCTGTGAACTATTCAAGGGTCTAAAGAAAATGTTTGTCGGGAAATGAACTGCAAAGTAGAACTACACACACACACATATGCACGTGTGTATTTTTGATAAAATAAACCATCCAAAGCAGCAATTCCAAATTGCTCTACTGTTTTTAAAACATGTTTAATGATAACATTCAAACATCCGAGGTCATGAATTCCTTGTATTAAATATTAACTGCAGTACTTAGCGAAGTGATAGGGGTTTAACGGAAAAGTACCATGATCTTTAATTCTAGCTAAAACACACATACTTTTTCAAGCTACAATCAATTAAATCTGCCACGTCATAATATTAACTACAAATACCACTTTCATAATGCTACAAAAACTGTTTTTTTGCTACTGCCTGAGCCATCAGCTTCCTAACTCCCTATCCTGAAATGTTTTTACCAAAGTCACTACAACCCCACACACACCTACATCAAAGCTTCAATTACAATCAGCTGCTTAACCTCTCCATTCTTGCATTGCTGAAGACCTTACTCTATTAAGATCACTTTTTAACAGGGCTTCGGTTGTCAAACAGACTAACAGTAACTTGGAATTTAATATCCTATGAGATTAGACAAATTATAGAGTACCCAGTTTTCTGGGCTAGGCCCCTGAAACATCCAAGGAAAGAATTTAAATGTACCTATTTTAACTACAGGTAAACTAACCCATTCTTAGTATTTCAACCAGTCATAACATTCTACATGCTCTGTTTTAACATTCAACATTGTATTTTCTTGCAGCTCTGTATATAACAAGCTATTTACTTTTATTTTTGCATATGCGTCACAAATTTGTGACCTACAAATTTGATTAATAGCCGTGCATCAAATAAGTTTATTTTATATGATGCATTTTTATTGTGCTGTAATTACAGTCAGTATTGCTTTATGCTAAAACGCTGTTGTCAGTTGTTTCTCTTTAGAACATGGCTGAAATTGGACCTTTCAACAGTCCACATAAATAGCAAAATAAATAAATAAAATAAATGTATATTAAGCCCAGCTCTCCTGTGATTCACTTGTGCTACTGGATCAGATTTATCTGGTAACACTAATTCCAAAGAAGCAACCCTCATAAAGAGGTGTCACAGCTGTAGAATTCTAGTCAAAAAGCTTAAAAACATGCACCCAAAATGCGAATAGGACTCAACTGTATGGCTTTTAAAATGGCCTTGTTAAAGTTCTAGTTTGCTGTTTTATCATCTGAGGATAATCCCATCTGGTCTTGGTCTGCCTTCACACAGACACACACACTGCAGCAACTCACTTTTGTTTACTCAGTGACAGTTCACTTTCCACCCATCCATCTCACCCTGCTTACATATATACACAAATCTCATTGCCCTTTTTACTCTGACATCTCACCCTTATTTATATTTTAGATAGACATGCATGCAAAGCATCTGTTTAGTATTATCAACTGTACTAATGCAATCTCAGTATTACATTCCTATTTCATGAACGTTATTTCAAGAGTATACCTTGCCTTTCTAATATAGATGGAAAAGAAAGTACAGTTTTGTACCTACCATAAATGTAGATGTTCGAGTGCTAATACAGCTGCAGTCATAACAGATGGGTTATCCTGCCATCAGGCGGGTCCTCGGTCGGCCGAATTCCAAAGTCCAGGTCCGGCGTCAGTTGTTGTCGCTTCCTCCCTGACGTCAGTGCGGCAGGGGTATAAAAGAGCCAGCTGACGCCATCTTCTTCAGTTTTTCTTGCCCCAGATGTCAGGTGCCCCCAGAAGGAAGGCAAAACATAAACTTATGTAATATTGCAATATAGAATAATCAAAAAACAGTAGTTTGCAAGCAAATACACCATAAAAGAATACCCCAATCAGGTTGTATGAGAAGGTGTTTGTCATAAGGCCTGTCCTAAGAGGGGATGGAGGAAGGGAAACCAGGACTGCAGCTGTATTAGCACTCGAACATCTATATTTATGGTAGGTACAAAACTGTACTATGTTCATCGTGCATACAGCTGCTGTCATAACAGATGGGTAGAATCCCAAAGCTAAGTAGGGGTGGCAGGCACTAAGTGGAACTAGGAGGAGCAAGGATGCCCTGCAAGACTGCTGTGGCAAAGCCCGCTCTAGATTTAGAGTAAAGTGGAAGGTGATAGTGTTTGGAGAAAGTGTGCACTGAACTCCAAGTGGCTGCTTCCAAAATGTCCTTGGTAGGGACCCCCCTGAGGAAAGCTGCAGAGGTAGCTGTGGCCCTTGTGGAGTGGGATCTGATGCTTGAAGGCACAGTTTTTCCATGAAATGAGTAACAAAAGCTTATGCAGTGGGCTATCCATTTTGAGATTGTCTGTTTGGAGATAGCCTTTCCTTGAGCACCTGTAGCATAGGACACAAAGAGTTGCTCGGATTTTCTGAATGGCTTTTTCCTGTCCAAATAATAACGAAGTTGTCTGTGAATGTCCAAGGAATGCAGTAGTCTTTCCCCTTTGTTTTGTGGGTTAGGGTAAAAGGTAGGTAAGTGGATAGTCTGATTCAAGGCTACACTGGATACTACCTTTGGCATAAAGGAAGGGTTGGTTCGTAAGGAAACTCTGTCCTGATGGAAAATGATGAAAGGTTGCACAGCCATGAGGGCCTGTAGTTCCGAAACCCTACATGCTGAGGTGATAGCCAGAAGGAAGGCTGTTTTCCATGACAAATATTGTAGTTCTGTTGAAGCAGCTGGCTCAAATGGAGGCAGGGTCAGTTTTTCCAATATGAAGTTGAGGTCCCAAGCAGGGACTGGTGGTTTCCTTGGGGGTTTTATATTCTTAGCCCCTCTGAGGAACTGGCTTAAGAGAGGATGAGAGAATAAAGGAGGATCTGTGTTGTATTGTGCAGAAATGGCTGAAGCATGGATCTTGATGGAGGAGAAGGAAAGTCCACTGTTTAACATCTCAGCTAGGTACTGTAATATTTGAGGTAAATTTATTACCCAAGGATTCTGGCCCTTTTTCTGATTCCAGGCACAAAACCGTTTCCATTTGGCGGAGTAGGCTTTTCTAGTAGAAGGTCTTCTGGCCTCCAAGATGACATCCTGCACCTCCTTGGAGAGGAGGGTCTGTTGGGAAATTAAGGGATTCTCCATGCGGCTAGATTGAGGGTTTTTAGCTGGCTGTGAAGAGTTCTGAAGTTGTGCTGGGACAACAGAAGAGGCACTAGAGGCAGGATCCATGGTGGGGAATGCGTCAGGCTCTTCAGGAGTGAATACCAGTGTTGTCTTGGCCAGTCTGGAGCAATGAGAATCATTTTTGGCCTCTCTGCTCTGGCTTTTAATAGAACTTTGGGCAGCAGAGGGAGAGGTGGAAAGGCATAGACTGTCAATGTTGTCCAATTGAAAGAAAGTGCGTCCACTTTCCAGGCCTGTGGATGATAGGTCCTTGAGCAAAATTTTTTCAGTTGGTAATTTCTGTGGGTAGCAAAGAGATCTATGTCTGGCTGTCCCCATGCCTGAGTTATCTTTGAGAAAACTTGAGGATGCAACTTCCATTTGTGTGGATCTGTCATATTTCTGCTTAGGCTGTCTGCCAGTGTGTTTTCCTTCCCTGGCAGGAATTGTGCCTGAAGTTGGATTTGCAATTCCAGAGCTGTGTTCCAGAGGGACATGGCTAGTCTGCACAGGGGGTATGAATGAGTTCCCCCCTGTTTGTTTATGTACCACATCACTGTGGTGTTGTCTGTCCTTATCAATAGCTGGCCTGGATGCAGTAGGTCTTTGAAGGCCATAATAGCATTTTGCACTGCTAGCATTTCCTTTTGATTGATGTGTAGGTGCTTCTCTTTTTGGGACCATTTTCCCTGAATGCACTGATCTGTCATGTGCGTCCCCCAGGCGTAGTCCGAGGCGTCTGTTGATTTGCTTGAGGCATGCAGAAGGGGAGACCTATGTTTCTTTGGCATGCTTGAGCCCACCACAGAAATTCCTTTTGAAGACATGGAATGAGTGGTATAATTGTTTCCAAACTGTGGCTGTGTTGAGACCATAAGTTTTTTAGGTACCATTGAAGTTTCCTCATATGGAGCTTTGCACATGGGATCAGCAGGATGCAAGATGCCATGAATCCCAGAGCCTGCAGGACTTTCCTTGCAGTCAGCCTGGTGAAGGTTGCCATTTTGCTGAAGTATTGAGATAGTTGCCCTTGTTTGTCTGGCGTGAGGTAGGCCATCTGGGTGTTTGTATTCAAGCTGGCACCCAGGAAAATTATTGTTTGAGAGTGTATTAGTTTTGATTTCTTTTTGTTGACTGTTTATCCCAGAAAGTTCAACAGTTTTATTACAAACGCCAGGTGTTTCAGAAGTATGTGCTTGCTGTCCGCTTGGATCAGGCAGTCATCCAGATATGGGTATATTTGTATCCCTTGAAGTCTGCAGAAGGCAATTACTGATGCCAGGCATTTCGTAAACACTCTGGGCGCAGTAGATAAGCCAAAGGGCAATGCAGAGAATTGATAATGGGTTGAACCTGCAAGAAATCTGAGGTATCTTCCGCAATCTTGTCTGATATGGACATGCAGGTATGCCTCCTTGAGGTCCAATGTTACCAGCCAAGAGTCCTTGCCCAGCATGGGAAGAAGTTGCTGTAATGTGAGCATCTTGAATTTTGGTACGTGCAAATATGTGTTTAGGATGGATAGGTCTAAAATAGGTCTCCAATTTTGTCCTTCCTTGGCACCAGGAATAGTCTGGAATAAAAACCTTGACCTTGTTCTTTTGCAGGTACCTCTTGAATAGCTTTCATGTCCATGAGAGCTGAAATTTGTTTTTGTGCCTCTGCCCTTTGATTTTGTGGCAGGTTTGGCATGCCTCTCATTTTTGGAAGGGTGTGAAAGTGGAATCTGTAGCCTCTGTCTATAATGTCCAGGATCCATTTGTCTTTTGTGACAATATGCCAATTTTTTGAGAATAATGCCAGTTTTCCGCCTAAAGGTGCTGCCATTAAAGCTTTGCTTGGCAGGCAAAGGGGAAAGTCATTGTGTCTGCTTTCTGAATGACTGTGATCTATCTTCTCCAACTCTTGGGGTTGGTGCTTGCCATTGTCTGGCTTTGAATGATCCTTGAGATTGCCCTCTACCCCTCGGGTACCTGTATCTGCCTCTGAGGTCTGTCCGTGGCTGGAAAGGACCAATTTTTTGAAGGCCAGTTTCTGCTGAAACGTGGAGGTTGTACCTGTAGGAAATCTTTCACTGTTTGCATTGATCTTGCCTTTTCCTCCATTTTCTTTAGTACCTCCTCAGCTTTAACACCAAACAATACATATTTTTGAAGAGGTGCATCTAGTAATTTAGCTTTGACATGATCTGGTAAGGTTTGCTCTTTGAGCCAAGCATGTCTACGTATGACAGACCCCTAACAGCAGCTCTACATGAGGCCTCTAAAGCATCAAAACCACACTGCAAGGTATGTTTACCCACTTGCTCTGCACTATGCAACAAATCCTGCAACTCCTTTAAATCTGGTTGCTCAGGTTGTGTCATTTTGCTTTTCAACTGAGATAACAAAAACTGTTGATACTTTAACATATGGAACTGACAGTTTAATGCCCTCATGGTTAAAGTGGCCGAGGTATACACCTTTTCCCCCACCTTTCTAAAGCTCTGGAATCTCTCTCTGAAGGTAATGGGTTTTTAGCAGTAGAGGCCTTAATTCCCTTGGGACCCTGTGAAATAGTTTCTGGGTCAGCAGCATGGCTTTTGTATAGGAACTGGTGTGAATCAGGAACCCGGTAATACCTGTCTGGTTTAACAGGAGCTGGAGGTAAAGAATCTGGGTTGAGGCTGGCTTCTGTGTACACATCATCTAATATATCTAAGACAGAAGGGATAGCCAGAGAAAATCCCTGAGCCTTTTCTTAGAATCTGAGTAATCTTGGCCTTCCCAGTGGAAGTGTTCCCTCAAAGTATGTAGGGTTTCCCCAAAAGAATAGTCTTCAGGGGGGGAGACCGAGGGAATAGACTCCTCTGCATCAGAGTCTTCAAAAGGAGAATATGTATATTCCTGGTCCTCAGAATGTTCTGAGGTAATAGAGGCTTGATCTGAGGAAGGGTAGTCTTCCTCCAATCTGGGCCTTTTGTCCGAGGTGGGTTGAGAACCCCTGATAAGAGTAATCAAATCCTCAGCCATTTTGAGCATCTGTTTTTTAGGCATGGGGCCTTGAGAGGGGGTCTGTGGTCCTTGTTTTTTAGTTTTCATGGCTGCTTTAGATTTTGTGAAAGCCTTAATGGAGAAGGAGGAAGACCTGAAGACACCTTGAGAAATGGCAGGCCTGTCTAAACTCTGAGTTTCCCCGCCAAGAATGGTGTCGGTATCTGTAGTCAGAATGGGGGCCGAGGAACCTGCGACCTCGGGCACAGAAGACACCGGTAATGAAGTGTCATCGGTACTGTAGGCGCCTCGCTGAGAACCGGAGAACCGGTAATCGGCCTTAGCATGGTGTTGGTAGAAGTCGAGGACCTCATATGTCGGCCCTTATCTTTGCGTCTTTTACTCAAAACTGGAGTTGGAGTATCTGACGACATAATGTAATTAAATTTTTTACCAAAATAGTGGTGGGCGAACTCCGCCCGACACTTAATAGTGCGTTTGTTGAATCTAGCACAAAAACGGCAGGCCGAGACGTCGTGGTCTGGGCCTAAGCAAGGGATACAGAAAGAATGGAAATCCTTATGCGGTATTTGCTTCCCACATGAAATGCAATTATTAACTTTGTCTGACATCGGTCTGAGGCAAGAAAAGTTTCTAACGGGTACTTAGCTTTCAAGAAGACTTCGGCTGAAATATTTTCGTAAATCTCAGGAGCTGGCCAACCGGCACTTGCGAACTGCTTCTGCTTCGGGCACCGCGCGGCAAGAAAGACTGAAGAAGATGGCGTCAGCTGGCTCTTTTATACCCCTGCCGCACTGACGTCAGGGAGGAAGCGACGACAACCGACGCTGGACCTGGACTTTGGAATTCGGCCGACCGAGGACCCGCCTGACGGCAGGATAACCCATCTGTTATGACTGCAGCTGTATGCACGATGAACATCTGCCACCCAACCCCAAACACTTTGTTCAGTTTCCCTTGTTGTCCTCCCAGCAAGCTGACCTGTCTGAGCCTCCACTCCAGAAGTGATATTCTGTCCCAGCATTACCATCCTCAGACACAGAGTCCCTTTCAACCTAGACTGCTTCATTTACCTCTTTTATGCTATCTGGGTTTCCTCCCCGGCTTTCTTTTTTTCTTTGTCTAAAACACAATTCTATTATATCTTTGAGACACAGTTTCATGCACTTCCATGAAGCAGATAAAAACTGTTTTAAACATCTGCCAAGCTGACTATCAAGTGATTTCTACTGGGTTTTGACTCTTAGTTCTAAAACTTCTATACTGTATCTTCTGACACAATATGTTTCATGCTTCTCACAGCAATAAACTACTCCATTATGAAGTCGTTGTTTCCTGGGGTACAGCTCACACTGAAAGAATTATAGGGCCAGGATCAATACCATTCTTCTTCTGGATGGGGCCAGACGTAACTACACATGTGTACTTCCTTAGTTACCTAACGTATCACTTCATCTCATGAAGAACAATATGCTGGAACATTCCATTTACCCAGCAGCAGCATCCTGAAGTTTCCTTACAGACTAATTTGCTCTTTCTGCCCAGCTCCACAATCTGACGGATACTATCCAATCAGCAAAGACATATACCCAAAGGCACAAATCATAACCATTTGCAAAGTCCACTTCACTTCTAGCTTCTTCAAAATTCCAAAGATTTCAGGTGGATCTTCTTTACTGAATCCTACACCACAATGATGACCACAAAACCTGTAGCAGGCACCATTTTTAAAACTACAACCACCCTTTGAGCACCTCATGCTCGGCTCTGCCATAGAAATATTAAAACTGCCTGAACTGGGGCACAGCTAACATAGTTTGTGGAAATACAGGGTACCTACCTGAGTCTTCACATTCACTATCATATGTTCATTTATCAGTTTACTCTGTTACCTGATAGTTGCTCTTATGAGGGGGCTGGAAACAAACAGAGTCTCTACCCACTCCACTCCCCACCCTGCCCCCAGTGGTCCTACCTTTACTACACTCACAAACCCCTCCCATCTTTCCAATAGCCAACCATGGCGCTAAACTCAACACTACCTCCTCCATCTTCCCCACTATTATCACTCCTCCTCAGCTAACATGTACAAGCATACCTTACTTATGCTCACTGCATGCAGTCTCCTTGCATATCTTACATCCTACCAAAGCTCCATCATTCCCCCACTCAACCACTACCACTGTACTACTACTCACACCACCACTCATGTCTCACCCTCACTCAGCTCCCCCCCACCAACTCAAGAACCATCCCTATACACCGCCGCATATTCTACCCACTATATTACTCAAACATAAAGCATCACTACAACTTAACATAGTAACCCTCCCACCATACAGATTACCCACATAACACAATCATAAAGTTTCCCTAATAAACAAACACATTCAAAAACTGAGAAAACTAATAACCTCATGCATATCAAAACTAGCCCTAAGTGGAGACATCCACCCCAACCTTGGCCCTACCATCTCCAACCCCAATCCTCATAATCAGACTAGAAACCACAACTTCTCCCATATCACAGCCAATAGAAAGCCAAGTGACTTCCTTCTACTAAGCCTAAATATTAGAAGTATATCCAACAAAGTCCATGAACTCCAGGCCACCATAGACTTGCACTCCCCAGATATTGTCATCCTGACAGAAACCTGGCTAAAACCTCACATTACCAGTGAGCAAATCCTCCCTACCAGTTACGGCATACTAAGAGTAGACCGGCTAAACAAGAAAGGAGGCGGTGTAGCTATAATATTTAAACAGCATCTAAACATCCAGATCTTAAAATCATCAGCTCCACAAATAGGCAATGAGGAAATAATATATACCAACCTCAAAATAAACCAAAACAAAACCATCAACATTATTGGATGCTACTTCCCACCTGGCCAAAACATCCCTCCACTAAAAAACCTCCTCAGCTGGTCTACCCACCATCTCCCCCAAGAAACTATAATTTTAGGTGATTTCAATATTGACTGGCAATCCTGTTCTGGCAACCATCCAACCCATCATGTAAATCTTCATGGCTTCACCCAACTAACCGATCTCTGTCAGAAAGTTACGTTCCCACACTATGGAAAGTATCACATATAATTCCCCTCCACAGAATTAACCAATTACCGCCCCATAGCTATTGTCTCTCCACTCTCCAAAATACTAGAGAGATGCATTCACTCTCAGGTCTCGGACTACCTCATTACTAACAACCTCCTTTCCAGTACTCAGCATGGTTCCCGACCAAACCATAGCACCACCACTGCCTTACTCTCCTTTACTAACACTATCCTTCAGCACAAAAACAATGGCTATCTCTCCTCTGCTACTTTCCTAGACCTATCTAAAGCATTTGACATGGTCCCACACAAACAACTAATTTCTCTCCTCAATAACCTATCCTTCTCTCAGTCACCAACTGGTTTCAGAGTTACCTGTCTGACTGCCAACAATCAGTTGTATGGCAGAATGACATATCTCCCCAACTACCTTTCTCTATAAGGGTGCTCCAAGGATCCATCCTTGGACCCCTACTCTTCTCTATTTTCACCAATAATCTACCCTCTGCCACCAAACATGGCACACTCATACAATATGCAGATGATTCAACCATCATCTGCTCAGCCCAGTCCCTACCCAAACTGCAAAAAGTCACACAGGAAGCCTTTTCCTCTGTTGAAACTTGGTTATCTGATGCCCAATTAATACTCAACCCAAACAAATCTAAACTACTCATCTTCCAACCCACCAAACATACTCAAAACAACTCTCACTTTAACATCACAGCAAAAGACAACACCACAATACACCCAAGAGAACACACCAAATTGCTAGGAGTGGAAATAGACAATAAACTAAAATTTGACATTCACATATCCATGACCATAAAAAAGTCCACAAAAAACTAGGAGCGTTATACAGAAATAAGCAACTTCTCACCAAAGCAGCAAAGATTTCAGTAGCAAATTCCCACCTTATCTCCACCCTACTTTATGCCTCTCCAATATATACCAACCTAAGGCAATGCAATCTAAACAAGCTAGAGATCTGCTACAACAAAATCACCAAATTTGCCACAGGGGCATCCTACCGTAGTCAGCACGGTCTCTCACTTGCTGAACTGGGCTGGCTTGAACTCCCTCACCTCCTTCAATGGTATCAACTCTCACTCGCCAACAAACTAGTAAACCATCCAGTAAATGTCCCATCCCTCCAGAATGTACTCCAACCCTATCGCACCACCAGACCACTAAGATCCAGTAACAAAAATCACTTGCAGATCACTAAAGCCAATAACTCTGCTGGTGAAGCACTATTCTTTTGCGCCATAGCCAAATTATGGAACTCCCACCCACAATTACCTCTCTACCATCATACACCCACTTCAAAACTTTACTAAAGGCGCACCTAAAAACATGCTGGCTATGCCCTTGGAACTCCCACTCCCACCCCATCCAACCACTACTTTTCTGTCCAGCCCACTAACTACCTTGACTATAGCAAGCTTGGATGCTCATAAGCCTACTACTTATTATACAGCAGGAACTTCTTATTGTAACAATTGTTAATGTCTGTTATGTACTTCGCAGATAAAGATTCTAGTTGTCGACTGATGTACTATGTTCTTCATCTGTAACTATGTTTGTAATTAATTGCTATATTAATCAAATTGTTAATCGCTATGTAAATCCAATGTAACTACTGTCTATATATTTTAACTGTGGAGCTTTTCTCCCTGGGCCACCGCTGAAAATGGACCTATGTCCAGTCAGACACTCCCGGTCAACAAATGTAAATAAATAAATAAAATAAATAAATCCAGCATTTAAACTACACTTCTCCATCCCAGCCCAATTATACCTTGTCAGTAATGGCCCTAAAAACGTACTGCCGACAACAACATATCTGAAGTGCTCAGCATTAAGATGGTCTTGGCAAATGAATAATGCTGCCTTGGGTTTTGACCAGTGCTTGCCATACCCAAATAAGGGCTACAATGTATTGCTGGACAGCAAAAAATATAACCACTGGCTTCCCAGAATTTCAAAATCTTTACCTACAACCAACACTGTAAAAGTTGCAGACTCCAAATCTGACTCCAAACCAGTGACAAGTGGAGTACCAGAGGATTCAGTCCTGGGACCTCTCCTGTTTGGTATTTACTTCTCTGAAGTACAGACTAACACAGGAGGCCTCTGGCTAACGAAGTTTGCAGATGACTGCAAACTAGGAGCCATAGTTGAGTCCCCAAATGATGTGGACATCCTACAGAAGGGCCTCACTGAGACAGATGCCTGGTGTCAGAGGCATGGCCTCAACCTCAATGCCAAAAAGTACATTGTCATCCCCTTTGGTATAAACTCTGTACTCATGAACTACCACATACACAGCAGTCTACTTAACACTGAATGTGGGATAAGCAACCTTGGGACCCAGGTGAACAGTAGTCTCTCCTTTGATAATTACATCACCACATTAGTCAGGAAATCCTTCAGTGTGGCACATCTCATCACAAAAGGGTTCTCATCCAGGAAAAAAAGAGGTAATTGCTCCCCTCGGCACTCATTAGACCCATTATAGAGTACAATGCCCCTTTTGGAATGTACCTCACAAGACATGTGCAGCAGCTGGAAAGGCCACAGAAGTACCTCACAAAGAGGGTTACTGGCCTCAAACAGATGCCCTACACGGACCATCTCAAAAAACTCCAGCTTTACTCTGTAGCATATCGCCTACTCCATGGAGATCTCTGCCTAACATATAAAGCTATGTCAAACCCAGAGCTGTTGGACATGCTACACCTAAAGAAATCCCAATCCCTCTGAGCTACATGCTCTAGGGACCCAAACCTTGTCACCACAATAAACAGGACATGCTGGAGAGATAGATTCCTGTCCCAGAGACTTATACTCTGGAACAAGCTACCCATCTATGTCAAGCAAAGTTCCTCATTAGCACTCTTCAAGAAAAATCTTGATGAGTGGATGGGAAATAGGAAATACACCCTGGGGATTGCTTCTGTGGCTCTGCTTGACAAGGGCTCGGGAAATTAACTTTCTTGAGTGGCGTAAGCCAGAGAACCTTGTTGGCTAGGCTTACTTAGGCCCTTGGGCCGATAGCCTAGCACCTACCTATGAACCTAAGTGCCTTTCAGTGCTATCATCTAAAGTAACCATAAAAATACACAGACATACACATTTATCAATCTCCAGAAAGGGTCAATAATATCTTGCTGGTGCCACTGCCCCATTTCGGCTTTACAGCAGTATGCTGCCATGAGACAGACCAATCAGGTACACGCTGGACACAATTACTGTAAGCTCTTAACTGACTCAACATACTATTAACTTAGGGTGGCTCTGCTGAGCACTCTCCTTTCAAAACACAGATGCCAACAGTTACAATTCACCTTTTGTTCATCATTACCATTATATAAATTAATAAGCAGCCAACCACAAGCTTTTGAAACTGAATAATTCAATTCTTTATTTAAAGAAATTAGGCTATCCATTTTGCAAATTAAATATACAGACAAATATACAACTACATGGAGAAATTAAAAAAAAAATAATATAAACATAGCATTAGAAAACCACCACCAGCTAAGATGATCTTATTGCTATCATCAACTGAAGGTAACTGTGCCCTATCTAACTCTGAATTTTAGGACCATGTTATGACTGCAAAAAAGTTCACAAGAAATTGTATAGATATGAGTTCAATGACTCTGTGCAGCAGCATCCTTCTTATCTGGGGTCTGTGAAAAGGATTCACCTCTTCTCTGAATATATACACTCCAAGGTAAAAAATAGAAGAAATGGCATGAACTGATGCATTAAATATTCAGGAAGGAAGTCACATTCATTGAAGAAACTCCAACAACCCTGGGAAATATTCAGTTATAAGTGTCTTTTCTGACAAATCCCACTTTTTTGAGTTTTGTAATGGAGTCCTGTCACTTTACTCCATGTTTGCTCAAAACTGAATCTAAATAACACCTGCCCTCAAAAAAAAAATGCTTAGCTAAAAAGAAGATTCTATCCCAATTAAAACAATTTACTTCTAGACGAGAAGAAAAAGTCTAGGGTATTCTAGTCTACAAGTTGTGTGTGTCTGTGTGCATGCGTGCGTGACAGAGTTTTCTGAAAAAAACAGTTATGGGTTTGTACAGCTTTTTGCATTTCATATCGTTGCTGCAGCTTTACTTAAATAACTATGGGCTTTGCACAGCTTTTAACACAGATTTCCCATACACCATCATCCAAACTTCCTGACCTCTGACCCTCTAATGCTGTCCTCAACCTGTTGTACACATCTTTTCCTGCACTGGAAATTCACAGGGACAGCCTCTTCAGGATTTTGTACCTCTGACACCTCCATGAAATACACAGTGTCCTGTGATTCCTTCACTTTTCCCATCATAAAATGAGGTGTTTGTGATAGGGATGGGATAACAAGCAAAAAATCACAACCTTGTCTGCAAGACAGCATGACTAATAAAATACAGGTAAAGTACCATGATAACACATATGTATGTCCAAGGATGTTGAAGAAAGGATATATTTATCAATCTCACTGTGATGCCCACGCACTGGCCCAGTAATCAAGGAGCCACAATCCCCACAACTAGCACCAGTGAGGGGCGTCCACACTGTGGAGGATAACAAATACACACACAGTAAAGTACAATTTCCCTTAAGAGCACACAGAGATCACAGTCAGTCTGGAGCTGGTTTCTCCCTTTCTCTCCAGATCCCCAATAAGACCCCCCACTGGCACAGTTATAGGGTCCAGATTTCAGCCTAGTGGTCAACCTAGAACCTCCAGCACCCTCTCTGTCCAACTAGTGCTTCGTGTCCCTGCCCAAGTAGCTAACACACATACACACACTCTAAGAGTTATATACAAAGACACAGACACTCCTGGGGAAGGCTGGCACAGGTTCTCCAGATAAGACCCTTCCTACCAGTCTATAAGGTAGTACCACCTGCCACCAACCACTAATATCAGCTACTAAAAAAGCCCTTACCAAAGGGTATCCAATTATTACTGTGCAATAATATTAGCCAAACAGTAAGTGTGACTGAGCAGCAAGACTATTGGGAGTGGCTTAGCACAGTATCACTAAATACATGTAAGTACTCTAGACCTTAAATTATCTCTATACAAAACAGCCACAGTTGAAAGGTTTAAAACATATTTAATAATAAATAATAAAAACATAAGACAATACTTCTTACTACACAGTGCTAGTCAAGAGTTCAGAGATCACAGGAAAATGCTTAAAATAATACAGTACAATAGTTCTGACATCAATACAGAAAACAGCTAGACTAAACTCACTATTTTCTATCTATATCTAAAAGCAATCACAGTTCTAAATAAACTTACATATAGAGCAAGAGCAGAGTACTGGTGAGCTGTCAGCTTTAGAGAAAATCCAAAATGCTCTCTCCCCGAGTCTGAAAAAGTCCTTTAAATTGATAATACATCCTGCTGACTCATTTTAGATTACATCATTCTTAACAATTCTCTGGTTTCCCAGGCTAACAGAAACTCTACATTTACATTTCTTTGTAAGCTTGTACCTGGGTCAGGAAACCATAGTAATTAAAGACATTATATGTGTAAAACCTAGCAATTAACTCTGGTCTGATAACAATAGAAAGAATCTGCTGGTTCAGACACCACGGCTCCGAGTTTGAGATCAAACAGTCATACAAGGCTTGACTTATCAGCTTTCTTCCAGCAGAGTGCACTGTTGTTACATTTTTGACATTCAACATTTAACACCATTTTCTTCCTTTTACGAGAACAAGCCTGTGGCTTATATTAATATTTACAAAGACACAGAATTATCTACAAAATTCTATCTAGCTAGGCTGGCAGCCTTCACATATCTTCACATTTCTTCCCCCCTGGAGAACTCAAGCTAGTTTTTCAAGTGACCCTTGAGAAACATTGCTTGAGAGGGTTAGGTCTGAGTATACCTCACCCTATTCCCTGTCTTAACAGCCCATCTGCATTGGCATTGCTAACCCTAATGCGGTGCTGCACTAACATATCATATGCTTGGAACTCTAGGCTTCATCTTAGCAACTTGGCATTTTGCTGGCTGGCTTGGTGTAACCATGTTAGAGGATTGTGATCTGTAACTACAGTGAATTTTCTTCCACACAGATAAGGCTGAAGTTCCTGCAGTGCCCACACTATGGCTAGACATTCCTTTTCTACAGCTGCATAGCATTCCTCCCTGGGTTGGAGCCTATGGCTGAGATAAACCACTGGGTGCTCTTCTCCCTCTGAAGAAGTCTGGCTAAGAACAGCCACCCACTCCATGGTTCGAAGCACTTACTGTAATGCTACAGCTGTAAGAAGTGTGTTCTATTTTGGTAAAAGAACTATACATCCAAAAAGGACTATACACCCAGGTATTAGAGCTACCTGGCACTTAGAAATCTTCAGGCTGCTCACCCCCCCCATTCCCAATATACTGCTTGGCTCCAGTCTCTCCCCTTATTTCATGGTACTAGCCTCTCAGTCACCCAAAGGTAACTGTGTATCTCCCCTTGAAAGAAAATCAAAAAGAAAGATTTCTGCTAGTCAGAGCTTAGCTGGATATGCCATGGGGAGAACTAAAGAACTCCTTGCTTGTTCTGGAGCATGGTAAGGTTATGGTTATATACAAAGTGTTAATGAAGAAAGACGCACTTCTTACAGATCTACACATAAGTTTTTATTTGGTAAGAAGTGATCCATCTTCAGCAAAAGGACAGTTCTCAGCAGCATACACACGTTCATGGGCTGAGCTAATAGAATATCCCTTTATCTACAAGTCAGCGATGTTCTTGTAAAGGGATAAAATTCAGGCAACTTGAGTTTGATTAGTGGTTCATGTGCCTGACAGCTCTGGCATGGAAGGCTCGGTGGGATCATCCGAGGTGGAGGGTATTGTGAAACACAACATGTATAGTCACAATCCCCTACTGCAGGGGCAGCTGTGAAGTAGACATCCGGGGAAGGGGTCTATGGCTCACCAAGCATATCTTGGAGGGGCCCCTCATTAAGAGTACGGCAGCATGCACTCACAAAAGGATGGCACTATGAGTCCCTGCTGTGATTTAGGTAGCTAGGTGGGGTTTGAGACCTATATACAAAATGTTCCCATTGCCTGGAGAGCACAAACTCCCCGATATCTGCTGAAATGACAGACTTCCCTAAATGACACTCACGCTAGCAGATTTGTAGAAACCCCAATTGTTAAGGAACAAATGCATTTGAGTTTGACAGGAGGTGAGGTGAGGTGATGATAAACAAGAGAGGGGAAGCAGGGAAGGCATTAAAAATATATCCCTTTGAGAACAGCTTGCAAAGAATATCCAGAATGGTATGGCAAAGGTATTCAGGTGTGAAAAGAAGGCTACAGTGCACATACTGCCTATGGAAGCATTTATTGGAAGGTGGTAGATATGCTGGAACAGACAATGGGTGGCACAGATGCAGTACAACCAAATTTGATAGAGCAGAATTTGATACCTATATGAGCCGCCTGGACTGGGTGACTTTGCTTACAGGGAGTCCTTTTCTCTCAGCAGGAAAGGAAACAAAGAGATGACCACTTTTTCTAAATTATTTGGTTGTACTAATGTACAATCTTAAAATCCTGTTGATGTCCATGCAAAGGAGAGAGTATATGTTCTGAGCCTACTTTGTCTTTATAGAATGCAAAATACAGTACTTTAATGGAAAAGACTTGGTGGTTCCTATATTCTTCTAAACAATATAACGGCTAATAGGAAAATGCTCTTCGGTGACTTATACCTTTGGACAGCCTTAGATGCAAGCTCAAAGGCTGGTTTTGTCTGGATTTCTAGGATGAAGTACTGCCTTCCATAGGGGTATTGTGTCTCTCATACATGGCCCAAAGCAAAGGGTGCCCTTGAGGGCTTCTCTGCCCTTCAGTGCTTTTAACAAGGTAGCCTGCTGATCTTCAACTATATAAGAAATGGCTCCCAAGTGCACTTTAACAGTAGAATAGCTGAGGTCTTGCTCAAAAAGCTCTACTAGATAATGCAACACCAGATCCACAGGAGCAGCTTTTGGGTTAATTCCTTTCTGCAAGACACAGTTAATGAATCTTTTCCAATAATATTTGTACCTCTTTCTGGAAGCCATCTTCTGCAAGGATATCAATATTACAGTACCTCTGGGTGTAAAGTTGGAGTTGTCTGCTAAGGTTAAATTTGTAGAAAGCCACATCAGCAGTATGATGACAATTATGTCCAGGTGGGGGGTGTCCTGAGAGATAAGTAATCAGGGTCAGTTAGGTCTGGCATGTGCTGTGCCCACAAGGAGAAACAGTACTTGTCTGGGTTGGTACAGTTACACCAAGATCAGGCTGGATTTTAAGTCTTCACCTTTCTGAACTGTTCTTAGGATAGAGATAGCTGAAAGAAAGACGTACAACATGCCATGGGGTCGGTTATCTTCAACTTCATTCCTTACCTTGCAATGTCCCACCAGAATGAGATGGAAGAAACTGGGTCATTTGATGGTGATGCAATGAGCTCTACCACTGGTTGTTCCCAGTACCTGAATGTCTTGCTGGGCATTCTCTGCTTGAGAGACTTGCTCATAAGGAAGAAGCATAATCCAGACCAGTACGTTTGCTAACAGGCTCGGCTTCCCTCATATATGAATTGTGGGTCAAGTCCCATTCCCATAACTTGAAGTTTTCACAGCACAGAGTAAAGAAATGGACACTCCCCTTGTTTGCTGATGTACCACACTATTGCTATGCTAAGCATATGAATGACTAAGGGACCCTGAGGAAAGTAATCCTGAAACTGCCTAAAGGCAGAGGAGCACAACACATATTTCTAGTATGCTGATGTGCAGCTGGGATTTCTGAGGAATCAAGTGATATGAGCATCTCTCCCTAGTGCAGACATATCTGTGGTGACCAAACAACAAAGAGAAAGGATCTAGATTGGTCTGCATCTGGTCACACTGGGAACATGAAGTCACCATATAAGGAGATTCTTATAACTTTCTGCTAGAGAGATTTGCTTCATGTTATGCCCATGTTGATGCCATGGAGAATGAAGGAGCTGATGCAAGGGTCTCACTTGTAAGTGTGTGTGTCTGTGTGGTCGCGTGCATGTGGCTGGAGGATGACCATGTGGATAGCAGCCACAACACACCTAACACCTGGAGGAGCTGCTATGCTGTATCTCCCTGTTGCTGTCCAAAGTTTTATAATGCAAAATGTAAGGCTTTTAATTTCTGTTCTGGCAGGAAGGATTTGTGCAAGTGGTTACTCAAAGTGCTCCTTGAAAGGTACGTCACTAGCTGAGTGAAGTTGTGTCTTGGGGATATTGGATCTAATGACCTAAAGACTGTGCAGTTTGCTCAAAGACCAGGAATGACAGTCCACAAATATGGAGAAGGAGCAACAAGGCACCAAGCATCTAGATTTAGGAAGGTCTGGTTTCCCAAAGACCTCTGAAGTGCTACTGCTGCTACCACCATGCACTTGGTGAACACCCTACGGGTTAAGAAACCACGGAAGGGTTGGTACATTGACACTGACTGGCTAATGATCAAAAGTGTAGATGTACATAAAAGCTGTCAAGGAGTCCAAAAGGGAAGTAACCATCCTGAAAGTCTGACAATTATCTCTAGTTTTCTTGTGACAGGCAAGGGATGACTGACTGAATCAAGACCATTCTGAACTTTTCCTTTATTACACATTCATTTACATCACAGGGATCTGGAATGGGCCCGAGTTGCTTTGTTTTGTTTGGCACCAAAATCATCTTGATTACTAACTCTCAGCACTCTGGTCCAGTGGAACCTCGTCTGTCTCTTTCTGGGGAAGGTGGGGTATCTGGCAGGGATTTCCATATGCAGGAGCAATTTAATTTTCCTGACTGTCCAGTCCCACATGATCTTGGATTGCTCAAGGTAGTGGTAGGACTGGTGTCCCCAAATGTCTCTAACCCATGAGTTGGCTGAAGATTCCTGGAAGGTGTCAGGTTTCTTTTTTTCCTGGACTGGTGGCTGTTTTGGAAGTGGCTTTCATTCTGGTACTTACCTGCACCCCTTTGGCAAGCTTGCTGTGACCTATCCCAGAACCACATTCACTACTTGCTCCTTTGGGTCTTGCTGAAGGACCACTAGAAAAGCTGGAATTTATCACTCAGTTTTCCCTGCTCCTCCTGTTTACCTTGTCTTTGAACAGAAGGGGTTCTGTAAAAGGGAAGTCTATGACAGACACCTTGCCCCCCCCCATATACTCCATTAGCCTGGGCCATACATGCTGGTACACAGTGTTGCCTGCAGCGGCTGCCTCTGTTTCTGAACTCATAGATGTGTTGTAGCTAATATAGAGAGATGGTTCATAAGGTTACAGGAGGTAAAGGCCTTGTGCTTCTTCTTCTGTCACCCATCCTGTTACACTTTGATTTCACGGACCACTTTATCTGTTACTTCTCTATCATCCCATGTGATTAAATAAGTTCAGCATCCCCAGAGACAGGGATTAAGAATTCAAATGTGCTTCCCAAACTTGTCCAGCAAAAATGACTCCTTGGCCCTCCTTGGGGCTATTACTAAAATGATGGGCTTGCATAGGGTTTCAGAACAGACCAATCTCTGGACAACCAGAAATTATGATCTGACCTCCTGAGCACATAGGCTGAGTATTGCTTGTGCCATGCCACCTTGGTGGCATTTTTAAAGCTGTTTACCAAGGGTATGAAAAATCAGACGGTTTTGGGGGGGTAGGAATACGTATGGTTGTTGTAATTCTCTATGAGAGGAAGGGACTGGGCCTATGGGACCCTCCTTTTTTTCCTGTATCAAATGAAGAAACTATACATTTGAGATCACTGAAGGGGGGAGGTGACCTGGCAAAAGCCATGCACTCTTTGACGCCAAGTTCATTACCAGTGACACTCTGGGGAAGTCAGTATGCTTTGCCATGTATTGGGCTTTACAGGGGAGGTCTCTCAGAGTGCATAGGATGAGAGCAGGTCACTATGTGGCTTCTTCTTGCACAGAAAACTGCACACAGCCTCTAAGAAATGCTTATGGCATAGAATGGCCACCTTCCACATATCCTGTTAGTACAGTGAACTGCTGCAGCATCCCCACTGACATGGGCTGATCCATCAGTGTCATCATGGGGTGTCTCATCATTGGCTGCACTGATATCAGTCCTGTCAAACCTGTTATGAACAATGCATGCTGCAATTCAAATGGGCTGTCAGAGTCAAGATGACAGAAACTGGACATACACAGATGCAGGTGGATGTTGCTGGAGAGGGTCAGTTTGCTGAAGTCTGCTAGTCTGGGTAAGCAGACATCAGGAGCAAACCCTGCTCAAATGGCATCAAATTCTAGGGTGCTGCCAGGGACAGCATCAGGGCAATTGATGCGGAGTTTTCCGGCTAAGGAGGGCATCAACACTAGACAGATCACTTGTGCAAAAGGTGATGCTGGCTGCTATAATCTTGACAAGACAGCACACCTAAGCAATCAAAGCAGTGGATGTGGTGTTAAACACTGACAACTGTAACACTGAACGCAGACGGAATAAGGCATGGACCCTCTCACCTTCCTAACCTCACTCTCAATTACTAATTTGTACTCATAACTAAATATTACTTCTAGCTATTATACTGTATTCTCATTTATCTCTTGAACTAAATTGTAATTGTATTGATTGTTTATTTCTTGGAGAATGAACCATACTGTATATATTTTTTGCTATCTTTGAAAAAGGTGTATCTAAATAAACTTTGTTTTGTGGAGCTTTTCTCCCCGGGCCTCCACTGAAAATGGGCCCCCTAGCCCAGTGGACCTCCCCGGTAATCAAACTGAATAAATAAAATAAATAAATAAATAAATAATGGATGAAATTCAGATTTATTAAACTCTCCCAGCATCCCTATGCCTAGAAGCAGTGAGGCTGCATGGCAACGACTTCCTGCCTAACCTCTCAAAGAGCGTTGGCTAATTTTCTGTAGTCCATTTTCTGAGTAAAACGGGCTCAGGTTGAAGCCATCTTTGGGCATCGTTCTGGCTCGGTCTGCCATGGAGATGGTTTCACATGCAAAACTGTCTCGAAAATGTGACTGGATGCCAAGGTTGTGGCAATGTCTGAAGCCCCTACAGCAGACATATGGGAAAGGGGTTGGTATAATGGCCAAGGTGTTTACCTCACAGGCACAAGGTATAAGCTTTGATTCTAATCTTTGAAAGAAAAATGGTATTGGCTTAAAATGGCCTACAGGGATAGCTAGGTCTTGAAAAGGTATGTCCACACCTTATCCTGGGATCACTAACTTTGCTCAGTCAAACACTTGGAAAACCAAACATTCTGAAATGTCATGCTCCTCACAGAGGCAAAACAGAGGGCAGGAATGGCCAGTGCTCAAATCAGTACCCTCACCATGAGTGCAAGGTTTAAGGAGGGGTTTTGACATGAAGCTAGCCAAACTAAAAAAGTAAGCCACACTATGCAACTAACATGAACTTGACTAAACTGAATTGTTCAACTGATCAAACATACAGAACTTAATTAAAGTCATGCATCGTTAACCAAACTAGCCAAAATCTTGGTAACACTACAGAGTACAAACACATCTGTCATCCTTCAGACACAGACAGAGCACCAGCATTGCCATTCAGAACGGAAGTACTAGATTATACAGACGGAAATGGGTCCTAAGATAGGATGTGCCATGAGCTTAAACTAGGAAGGTCTTTTAAGATATACCTGAAACGAACAGGCAATGTAATCTGTACTGACTTCAGTAAGGTTATCAATCTGGCAATTCTTAAAGCATTGTTGGAGACAACAAAGGACAAAACGGTCTCTATGCCTATGAGGAGACATTAAAAATGCTTATTGTTGTCACTGTTGTCATCAACCCCCTTTTCCATTTTTAACATGTATTAGTAGCAAAAGGTGATTTTTCCCCAAGTGCTAATTTTTACATTCCTGTTGTTTTTTTACTGTGACTTTATTTCCATCATTTAGTAAATCCATTAGGACGTTTATGCTTTACTGGCTAATCCATTATTAGACCAGTAAGGTGTCCATCTGCAATACTGACCAATGTGTGACTAGCAAATCTCATGTCAGATGGCCACTCATGGAAGTTGTTAGTAGTGAGGCACTCTTGTTACTCCCACAAAGCGGGGAGACACCACAAAAAGCCTGCTAAGTTCCACAATGAATTGAAGAAGCTGGACTCTCATAAGCTTTTCAGCAGAAATACAGAAGCAAGACAAAAGGGAAAGAAGCAGAAAACAGCAGAGAGAAATTTAAAAAAGATGAGGCGACTCTCCCTTTTTACAGGAAACATGATGGAGGCAAGTAAACATCTGCCAGATGTGTTCCAATACTATTAATGCTGTCAATCGTACATACAGCTGAGTGAAAGGCTTAGCAACTAATCGGAACAGTGACAAAGGAAACACTAGGTGGCTAATGTGATCTAACAAGTTACACAGACTAAATAGCTTGTAATACATGGCAGAGTGTTAAAGCAGCCTGCATTAATCAATGATCTTTTGCTACCATAGCAGTCATGGTTCCTGCACCAGCACTCCATTAATGCTACAAACACACTACTTGTACTTCAAGGCAAAGACTGAAAAATTAAATGCCTGTAGATCAGTGTCAGATACATACAAGGGGCCACTGCTGTGTTCCTCAAACCTCTTTTGTCAATGGCCTGTTGAGCAGGGCTGCAAACACTGTCTGCGCTGAAGTCATTGCACCTAATAAGACTGACAAGATCAGAAATTAGGCTACATGAAATTAGAAGTATTAGATGAAAAGGCTTAACTAATTTATGCTGATGATTTCAAATTAACCTTCCTAACGTCAGCACTTAAATGGTCACTGGGTACATTCCATCTCATGTCATTCTAAAGCTCTTAGTTTGATGTTCCAACACCCTGATAAATGTTTAAAACCAGTTTTACTTGTTAAGAGTTAATATACTACTACTATAAAGTCCGGTCTCATTAGCAATCTACGCTTGCAGCTCTATTTTACATTTCATATAAACTTTTCAATAAAAATGAAAATCCAGAAAAGCTGAACACCACAGAGAGATACAGCATTTTTTTTTGTTTGCAATCATTGTGGGTGGGTAAAATGACAGCATGTAACTATATATTAAGACAAATGTAAAATTTCGACAAAGTATTCCAGTGCTTTTCAGATATATACTTTAAAACCTCAGGAATTGTTTCAGTAGATGTCATGCCTTTTAACTTGAAACGGATAAGTGCAAATAAGCTCCCAATTGTCTCCCCCACATGTAAACCACATCTTGGGCTGCTGTCTCTGCGTCCCTTTGAAGTTTCCCTGAAATGTCATGTGTTGTGAAGACTGCTGAGCATAAGCAAGACAGTTTGCGCACTCTCAGAATTCTTACCAGTTTCGACTGCTATTTGGTACCCAGCCTCAAGTCTTCTAGACGACCTTTCCAGCTTTTCTGTATTATCAAGCAGATGTGCTCTCTGGAAACAGAAAATATGAATAATATGGGGGGTCAAATAAAATGTATTATCACCCATTTCCAATTACTATATGCTCTTATATATGCAAATTCAGAAATGTTTCACAATTAGATAGCAAAGCCCTATGCAGACGTCAGCCTAGGGATGAATACAGTAGATGCTATTTTAAGTACAGCAAATTAAACGCTCTATTTTACATTACAAATGAGTAGAGCAAGTCAGGGTTATATTGTCTGATCTGAATGAATTATTTTATTTAACATATGTTATGAGAGGTTCGTGTTTCTTCTCTTTTACAATGGAGAAATCAGTGTTAACCACGTAATACTTGCTGCCATGGTTGATAAAAATCAAACCGTAATTATGCTTGATAAATTTTCAGTTACTAGAATAAGCCACAAAAACGCAGTTACAGCACAGAAGCCCTAATTCCGATTAGCAGAAGGTATTTAAGTCATCAAACAATGGTTTTGAAATATGCATTCCATATGTAACTAGTACACTTGACCAATAAGACAAAATGTGAATACAGCAAAGGTACACTGAATATACACTTATGGGTTTAGTAATGCACAAAGGTATAGGCCTTGAAATGTGCAACAAATGCATACCTCTAACTTGGAGCACCTTAACGGACACATAAAATGGATTTAGAATACCCTTCAAAGACAAAAAAAACATGAAATTATCTAAGAAGTTTTATCTTCTGTAACTTTAATCTAGTCCTTCCTTCTGCTATAATATAACAACCTGATTCTAGGAGGTTTCCAAAAACTTTTGTACTTAACAGAAAACATGACTATTATTCACTTTTCTTTTTAATTTTGAAAATCAAATTTCAAATGTAGTATCCCATGCCTGAAAGTGTTTTTAAATTAACTATGGGCATTATGTAATAAAATTTATTGCAAAAGTACAGACAAAATACAAAACATTACATGCAGATGGATATACATGTGTGTAGAGTGTCTATATCAGTCCGTTGAAACGGCTGACGATCAAACACCAGATGTTCGAACTGTGAAGTTTGAACACTGATTATTGTGAAGCCGCGGAACACCAAATTCTTTCCCAGGGAAAGAATTTGGTGGGCCGTTTCTGTGGCTTCGCGATTATCAGGACTGTGGTGGGAAGTTACGGGTCAGATTCAGGTAAGTGTGCTATTGTGTGGACGTTAGGGTTAGGGCGCGGTTGAGGTGGGTGTGCGATAGTGACAGACTTTAGGGTTAGGGCGGGATAGGTGAGTTAGGGCATGGGTCAGGTGAGTGTGCGATAGTGACGAACCTTAGGGTTAGGGTTTGGGTTAAGGTAAGTGGATAGATAGTAGTTTATGTACAGTTTAGTGTAGGGTTAGATGTAGGATTTTAAGTGTTTGTGTGTGGATTGCTGTTTTTTTGGTGTGCTTGTGTTGTGTGTGTCTTTCTTGGAACAGCGATTTTTTTCCCTGGGAAAAATATCGCTGTTCTAAGACTTCAATGTTTTTGTACTTCGTGGTTAGAATTTCGAACACATGGTGTTCATACTTCAGCCATTTCAGTGCACTGATATAGACCCGTGTGTAGACACACACACAATTTTTATGAACTATGTTTATTTTGCAAACAGTATACATAACACTGAATGCTGTGTTAAAATGCAACTTGTACTGCAAATTAGCAGATGAAACCCAATTTGTCTAGATTTCATAAAGCTATTTTTATCAGTGTTCTGTACTTACAATAAAGACTGCAAAAAAACATTTATTTACTAATTATGGTCAGAAATCCCATCCTGATACAGCACTAACACAGGTTGAAGAGACCAGTTTACCAAAATCTAGTAAAAGAGACATGGTGAGTCAAAGACATATATACAGAAACTACAACTGGCATGCACAACATTTCATAACCAGAGTAATCACTTCATCAATACCTTAAATGATGTTTCCTAAACGTTTCTCTGCAGAACATATAAAAATAAAATGTAAATATTTGTGTTAGTAAGGCTGTGATGTAATTACGGCTAGATTTCCATTCATCCTTTTTTTGTAAATGTATGAATTTATACATGATGTTGGCCAAGAATGAGTGATATGACTGTTGGTGTATGTAGTAAGACCCACCTATTACAAAACTGCAACACATAAATAAAATACTTTCTGCGCCATCAAAAAGATAGACTCCATCTCATATTCTGATGTTGCTATAAGCTGTCTGTGTTTTCACAGGATTTTATACAATAAACTAAAAACAACCTGAATCCTACAAACCCAAGTTTGAATCCCACAGCTTTCATGTGCATACTCTGAATCCGAGCAAATCAGTTTACCCAGCCAGAGAAGACACTGGTATCTAGGAAGTTTTAACACCTCACAAAAACATACTGAAGACCAAGCTGATGTGTGGCACATGCAAACAGCACAGCAGTGTGCTGCTTTAATTCTACACTCTGCAAACCATTTATATGTGAACAATAAAGCAACAGAGCTATAAGTGGGTATGTTTAAAACACTAACCTGGTGGGATGACTAAAAAAAAATACTTTTCAGTCACCCTTAGCTATATATGCTTCATATACTAACATTTATGTAAAATACAGATAAAGAATATAACAAGTACATCACATAATTAGAACAAAGTCCTTAAAGAAGTATGAATATTACTTTACTAAAATAAAGTTACTGCCTACAGTTACAGAATTATCAGTTAACTTGAACACTGCAATGCTTTGAAATAACAGCTTACTTTTAAAAAATAGTTTATTTTTTAAGATAAGGAAAATCATAAACACAATTTTCTCCACTGCTATTTATCTATTCATACGAAACATTTCAACTGTACTGCAATGAAGCAGAAAGAGTAGTGTGTCTGTACACATGTGGGTGCAGGTATTGTTTCATTTTCTACTTCATACATTTTGTTTAGAACTCTGGCTTCTATAGGACTAAATCCCCTTGCGCAATGTGGTTTTCACTATTTTCCAGCCATCAACTCCTTTCTTTACAGAATTTTAATCCAGCTTTCTTTTAGTTCCCCCCCAAGAAGACTGATCCTAGCTCTATTCGAGCTGTCAAAAGATGTAGCAACTAATCACATGAAAAGAGGCCCCTCCAGTTTTTTTTCAAAACCAGTTTCACAATCTGACTGTCATGAAACCTCCTACAACTTTCTCCTGTTGACAGATGTCATTTAAAATCGAAGAACTACTTTCTCATAAAAAAGGGGGTGCCATACATCGTATCTGAGTGGCTGTCTAGCGAAACGAGCTACCTCAATCTAATGAGCCCCAATGGATTGTGGAGATGCAGGCTGTATTGACATGCACGCTTAAGCTAATACACCTAGACCACTGCCTCCGAGCAGTGGCAGCCAGGGATACTGACAGAGTATTGCACTTCTGTCTTCAAAGAAGGGAAGTGATTAGTATGTTATCATTATCATTCGAAACGTGATTTCCCTATTCCCTCCCGGCAGAGGTGACACATCTCTGAGATGTGACCAGACGATCGAGGCAGCAAAAGCCACTTCAAAGCATGCTATCAATTTTTTTTTTTTTTTTGAGAAAAAAGGGGGGCCTGAGAATCATTAGAACAATGCATTCAGATCAACACAGATAGCTCCTGATGTGAAGGTCAGAAAAGCTAGAAAAAACAGGCTATATTAATTAAGTCATTCAGTATACACTAGGTAAGTTAACAGAAAACTGGAGAAAGACCTTTCCCACTCATGAAAGGCAGATTATTAAAACAACTACAAACAGCTATTAAACTGTTAAATATTATTTTAACAATACTATAATTAAATGTTAAATTAACAGCAGCTTACACGGTTTAAGTTACTTTATCACTCTGAGGCATTTTTATTTCTTTCCTTCTTTGTGAACATTTAATTATCGTTAACAAAAGAGTGGTATCTACCTTATAGTACTGTAATTCTGGTAATCTTAACCTGGAATCAGCTGTACTCTTTCCTTTTGGATTGACAGATGACTCCACTGTTCATGCGGACAATAGATAAAGGTGGAAATGTCACCTTTGCCATCTTAACTTTAACAATGCTCCAGTTTTAAAAGTCTAGTAAAATAACTTAAGGAAAACAGTGTATAAGACAGACTTAGAAAAAAATGTCTTGAGAGAATGCAATGTACTTTTTTTTTCAAAAGAAAGTTGTCGCTGTCTGACTAAAATAACAATAGGAAGACAAACATTTTCTGGGTTTTTTTATGTTACCATTGATTTTTATCATTAAGGAGACCATATAAAGGCTGTTCAGTTTCAATGCAAATGGTGACTGAAGGATTCAAACAGAGTTCTCAGGACATCAATTCTAAGTTCCTGACCATCATGCCACACTGCTTTGTAGTACTAAAAAATTAGTTTTACAAATAAAGCCAGCTGACTGATTAAAATACACATGAACAGGTTAACAAATTCAGAACAGTTTGTTGTTTAATAAGTGATTATGATTATTTCAGTTGCTGTCACACTCAATCATTTTATGAGCTAAAGTAAAACAATCCAGGATACCATAATATAATAGGAAATTACACTCTGAGGCAAGAGTACACATACAAAGTCTGATATTTTACATTATAACATTTTTGTCATACACAATTGCAAACGTGCAAATCCCACTCAAACTATTTTAATAGTTTGCCTGTCAGTGAAAAAAAATCTAATGACCACCTAATGTAGCAATAACCTAGGTTCCAGCACAGTGTAACTCAAGACAATGCTGTTGGACCAAGTGCTGAGTGGGCAGTTATCCTCAATGTTAAGCAGTATGGGACTTACTAGTGACTGCCTGATACTTACCGAATAATGAACAAAAACTACAAGAAAAACATAGCCAAGCTAGAGTTTTCATTGTGTGTCTTCAAAACCTCCTGTAACAGAGGACTATGGGATACATGCAAATGGCCCCTTAAGGAACATCAGGTGTTTCAGCTACATGGCTTCTGAATGCCCATGACTTTTTGTTGTCTATTTATGGATACATTCAGGCCACTAAAGCCAAATACCACTATCTGTGTATATGCATGTTTTGGCCTACATATCACCTCGTCAGCACAGTACAAGTGGACTGTGTTGACGAGGTCTGGTCATAAAAAGGCTGAAATAGGCATATCCACAGCTAATGGGGTTTGGCTTTAGTGGTCTGAATGCATCTATAAACAGACTTAACAAAAAGTCATGGGCATTCAGAAGCCATGTAGCTGAAACACCTGATGTTTCTTAAAGGGTCATTTACATAAATCCCTCTGTTACAGGAGGTTTTGAGAAATCACACAGTGAAAACTCTAGCTTGGCGAGGTTTTTCTTGTAGTTTTTTTTTTTTTAATTGGATTGGCTATGTGACCTTTTTACTCTTTGATTTACTGGATGATAAAGTCAAAATACTTATGCTGAGTGTCCTACAGCAGACTACAGCTGGGTGGCATCAGAAAAATTCAAGGCAGTGTGCCTTATAACATTGCCCATTATATACCATTTCCAGGGGTGGGTGGGTGGGGTTACAGGAGGAGAAACACCAGCATCTGGGTTGTAACGTATTGTCAACCTCAAATCTTTGCACTCCTCTCAATGCCTATAAGAAAATAGGATCCATGGCCTTTGCTGGAAAGCTGGTTCATCAAAAGACAGTCAATCGGCAATGAATCTACTTCCTTTTTTGAAATGGCTTACTTTTCTGTAAGCACCAAGTCTCCCATACCCCCATGCAGTAAGCTTTCTCCTTACACCTCTAATTTTAATATAATTAGTTTTGAGGATGATGGCTGTCAATGAAAGAGCACAGCCTTTATCACTGTAACTCTCTTTAGTGAATGCAACTTTCAGCCAAGGGTTACAATTCAAACACTTAGAAATCAAACAGAAGTATAACTAAAATGTGCGCCCCAGTAGTTATTTACCACCTGCAGAAACACCTCCCATCAAACTCAGGGTGTGCCAGGACTACAACAGACAGCAGCAAATACGATGCATATACTAGAAGGTCAGTAAAGTGGGGGGTTCAGATGATGTCTCTAAACAGTAAGTCAAAGAAAAATATCAATGATTACTTCATATCATCTGCATAATACACTTCAGCTAAAATGCAAAAAGCCTGCCATTCTTTTTTCTCAAAACTTTTAAGATCATCCTGCCCTGCTGTTTACACTCCAAACTTTGGAAAGCAGCAGGAAGAAACAGTGACTAATGACAGATTTCCTTATAGAAACTAAGAAGTTCCACAACCAAGAGATAAGAAAGCAATACGAGTAAAGAAAGAGCGAGACATAATAGAGTAGAAGATATTAATTTTAGGTCGAACAGGAAGGAGTCCAATCTGACAAGGACACCACCTGTAGAAAAACAACGTTATTCTCATATTGTACGAGTCTTTTTTTTTTTGGGGGGGGGGGGCAACACAAACAATCATCTTGAAATTTTAAGCAAGATACCAGTCTGTGAAGATACTGTAATGCCTAAACAAAAGAACAATGTTGACACTGCTTTGATAAATGTAAGAAATAGGGATAAGCAGAGGTCACATAGCTCTAAACTACTTTGCTCAAAAATCAGGAACAAAGCCAAAAATAATAGGAGGACAAAGGTAAAAAAATCGGGGATAGTTTTTAAATATTACTCTAAACCACACAGAAAGTGAATAGAGCAGGATTTGCATCAATATACATTTTATGAAGAATAAGAAAGAGACTAATGTCTGGCGTTACTGAGTTACTGAATCTTCTGTGACAGAAAAGAAACAAATATTTCACAAGGGATGAGGCAAATCAGGGATGCTCTGCAAAATGAGGGGCAACTGAGAGGTATGGGTAGGCAGACCGTGTGTCTAATACCAGAGGTTACACAAACAGCCAACTTTTTCTTTTTATTGCTGTTAAGCAGAAAACTTGGACAAGACTGCAGAGGTTCTGGTAAATTCTGAAATTATCTGATTCACAGTAGTGTGCTCTAAACACTATGCCCTACAACAATGAAGGCAGGTAAGCATTAAACCTGTGTGTTAGCCATAAACAACAATTTTATTTTAAAATATTAACCAGACAATGCAATGGAAGTTGTTCACAGGTTCAATGGGAATTATTAGGCTTGCATGCCAGGGGACCTTTAAGGAGCCTAGCCCAAATTCCTAGTTGCCCCCAAGCATTGTCTGGTTAAATGACTTGCTCAAGGATGCACAAGAGGCAAAAATGGCTATGGGAATCAAACCATGTATCACAGGAACCATAGCTAACAGCCTTAACAATCTGCAGATAAATTATGAAGACATATTTGCATACTTGCAGTGGTAACAATTAGAAAACAGTTAAAGAAAATAATTTCGAAGCCTGTAAATGTTTATGACAAAGATACAAAATGTTGCTCGTTTTGCACTACTTCATCAGGTTACCTATAAATATAAAACATATGCATTGTATTTGCATTACTTTTCTACATAAATAAAAATGTTTCACTTTTGATCAATACACCTACATAGTTAGAAAATAAAACAATCATAAATAATACCATATCTCAAACCAAAGAATGCAACACTCTTGCTTTAACAGCCTCAAAAACTTCTGAAATTAGCTATTATTCACATTAACTATCACCTACAAAGTAATATGAATTCAGTGTAATCTTTTCTCATAAAATGAAAGGCAGCTGTCTAATGTGCAGTCATTTAATCACTGAGCATGTCTAAATCAATGGCTGCAGTGGGTAGAAAATGTCTGCAGAGCTTCTTGGAATAAAGGTCTTGACTTACACATCTACAGGTCACAGCTAAACTTGTACAGACTGTGCAAATTAGAAAACAGATTGGATGGACTTATGTTTTTACTTTTGTATGCTTGTTTTGATGTTTTAAGTTTGTAAATAGAAAAGCATAGCAATCAAATTTTGACAATGAAATTCTGAAAAAAAATGGAAACACTTTTATGTGTTTTTGGTATTTAAAAAGAGATCAGTAACAGTGGGGTAAGGAGATTTTCCTTATTCCCTGCTGTTTTGTGATTTCAGAGTTAGTATGTGTATATATATTGATTTGGCTTGCTATACTGAAATGCAAATTTAGATAATTTTGATGTTTCAGCATAGACCCGCTCTACCTATATACATTCATACAATTATATATATATATATATATATATATATATATATATATATATATATATACATATATACATATATATAGGATCCGTACAGATCCCCGACAGCACTTTCTGCCGAAGCAGAAATCACCAAACATACATAACCGAAAGTGCTGTTCACCGAAGCAGCACTTTCAGTTCTGTATGCTGGTTGTGCCGGTTGCACTACGGTGCGGTTAAGGGAGAATTAATTTTTTCCCACTGTAGTGTGTCCTCGGAGTGAGAATATAAAAGTGGTGCAGGGGGGGCTTGCCCCCCTGCATAAAAGAAGATTGTGTTTTTTTTTTTTTGAACGGACTTTAATGAAAGCACTTTCGTTAAAGTGCGTTCGGGTATTGTGGATTCGGACTACTGAACTTTCGTTCAATAGTCCTAGATCCATTTATATATATATATATATATATATATATATATATATATATATATATATATATATATATATATATATATATATATATATATATATATATATATATATATATATATATATATATACTCACACACATATGAAAGACAGAGAGAAGGAGAAAGTCTAAGTGAAACCTTGGTTCCTGGGTCTATTGTAGGATATCGGTAGCACTACTGTGGTGAATTATTTGATTTTGGAGTGCTGGATTTTTTGTTTTTTATGTTATTGGTATTAAGTGCACACTATATTCTCCTGCCATGCATTGAAGTTTATATATATATATATATATATATATATATATATATATATACACACACACACACATATGGGTCTACCTGAAAACGCCGAAAGTCCTAAACACCTATGACGAGAACACCGACACCAGAAGATCAACAATGGAGAAGACCGACAGTTGAGAATCCCGACGCTGAGAACACCGACATGTTAAGGTAAGTGTGTGATAGGGACGGCCGTTAGGGTCAGGGTGTGGGTAAGGTAAGTGTGCAACAGTGACGGACTTTAGGTTTAGGGGCGGGTTAAGTGAGTTAGGGTTAGGGTGCGGGTAAGGTAAGTGTGCGATAGTGATGGACTTGAGGGTTAGGGGCGGATTAAGTGAGTTAGGGTTAGGGTGCGGGTAAGGTAAGTGTGCGATAGTGACAGACGTAAGGGTTAGGGGCGGATTAAGTGAGTTAGGGCTAGGGTGCGGGTAAGGTAAGTGTGCGATAATGAAGGACCTTACGGTTAGGGTTTGGGTTAAGGTTAGTGCATGTAAGGCTTAGTGTAGGTTTGTAAGGTTTTTGGTGTGTTTGTGTTGTGTGCGTGTTTTTCGGGAAAGGTATTTGTTTTGTTGATTGTTGGGATTGTGGTTTGTCAGGCATGTAAAGTTTCGTGTTTTTGAACTTTTGGTTTTGTCGTGTTGGTTATTTCGTTGTCAGTGTTTTGGCGTGTCAGTGTTATCAGGTAGGCCCATGTGTATATATATATATATATATATATATATATATATATATATATATATATATATATATATATATATATATATATGTGTGTACACACATATACAGACACACACACATTACATATGTATATTTTATATCATGGCTTGCCATCAAAATGTGGAGTCCACATTGCTTGACACAGCAAATGCGAACTCTGACCTGCGACTGTTAAAAATGCTGAACACTGATGTTCTGAAATGCAAAATCTCACCCCCTTTTTGACCCATGTTAGCACTTGTTTTTAGTTGTACAGCAGTCGGAAATGTCAACGTTCGGTATTTTTGCAACATTTTGCAATATCGGCATTATGGGTTTCGCTTAATGGTGTCTATAATATGCACATTTGTGAATTTGCACTTGAAATTTTGATGGTAAACCATATCTCATATATATGTGTGTGCGCATTTATACGGTTATGCATCAGGTTGGGGTTCTCCCCACCTCTGGATAACAAATGGGCATAATCCCAGTAGTAGAGTCTTGACAAACGACAGGGCAGAAGTGAAAAAGATATAGAAAAAATATTATTAAAAGTTTATCTTCTTTTTATTTCTACTTCCAAGTACAGTAGTACCTCACAGTTAAGGAACAAGTGACAACACCAAGGTTTGAATCAGCTTTGCATGTCTTGTGCAAAGAGCCACATTAAGTAACTAAGGTTAAACAATGATCTAAGTAAGAAATCTTTTACACAGTACTCTTGTCATACTTGTGCAATTCTAGGTGACTGTAATTCACAAGTGGCATAAAACTATTTCAAACTTCATTAAAATTCATGGAAAGAAGCTCCATCAAAGCCAATATAAAGCATTTAGAGCACATCCTACAAAACAGCAGCAGACAGAGCCTGAATTATCATGGCCTGCTCACATCTCCAGTAAATCATTCTTATTAGTGAAGAGATGTGTCTTTTTTCTTGCATAGATGTTCTGTCTCTGCATCACCAGATACAAACTATTGCTACACATGCACCTATAAGGGCAGATCTTGATTTGCTTTCTTTTCTTTTTTTCATTTCTGATAACAGATTCTCAATAGTTCATACTGCTAAAAACTGCTGCAATGTTTCTACTATTTTTTGTCAATTTAATATTTCCACATCTAGAATATACAACCAACTTAAGCCATAAAAGAATAAAAAAAATGCTCAGATAAGTACCAAAGATATCATCATACGTGATGGTCACAGTCACAAGCTCAGATACGTCATACTACAGCATGCAACACCAAAAATGACTTTGATATCACTCTCCCCTCCATCTTTCCCTAGTTTGCTCCTCACATTGTCTTCTGCCTGAAGTTAAGCTCTAATGTGCTTTAGTAAACCCATATATCACTTTTAATTTTGCTCTTCTACATCCGCTTTTGGTCCTATTCTTTCAATTTCCTTGGTATTTTCTTTCACTCCTCCAGCCATAGACATTAGTCCTCTCTAACCAGCCTTCTTTATCATCATCCCATTCAGAAAGGCAATACTTCAGTGCATTACCCTGCAACTGTGTGACTTTACAGTCCTCATCACTACATTCTCTGTATAAGCAGGTAGTGATGTTACTGTCCTCTTATCTCCATGTTCACTCCATATAAGCAGGTAGTGACTCTCTACAGTCCTCATCTCTGCGTTGACATCCATATAAGTAGGTAATCTACCTCTTTCTCTCCACACTTCTAGCATTCACTACTCATGCATACTACCTGTGTGGTAGCTGCATATGCCGGACATACACTGGCCCTTCAGCCCTTAAAATATTTGCAAATAAGCCAGTATTTCTCTTACATTCAGTCCAATTCCATACGTCACTCTCTCTCATATCTAGTTATTTTGCAGCTTTCATAACCTTTCTTTTCACTCTATTCTGTAGTGTCACTATATATCACCCACACCATACCCTTCCTTTGCCAAAAAAATAAAGAAGAAAGAAAGAAAGGGCAGTACTGCCAGGTTTTGTGTATTTGTGCACACACATGACTATAAAAACTGAGAAGAACACATTGTGGGTAAGGTTCTCTTCAAAGCTTTTATTCCGAATTTTGCTGATCCTGCAGCTACATGGGATCAGAACTACAAGGATCATTTCTTAATGGGAATCCGAAGACCCTCTTCTTACTATGGCATTTTGGACAGCTTGGCATTCCTACCACCACTACCAATGTACAGTATTTTATTTAGTTCACAGTTATGGTAGACCTTGTGCAGAGGGATGAAGAATAAATAGCTTTATGATTAAATGCTTCTGCAGCATATGAAAGGCAACATGTTCATAAAATTTACTGATTAGCTGATTCCTTTCTTGCAGTTTGACATTTGAGTCCAATAACAATCCAGTGGCATGAATGCATGTCAGATCATTAAGCCAAAGTTTGGCACAAAAGTTTTTTTTTGATGAATTTTTGAAGAACTGATCTGGACATGAACTCATAAATGTATTACTCTAAGTCACAGAGGGGGTACTATTAATCACAATGCCACAAAGTTTTGTTTTCTTTAACACCCATGTCACTTGCTCAGAGACGTCCTTACTGGTTATAGTTATACTGCCCTTTAATGCATAAACACCCAAGAACTTTCCAGCACAAGAACAGATCTGGTAAGTCCTCCTCTAAATATGGTCCCCCAAGCAGTGTCACCATCAGTGACTTCACTGAGCGCCAAAATGATGCGTTTCAAGTCTTTTGCAGAGATTATCTTTGATGTTTGATGATAGCTTCTTTACTTATTTTGCAGTGGCCCGGTGTGAGAAGTTGTTTTCTGCCATCATCTTTTTATCCTTTTCAGTTCACATCTAAACATTTTGAAATCTTTAAATACCATCTCTGACAAAAGCCTTGACAGAAAATGCCTTTCTTCTCTTAGTCATCACTTCATTACCAAATAGTTAAGTCTGCTTGCTGATTCATAAGTTTGACTTGTTATTTTAAAAAGACCGCAGGTCACCAACATTCATTTTCTGGGACTTCATTCTGTCAATCCACAGCTGTCCTGCAAGACTCAAATTTAGATGCACATGTTCTGCTTTTATATTGCCTTATTTTGTGTTCTTTATGCATTAACAAATGAAACAAAAGCTGGCTCCCATGTTCAAGGCTAAAACCCTCCTCTGACCTCACTATTACTTTTATTTATTTTCTTGCATTTACAGACAACCCTGTGATATGGATCTGTAGACAAATTACCAAAAACAAGCAAGCAAAATGAGCTGAATAACATCCCTTTGAACTACGGAAATACATTCAAACATGGAAACAAATAAGCAGTACTGAAGCTTATATAAAAAATGTACTCTGGGGAGCAACTGTTACATTTATGAATGTATCAGTGCATTTGGACTGCAAGCTTTAACATGGACAGTAAATTGGCCATATGGTAAGGTGGCTTTGTAGCTAAAAACTCACAAGAGACTAACTCAGGTTTAGTCCTGAGCTCTAAATCAATCGCTGATGTCTGCAGAAAGGCAGTACTTGCATCTTGTGGTCTCAGTATGGTTTGGTAGTCTTCTGGATACAACACCCACCTCACAGCTGCAGGTTAGTACTCCAACACACACACACACACACACACACACCTCCCTCAAGACATGAAGGGGAGGGTGACTGAAGAACTCAAGGCTGTAAGTATGGCAGCAGCCTCTTGTGCATCTGACTTCTCCCTTGCACAACAGTTTCAATAAAAAAATGCTGTATGCATGTGCCAGAAAGGATACCTTTCAGAAGTACCTTTCTGGAGACACTGGAAAACAAGAAGGTCCTACCAAATACACTGATATTGGGCGATTACAATTACCCTACCAATCACTGGGAAAACTACTCGAGTACAAACGCCCAGGTCCAGCGATTCCTGGAATTCATCAACTGAAACGCCCTGGATCAGCTGGTAAACTCCCCTACCAGAGATGAAAACATATTAGACCTGGTCATCCCCAACATGGGCGTCAGCTGTTCCACACACCGGAGGTCAACCCGTCACTGGTTAGATCAGACCATAAACCAATCACTCTGGATTGTCCACACCCCACCACCACCCCCAACTAAGGAAACCACAGTAAAAACTTTTCTGAAGCAAACTTCACCTTACTTAAGACAGAAGTGGTAAGTTTCGCAGCCCCCACACTAAAGGATAACGCTGCCCAAGATGCAGAAACTTTTACAAATGCACTCTATGAGCACCTACAAGGGATGCATGGATTGTGCCATCCCTAGCAAAACCAAGACTCACTCCTCTAAGAGAAGGAAACCAGTTTGATGGACCCCTGCCATAAACAGGCTATACAATAGAAGGAGAAAACTAGTTCAGAAAAAAGCAAATCCAAAGAAGGAAAGACATCCCTGATCAGTATCTGTAAGAAACTGAGGTCCCTCATGAAATCATCCAAGGCTAACTTCGAAAGAAAAATAGCCAAGGATTCAAAAGATAACCCCACAGCCTTCTTTACCTATGTTAAGAATCTAAGTGGCAACTTGCAGATATGCACTGATCTAATGCAAGATAGCACAAAATATACTGAACCTACTGGTATTGCCAACATCCTGGCAGATAGATTCAGTGCAAACTTCACCCCCCTCTCACCTCCAAAAGGGTCCACAACAATACCGGAAAAGTGTAGTGTCCCAAAAATCACAGAAGCACAGGTGAAAACAGCCCTTTCAAAAGCCAAAAACACAGTGTCAGTGGGACCAGATGGTGTCCCAGGCTGCGTCTTGCACGAACAACAGAATGAACTAACCCCCCACCTAAACACGCTGTTCAACCTCAGCCTCTCCACAGGCTATGTGCCCATAGAACGGTGCACAGCAACGGTTATTTCTCTCCACAAAGGAGGGGCCACAACTGACCCTGGTAACTATTGCCCCATAAGCCTGACTAGCCTGGTCTGCAAGGCTATGGAGTGCATCATCATGGAACTTATGAACAAAAGCATTGGGAACCTCCAAACACTTGACCCGACCCAGTTCGGCTTTGTTAAGGGCAGATCATGCCTACTAAACCTGGTTGACTTCTTCGAGACAGTCACCAAGGCCATAGACGAGGGAAAGGTGTTTCACACAGCCTACCTTGACCTCGCCAAGGCTTTCGACACCATTCCCCACTCAAGTATTATAGAAAAACTCACCAGCCTGAACATAAACCCCTACGTCATGAGATGGGCTGCCAACTGGCTTACAGACAGAACTCATACGGTAAGAACAGCGGGCATCAGGTCACCAGTCACAAGTGGTGTCCCACAAGGCTCGGCCCTGGGACCCCTACTGTTCGACGTATACTTCTCAGAAGTACAAGCAAACACAGGAGGACTATGGCTAAACCAAGTTCGCCGATGACTGCAAACTGGGAGCCATAATTGACTCTCCGCCTGACATGGACATCTTCCAAAAGGGCCTTACTGAGATGGACACCTGGTGTCTAAGTCATGGCCTCAAGCCAAATGCCAAAAAATGCATAGTCATCCTGTTTGGGAAAAACAAAACACCCACAAATTACCACAATAGGTGGCAGCCCCCTTAATAAAGACGAGGTAATAAGAGATCTGGGGACCCAGGTAGATAGTAATCTCTCATTTGACAATGATATTGCCAAAGTAGTTAGGAAATCCTTCTATGTGGCCCATTTAATTACTAAATGGTTTGCATCTAGAAATAAAGAGGTTATAGTGCCCCTCTACTCGTCACTCATTAGAACCATCACAGAGTACAATGCCCCATTTGGGATGTACCTCACAAGACACTTCCAACAGCTGGAAAGACCACAAAAGTACCTCACCAAGAGAATTACTGGCCTCAAATATATGTCCTATGCAGCCGAACTGAAAAAACTCCGGCTGTACTCAGTGGCATATCACTTACTCAGAGATGATCTCCGCCTGACTTACAAAGCCATGTCCAACTCAGAATTGATGGACATGCTCCACCTAAAGAAATCCAAGTCACTGCGAGCCACGCACTCTAATGAGCTAAACCTCGCCACAACAATAAATATAACATGCTGGCGCGACAGATTCCTGTCACAGAGACTCCCCATGCTTTGGAACAAAATTCCAAATTGCATCAGGCAGAGCCCCTCACTAACACTATTCATGAGAAACCTTGACAAGTGGATGGGTAACAGAAAATACACCCCTGGGATCACTTCATTGGCTCTGCTTGACAGAGGATCAGTTAATTAATCAATGGGGCGGCGAAAGCCGACACACTCTGGCTAGGCTTATAAATGCCCTCGGGCAGACAGCCTAGTACCTACCTATGAACCTATAAGTGTATGCAATAAAAACCATGAAGGTGCACCACAAATTTCATCTACTTAAAAATTCCTGAAAAAAAGGCTGCTGAAGGAGAAACAGGCCTTGTAGAATGAGCTCTAGGACTAGTGGGTAAAGATTTGTTCTGCAAAGGATATGCACTCAGACAAACATCTGGACAGGGTTAACTTAGTCACTTTTTGACTTGGCTTATTCGGACAAAACAAACAAACAGCTAGTTATCTTCTTATTGCTTTTGTCCTGCAAAGGGAAAGTTTGAGCTGCAATGCACATCCCCTCAATCTCCCACCCCCCACCTTGGTCAGGAGTCGTCCACTGTGGCCCTTGCTGGGGGAGGGGGAAGAAGAGAAGAGCCACCCCAAAGAAAGTGTTGGAGAATTTAGCCACTATTTTAAATGAGACCTGCACAGCTGAGTGATGCGTATTAGAGTTGATGGGTGATCAAAAATTTAGGGCCACTGAACATCCACTGCAGTATGTGCATATAAAACAAAGTGTGAATGACCATGATGGTCAAACAGGTTATCATCCTTAGGATTTGACAGTCCAAAGAAGCTGCAAGAGTGGATGATTTAGAAGACATTGGATGACAGCCAGAGTGAATTTATTGGTGGGAAGACTGACAATGTAGTTTTGTTGTGTCCAGATGAGTGAGTCGACTGAAGGCTTGATTTTACCTAGTTCACAGTAATACAAAAAGATAGGCAGAGGTGCAGCAACTAATCTCCGGTTGTGGCAAGAGACTCTGAGAGCAGTGTGGAGCCAAAGTATGGGAAGACCCAAATCCCTCTGAACCTCTTGTGGACTGATACTACTGCCACACACTTGGTGAACATCTGGGGGATGTGGTGAGACTGAAGAGTAGGGCTCGGAATTGTAAATGTTTCTAGCTGGAAGCACAGAAACTGCTTGGATGCCTTGGCAATCTTGATATGGAAATAGACACCCAAGAGTTCTATCGAGCACATCCAGTCGTTTGTTTTCAGACACAGCAAATTACGTACAGTGACCATTCCAAATGGGGTCTTCTTGAAGCATGAGTTGAAGTCACTGAGATCTAGGATTGGTCTGCGGTCCTTAATTTTCCTTTGGAACTAAAAACAATCTTGAATAGTTTCCGAACACTCTCTGGTCTGGTGGGGCATCTTGGATGGCTGCTTTTTTTAAGAGACTCTGTACTTCTCTTTTGGCCGCTTTTAGTTTTTGGGGTGGAATATCTCGGAGAGGGTAAGACTGTTGGGGGGGTATGGTATAGTCCAAGGATACTCTCTCTCACCCAAATATTCTGTGTGATGGCCCCCCACACAGTTGAGAGGAGAGATAAGTAGCTCTCAACTACCTCCAGCCATGAACAGTCAGGCAAACTTTCAAGGACAGTGGAAGTTTTTGCCTGACAAAAGTCCCCAAGATCCCGGATTTTTCAGACCTCTATGACCTCTGGGATGGCATCTATTAAAATTGCCGCCTCTGCCAAAGCCATTCCTGTCTAAGGGGAGAGTCACTGAGGTTTCTAGAACCATAAACATTTGGACTACTTTCTGATTTCTGTTACAAAATATCTGAGGAGGTTCAAATTTGACACCTATTGCATGTTTTGACATATCTTCGTGTTCACACCTCAGTAACTTCTTTCACTGCTGACCTGAAAACAGCAGAACCATTTTGTCGTGTGTTAAGGAAAGATGTCTTGAAATTTTCTGCAAAGTCACAAAGGAGAAGCCAGTCATGGTGCCTCTGCTACTCTAGTGGCTGTGTCGTATAATAACCACATGATTTGAGTAGTAATCTTTAGCATGGCACTCATGGTCGCCTCCAGCTGTTACTCTGACTCGGGATGTGTAGCGTTTGCTAAGAGTCTAAAGCTTATGTCACTAAATTCTTTGGACGTGATTAATATGAACATCATAATTCAACACCTTCAAGGCACAGGTTCCAGAAGTGTATGTGTGCTTCTCCATTTTGTCCTCCGCTCTGGACTCTGTTAGAAAGATAGACAGCAGATGCATTGTCTGATATCTGACATCTCACATCTGATGTCGCTTGTTTGGTGGCTGATAAAGTAAGAAATACTGGTTGAGGCTAGACACATGATCTCTGGCTGTCTTGGATACACCAGTGCCAAAACATGGATCAGGGAAGGAGCAAGTATGGGTAATGAAGGGCCAATCCGAATCACAATGTAAAATGAGAAGGGATGGCATGACACCCATCTTAATCTGTGCACTCAGAAAAGCCCTCATCATTCAGTCACAATCTGCATCCATAATACTCCTGAAGGATCTGACAGAGATGGAGGGCGGTCTTAAAATTAAGCAAGTGAGTTCCCTTTCCAATGAAAGGCTGCTAGCAGCTAGTCAAGAATGACTATAGGCCATGACATGCATAGAAGGAAGGAAGAAGACTGGCACTGAGAGTGGTGCCAAATACAATTGTGATGTCTCCTGCCTTGGGGGTTTCCATGCCAGAGAAGAACCAGCATCATCACATTTTCTTTTCTTGACGTCTCTTTCTTTGTCTCTCTCTCTCTCTCATTCTTTTTCTCAGCTTTATCTTAAGACATATCAGTAACACTGAACCGTTTTTAGATCAATTTACTCTTTCTATCAGCAGAAGACTGAGGCCCAAAGGCCTTACAGACAGCACAATAAAAGATATGAAGTGTCACTAGTCACATCATACAATGGTCTTGGCCACACTTGGCACACATCCTGAAGATCTTATCAGGCGTATCCAATTACATGAAGAGAGACAGTACAAAGCAGTAAAACTGTAAACTAAAAATAGTAAACTCCAAGAAATATGTGCAAGAAAAAGAAGCTTTTTAAAAAAATAAAATAGAGCATGAAAGACAGACTTTAGACCTCCTGCATATGTGTCAATATGGAGCTGAGAAAAAGTATCTGTTAACAGCAAGGGTAACGGAAAGTGTGTGTGTGTGTGTGTGTGTGTGTGTGTGTGTGTGTGTGTATATATATATATATATATATATATATATATATATATATATATATCTTGAAAGTTATACAAGAAGTTTTAAAGAACTCCAGTAGAAGAAAAAACTCAAAAAAGCCATATTTATTCAAAAGTGTAATGTAGAAAAGAACACTTAGCTGGAAGGCATTGAGGATCCCTCCAAATGCTAAAGGCAGCAAATAAGATCTGAGATATTATAGCACACAAGAGGATTACATGAGCGAAATATCTTCAAGGAGCTTGAGGCAAGGAGCATTAGTCAGGGCATCTCAGATCCAATAAGCAACTCAGTACCAAGCAGTCAAATCAGATGGATGAAAAAGGATCTGCTTTTCAATAGAAGCAACACCATACCTCTCAACTGTACAGATTTTCACAGAATGCCCAGATTTTGCCTTATTATTTTTGGTCCATCTTTCATAAAATTGTGGCTTTCTGGCAAATTAGTGGCACATCATTTAAGATTGAAGTTAGAAAATGATGACAGACATTTGAGTTTTAGACTTCATACCCTTCAGAAAATTCAAGGTAATGCAAATCCTGTTATTCTATCAACTTTCTAAGTTTGTAAGAACAATATTTAAAAATTGTCCCTATTTGTACCACTTTTTCATAGCTTTGTCCAGAGTTTTTACTCTAAGAAGTTGAGAGGTATGAGCAACACCTTTTTGTACTTTCACATGAAACCAGAAGATAGCGACAGTACAAAAAAGCTTCAAGGATTAGTATTTCTTTATCTGCAATATATTAACATATAAAGCTTGCTGAAATTATTTTAAGGTACAGTATGAAAACAAATAACTGCTTGGTAGAAAAAGTGTGAGGGAAGAAAAGGAATGAGTCCAATTATAATAATTAAAAATTACAGAGTGAAAAAACTGTCAACACCTAGTTTACTTTCTTTTGTTGATGGGATGAATTCACCTAGGCTTGTGGACTATTTTGGAAGAGACCTAAGTTGAATTTTATGCATACAGGAGAAAACTAGTCAGGTCACTGGTGAAATTCTACCACTCCTTCAATGGGGGGGTGGAGAGTTAGCTTTCCATGGGAAAGTGAAGATGGCAGGGGGAAGAGAATGGAGGTGCTGTTTAAGAGTAGTCTGTATATTACTGTACTGGATGATAGCAGCTTACTAAACTCCACATCACTGAGACTTACTGGGGAAGCTAAGCTACAAGAATTGTCATCAAATTGTTCCTGTTGTGCCATAAGGGATAAAAGTAACTGATGAAAAGTGAGCCATGGAAGCATTTCCCTGCAGCTCATTTATGAATCTTTTTAGAAAAGTATACTTTCTGTGATGTCGGAGGAACAAGAAGTGACTTGGTGCAATTCAGAAGATAAGAAAGAACAATGATGGAGCACTGATGTTTTCCGCAAGTTTTAGGAGAAGGAATGAGTGATGCTGAAAAGAGAATGAATGCAATGGAACATGCAAGAAACTAAGGTCGCTTTAAGAGTTTAGTTATTAGTCATTGTCTACTCATCGGATAACTTAACTAGACTTACTGCAAAAGCATCTGAAATGCAAGCACTCTGACATGGTCAGTGACATAAGCTAATGTTCACAGATTTTCAAACATGGAGTTAGAAGGAAAACATGATGTATGTGCTCTGATTGTAACCAAGTAATTATGGTGGTGATTGCACATGCCATAACCAGAGATGAGGAGCTGTATATATATTTGTTTTCCAGGGTAGAGCAGAGATCTCCAAGGACCTTTTCCCACACACAGACTGGGAGCGGTGTCTGGTTAAGTGCATGACATTGATGAGAGCATGACCTACGCATAACAATGATATAAACAATATACCATTTGTATAATTTTTTCAGAGAGAGTCCAACACCAAAACTCTATCAAGCACTTCTACTATACTAAGGGTGCATTATGCAGATCTCAGGTATGGACCTGTACGACACCACTTGATTTACTGCCCCTGTTAGGAAAGGAAACAGTTGGTCTAAATCACATTTCCCACTTCCCACTGTGACCATCAGCAAATAAATTAACTAGTAAGTACTCCTGCCCCCACCAGTCAAAAAGAAATTACTGTGCCCCCATGAGAGACCCTTAGATAAAAAAGGCAAGAAAAAAGTGTCTAGCTCTAACTTAAAATCAAACACTGCATGTTAGATTTGTAAGCACAGATCACAGTCTCTATTCTATCTAGGGCAGAAAGATTTTGTCCCCAATGAATGTAATCTACTGAAGACAATCACAGGGCAAAAAAAAAACAAACAAGATTTCTGTCACAAAGAGTGTGACAGTCAGCAGACAAGATACAGGATATACAATTCAAGATCTAAACTAGGTGGTTTCTCAATGGGACAGTCCTGAACTAATCAGATGGGTATGACAACAGAAAAATTCCCAGCCTCCAAAAGTAAAGTGTATAAAATATAGAATTACCAAGGTCCTGCAGTCTAAATTAGGCACAAATGGAAAAACTAATGGGGATCAGTATATGACAAGGCAGATAATCACAGCCTTAAATACTACAAATATGTTTGCAGGTCCTTGGCACGTGATGATGCTGTCTGCATCACATACATTCTTCATAGCAAAATAAGCCTTTTTCAAGGTTTGAGTCATGTCAAAGCTCTCCTGGTATAAGCCATGACAGACTTTTCAAAAAATAAACAAACAGCTCTTGTTCGTATATCTATTGCTTTCTGTCAGTTAAAAGTTCACGTACTGAATACCCCCAAATCTGCAGGATTTGCAAATACTGGGCAGTTATTTGACCTTCAATGAAGCATAAAGTATGACAGCAGCAAGTTGCACTTTTAATGATATTGTGGGCCAACATCTGATGAGGGCTGCAGTTACTAAAGCTTCAGTTTCTGCGCAAGTAAAGGGATTAATGGATGAGAACTGACCCATAAGTGAAACGACATCCACTGTTAGGGAAATGGGTTTTGGCAGATGGTCATCAAGAATCAACCATCTGCCAAAACAACACACACATCTTTGGAAGGTCAGAATAAAGCAAATGATAATTTCGGGAGCCTCAAACATAGATATGATTTAAGAAACGGGTAATTAAACATCTTGTATTAGACACCTCAAATCAGTAATCCATTCCTAGGAAAAAGCTTTATTTACGGTTTTTATTCATCTGTGAGAAGACAGAGTTAAATAATTCTTACCACAGCCAACTGAAATTGTGCAATATTTTTTTTAAATACTGCAGTAAAAAATGATAACTTTTAAATACTTCAGGGATTCATACAAGCTTATACACTGCCTAGTGCATTGCAAAATACATCGAAAATGCTTAGATGTTATACACACACACTTGGATATCAGAAGTATACAGGAAATGGGTTCCTGTGCAAAATGTTTGCTGGAAGCATGCAGACAACATACAAATGAGCAGCTCAGAATAAACAACACTAAAACACTTCAGACAATGATACCACACAGCAAGGCTGTCATCTGACATTAACCAGCAAAGAAACTCCAAGTGCTTACTAACTGCCTGCGAGTCCCTCAGCTGCCAAACCAAAATGGCTGCAAAAACTCAGAGTGGTACAGTGGAAGCATCCCATGCATACGGCATACACTAAACACTAAAAGGTGTACCCAAGTGTGGAAAGATACAGCTGGCAAAACATAGGCAGATGTAGTTAATTTTATAACACACAGAAATATATAGGTGGGGAGATGGTTATACATACCTACCTGCACACACAAACAGCAATACTCCACCACAAACCAAAGTGGGCTGCTACTTATTGCCACAGCTGATGGAGCACAGTCATGTTACAGTTCTCCAAAGAAGACAGCACAGTCGCAATTTTCCTCATGACAGCCCATTAGGGTTATGGGATGAAGAAGGAAAGAGACGTCAGTCAGTACAAGATCCTAATGAGATGTAAATGGTGCATTTCAATAATTAAACCTTACATAAGCAATCATGAATTTTCTAACTCAGTCATGTGTAAATGTTATACTGGCACTATATGCAGTGATGTACAGCTCATTCCTGGTTCTATATGGTACAGCATTGAAGCCTACATATATGGATGAGTGTGCCTGTATTTATGTCATCAATCAGCATGTCTCTGCCTGCCTGCCTGCCATGCACTTACAGTTTCTAAAATCAAACACAGCCCTTGAACATACAATGCAGGTAACATGGGCTGTTATCCTGTGCATATTTTCTCTCCTGTCTTCCAGTGTTCATAGTACTACTGTTACTGACCTTCGGGTCACACTAGCTGCCATGGTGTCTTGCCCCTACTGTGCCCCCTTGCTCCAGTACTCATGGCATTTTTATCCTGTACAGTACATAGGCTGCTATATTGTGTGCCATGTCCCTAATGGGTACCCTTGCCCCCAGTGCTCATGGCACTACTATCCTATATAGTGCATAGGGTGCTACACTGTGTGACCCTGCCATGTACATTACCAGTGACAATGTGCCTCATGGCGATTTCATCTGCAGAGTAACGAGTACTACACGATTGCCTCACTATGGCCCTGCTCCTCTCTGCTCTTATGAATGTTCGAAGCATTAACGACTCATACAGTATCATACACTGCACATCATACAGCATACTGACAGGTGCAACATTACATTCAGAAACTGTGCATCTGCCAGGATATCCTCCTCCCTGCACTGGCTACACACAACGAATGGAGTCTACTTAATCCAAATGACAGGCAGATTAATAATAAGCAGCAACACTCATTAACTTTTATTTGCCTGCAAACATATTCTGATGGCAACTCAAACCTTTTCAGTTCTACACTTTTAGTACAACAAACACACACGTACAGCCCTAAACCTCTAACCCAAGCACATAACCCCATGACCTTCCAATAACGCCCTGATTTGTTAAAACCATGGCAATGATTTGAGACTGCAACGAGACAGGAAGAATCATGTGGACAGAAAAAGTGAACATCTCCCATATTTTTGTGTCATGTAAAAACATGAATTGTCATGTGGACAGTCATCATAAAGTACAGTTGTGTACACTTACCATAAATGTAGATGTTCTAGTGTATTCACTGTTGCAGTCATTACATTTGGATTATCTGTTGCAGGTAGCCCTCAGTTGGCCTGATTAACAAAGTCTTGGGTCCTGCGACGGTTGTTGTCTCTTCTTCCGTGATGTCACGTCATCAGAGGTATAAAACATGCAGCCGACGTCAGTTTTTCTTGCCCCAGATATCAGGTGCCCCCCTAATGGGAAGCAATTAAATCTATAAATATACAAGGTTATACCTCAAACAAAAAAGCAAATACACCAAAAAGCTTTTAAGCATCGAAAAGGAGAGAAGATGTATAGTCAGTGGGCTGGAGGGAGGGTAACCAAGACTGCAACAGTGACTACACTCAAACATCTACATTTATGTTAAGTGTACACAACTGTACTATGTTCTTCGTATTTCACTGTTGCAGTCATTACATTTGGGTAGATTCCCAAAGCTAAGGATGGGAGGAGGAATTTAGATAGCATTAGGACCAGCTATAAGGCCCTGCAAAACTGCAGTGGCAAAGCCAGCTCTGGATTTAGAGAAAATTGGCAAATGGTAATGCTTGGTGAAAGTATGTATAGAACTCCAGGTAGCAGCTTCTAGGATGTCCCTGGTAGGTACGCCTCTGAGAAAGGCTGTAGAGGTAGATGCAGCCCTGGTTGAGTGGGATCTGATCCCCTGTGGGACAGGTTTTCCATGGTGCTTATAGCAGAAGTGAACGCAATGGCCTATCCATTTGGAGATAGTTCGCTTTGAAATAGCCTTCCCCTCTGTCCCTGCAGCAAATGCCACCAGCAGTTGTTCAAATTTCCTTTGAGGTTTAGACCTGTCCAAGTAGAATCTAAGTTGTCTGTGCACATCTAAAAAGTGCAGTATCCGTTTCCCTTTGTTCTGTGGATTAGGAAAGAAGGTAAGCAAATGAATGGACTTATTAAAGGCCACACTGGATACTACCTTTGGCATGAAAGAGGGATTGGTCCTGAGGGACACCCTGTCCACATGAAAGATGATGAAAGGCTCCACTGCCATAAGGGCCTGTAGTTCAGATACCCTTCTTGCTGAAGTGATGGCTAAAAGGGAAGCTGTTTTCCAAGAAAGGAATTTTAAATCTGCATTAGCAGTTGGCTCGAAAGGAGGAAGGGTGAGTTTCTCCAATACAAAGTTAAGGTCCCAGGCTGGAGTTGGAGCTCTCCTGGGTGGTCTTAATTTTTTTGCCCCCCCCCCCAGAGGAACTGCTTGAGCAGTGGGAGAGAGAAGAGGGGAGGCATGAATTTTTATTGAGGAAAAAAAAAAGACAGGCCTTTGTGAAGCATCTCAGTTAAGTATTGTAAAATCTGAGGTAAATTGGGCACTGCTGTGCTCATCCCTTGAGATTAGTTCCAGGCACACGATCTTTTCCATTTTTCAGCATAAGATTTTCTAGTACTAGGCCTCCTTGCCTCTAAAATGACATCCATCACTGGTTTATTGAGGGATGGTAAAGGAGAGCTTAGGTAATTAGCCAGGCTGCTAGGTTCAGTGTTTGAAGCTGGGGGTGCAGAATCAGGTTCTCCTGCTGAGACAGCAGGGAAGGAGTCTGAGGCAGGTGCAATGGGGCCAACAGTGACACACTGCGCAGGAGGGGGTACCAGTGTTGGCATGGCCAAGCTGGTGCAATCAAAATCATCCTTGTCTTGTTTGATCTTTAGTAGTATTTTGGAGAGCAGAGGCAGAGGAGGAAAGGCATAAACTGATAGTTTTTTCCAGCTGAAGGACAGAGCATCCACTTTCCAAGCTTGTCTGTGGGGAGTCCATGCACAAACTTTTTCCAACTGATAGATCTGGGAGGAGGCAAACAGGTGGGCTCCCCCATTTGCTTGTCAACATGTTGAAAATCCTTGGTTCCAGTTTCCACTCGTGTGGGTCCATGAGAGTTCTGCTTAGTCCATCTGCCAGTGTATTTAGTTTTCCTGGCAGGAATTGAGCTTGTAGATGTACTTAGTAGCTCAAGGCTGTGTTCCACAATGCCATGGCTAGTCTGCAGAGGGGGTAAGAATGTGTACCCCCCTGCTTGTTTATGTACCACATAACAGTGGTGTTGTCTGTCTTTACCATTAATTGTCCTGTAAGAATGTGGTTCTTGAAGGCTGTCAGAGCATTCTGTACAGCTAACATTTCTTTATGATTGATGTGAAGGTGCATTTGAATTGGGTTCCATTTGCCCTGAATGCACTTCTCTGCCAAGTGCGCCCCCCCCCCATGCATAGTCTGATGTGTCTGTTGTTAGGGTTTGGGTGGCAGGGGGTAGTGTGAATGGTAGTCCCTTGTTTTGGTGGCAGGCCTCTGCCTACCAAAGGAACTCTTGGCGTAGACAAGGAATGATAGGAATCATTGCTTCTAGGTCCTGAGAATGTTGACACCATAGGCTTTTTAGCACCCTCTGTACAAAAGCCAGATGATTCAAAAGTATGTCCTGGTTTTCTGCCTGAATTAGACAATCGTCCAAGTATTGGTATATATGAATATTTCTTTGCCTGCAAAATGCAATGACTGGAGCTAGGCACTTTGTGAATACCCTGGGCGCAGTAGATAAGCCAAAGGGCAGTGCAGAGAACTGATCGTGCGTGTAGCCTGCTTTGAAGTGTAGCTATCTTCTGCAAGATTCCCTGATTGGGATGTGCAGGTATGCTTCCTTTAAATTTAGTGTTGCCAACCAGGCATCTTTGTTTAGCATAGGAAGCAACTGGTAAGGAGTCAGCATTGTGAATTTTGGAATCACCAAAAAGGTGTTTAGAGTAGGCAGGTCCAGGATAGTACGCCAAGATTTGTCTTTTCTGGGTACCAGGAAAAATCTCGAGTAGAAACCTTGTCCCTTTTTCTCTTCTGGTACCAAGTGAATAGCCCCTATGCTTAAGAGAGAGAGAGTACTTGCTATTGAGCCTCTGCCCACTGCTTTGGAGGTAGATCTGGCCAACCACTTGGAGTTGTTGACGTGTGGAAGTGAAATTTGTATCCTTGGGACACTATAATTAAAACCCATTTGTCCTGGGTAATGAGTCCCCAGTTCTTTGCATGAAGTGCAATCTTTCCCCCAAAGGGGCAGTCAGTTGAGAAGTGCTTGGAAGTTTGAAAAAGACGTCATTGAGACAGTTTACCATAGGGGGGAGTTTTATTACTCCCAAATTTAGAAGTGGAGGCCCCCCACTGCTTAGTCCTATGCGTCCCCTGGGACTGAAGCCTGGGTGCTCTGCTGGATCTGGGTTTGGACTGAGAAGGTCTGGAAGAAGCAGGAAAGGACCAATTCTTAGAAGGCCAATGCCTACTAAATCTTGGAGGTTGTACTTGTAAAAAGTCTGTAACAGTTTGCATAGATTTAGCTTTTTCCTCCATCTTTTTAAGAACTTCTGCCTTGTTACCAAACAGGTGGCCCTGATTTAAGGGAGCATCCAGTAATTTCACTTTAACATGATCTGGCAAGGATTGCTCCTTAAGCCAAGCATGCCTTCTAAGTACAGACCCAGTTACCGCAGCCCTGCAAGATGCCTCTAGTGAATCAAAACCACATTGCAAAGTATGTTTTCCAACTTGTTCAGCAGAATGCATAAAATCCTGTAAATCCTTATTTTCAGCATAATCAGGAGTCAGCATAATTTTCTGTTTAAGCAATCCAATAATATGCAGCTGATACTTTAACCTATGAAACTGGCAATTCAAGGCCCTAATGGCCAAAGTTGCAGAAGTGTATACCTTCTTACCCCATCTATCCAGCGCCCTGGAGTCTCTATCAGAGGGGGTAGGATTTTTGGCAGTAGTAACTTTAATGCCCTTGGGTCCCTGTGAAATGGTTTCAGGATCCGCAGTAGGATTTTTGAAAAGGAACTTGTGAGAGTCAGGAACCCTGTAATATCTATCAAGTTTTCTGGAAGCAGGAGGTAAAGAGTCAGGGGCCATGCTAGATTCCGAAAAGGCATCATCAACAATGTCCAGTACAGGAGGTATAGCTAAAGGCCTGTGCTGGGGTAGTAGTAAGAAATCCCTAAGCCTCTTTTTAGAATCAGAGAAATCCTGATTTTCCCAACGAAAAAGCTCCCTGAGAGTATGCAAGGTTTCACCAAAAGAGAAATCCTCTGGGGGGGAAGCAGAGGGAATAGAGTCCCTCAGCACCAGAATCCTCATGGGTAGATAACGGTAAATCCTGGTCATCAGAGGAAACAGAAATTTCAGAATCCTGGTAAGAAGTATCATAAGCAAACTCAGTCCTAGGTTTCTTAGAGGGGGAAGGTTGGCTTCCCCTGATTAAAGTAATAAGGTCTTCAATCATTCTCATTTGTTCTTTAGGTATAGAGGCCTGACCATGCAGTCTGGGCATCAGTTTTCTAGGCATGGTTCGAGTTTTAGGCCTTGAAGAAGAAGATGGCACCGGTTTAATATGCAAGTCAGTAGGCCTGAATACACCCTCAGAAGCCGGTGCCTGCACAGCGGCTCTGGACCCATCCAAGGTAGAGACATCCGCAGGTTCCACAGTTGAAGCATCTTGCGGCATACCGGACTCTGAATGGGTCTCAGTAGAGGCCTTTGAATCTGAAGTAGTGGGTATCAGGGGCTGCAAAACTGCCTCACTGAGTACTGGCGAACTGGGTGGCCTGTCTCTGTCTTTATCTTTGCGTTTCTTCGGAATGTCGGTAGTTGGATGGCTTACGAAGGCATATCAGGATAATTGAACCGAGCACCAAAAAATTTAGAAACGCAAATATACCGACGACGGATAGTTCGTGGTTTAAATAAGGCACAAAACTGACAGCGAGGTACGTCGTGGTCAAGGATTGCTGATATTTAAAATCAGGTTTCCATCACTGCAGTCGAATGGCTTAACTGCTGAATTATACTGCCTCAAAGAATGTTTTATTTTAATCGAAAATGGGAGAATATTTAGGATAGGGCTGATCAAGGAATTCTTAAGAAATGCCATTTCTACTATATGTAAAAACTTTTGTAATACGCTGATGATAGCTATGCATATATTACACAGTACTATACAGAAATGTCTGGACTGTTTTGAATGAAAACATGCCTACAACAGACAACCCTACAATCTGCTGAGCCAGCTAATTCAAAGGCTGGACAGATAAGCCTGTCAGTCAAGACGTTCACATGTTGGGGAGGTAAGGAATTGTACGGCAGATGAAAGAAATGCAGCCCCATGTCAAGAACTGTTTGATAAGCTTGTGCTGGTCCACAGGTCTTTTATCCTAAGGCAGTGATGTGCCAAGATGGCAAATGCACCATACAGGTTCACAGATTGTTACTCGGTGAAAGATCAGTTGAGCCTTTTTCAAGCCATGTCTGTGCAAGCCCATTGGTATTTCCAGCTAGTTAATCATCTGTTCATGAGGGGCATGGAGTTAGGCTGGGGATAAATTTCCTTGACTATGGAGTACCTTAAATCCAAACTTAACAGGTACTCATGGTTTGACAGGTCAACAAGCTGGCTGACTAAAGGGAAAATAGAAGTTATGTACTCACCATAATGTTCCATCTGATTAGTTGTACTTCATTTGTCTTCAACCTGTGGGTTACGGATCCGTGCCGGCAACTTCTACTAGCATCAACTCTGAGCTCCAAACTCCTCCCCTTACTCATAATACACCTCCACTGCCTTCCATCCCCAGATCGAGTTTGCTGAACTTTATACTGATAACCCGACCTGAAAAATTTTACTTGTGACCTATACTACAGCCCAAAGGCTGATCATATGCCAAGGTCCAGGGGAAGGAGGGAGGGACGGTCAAAGACAAATAAAGTACAACTACTCAGATGGAACGTTATGGTGAGTACATAACTTCTTTATCTGAAGTAGTTTACTTCATTGGTCTTCAACCTGTGGGACACAGTCCCCAGCTACTAAACTCCTGGGAGGCCCTCATGTAAGGATATTCCGAAGCACCGCGGAACCAAAGGATGCTCTCTTTCTGGAAGTCAAATCCAATTTGTAATGAGAAATAAACGTATGAGATGAGGACCAAGTAGCTGCAGAACAAATATCATCCAAAGACACTCTAGACCAAAAGGTCACAGACGTAGCCATGGACCTAGTGGAATAAGCTTTCAACTCACCTTGAGGAGACATGGCTCTGTCCTTATAGACCTGCAGGATGCATGAAGAAATCCATCTAGCTATAGTGACCTTAGAGACAGGTTTCCCCAAAAAGGGTTTATAGAAGGATACAAACAATTGCTCAGATTTACACAAATTTTTTGTCCTGTGTAAATAGAATCGTAACTGTCTATGAACATCCAACATGTGGAGTTTGTATTTCCATCTTGTTAGTAAAATTAGGAAAAAACACAGGCAAACTGATGTGCTGATTGATATTGACTGGCGATGCCACCTTAGGAAGAAATGATGGATTGGTTCGAAGGGAAACCCTATCTTTGTGAAGAATCATGTAAGGAATCTTGATCGACAAGGCCTGTAATTCTGAAAGCCTTTTTGCAGAGGAAATAGCCACCAGAAAAGCTGTTTTCCAAGATAAAAATTTTAGATCTGCAGTTGCGGCAGGCTCGAAAGGCGGAGTGACCAAAGCTTGAAGAACCATAGTAAGGTCCCATGGGGAAACAGGATCTTTGACTGGGGGGGGGGGGTAACAAAAAGGTGCCTTTGATAAAGGCTTTACAAAGTCTGGAAGAGGCTAAAGAAGCAGAATTCTCGCCCACATAAAAATGAGAGATGGCAGCCAACTGAAGTTTGACAGTAGAAGAACTAGCTCCCGTGTTGAAAAATATCAGCTAGAAAATCAAGAATGGTGGAAATAGGAGCCGTGAAAGGGTCTAATCTCCTTTGAGAGGCCCAAAAGGAAAAACGTTTCCATTTGCTGCGATAAACCTTCCTGGTCGAAGACTTATGAGCAGCCACCAGAATAGATTTAACTGAGGAGAATAGTTCAGGAGTCCTAGCAATCATGGGAACTGGCGCAGCCAAGCTGTGAGCTTCAGGCTGTCCAGATTCAGACGAGGCACCCCTGAAGGGTGTGAAATTAGATCCTGAATGGGATCTAGGATCCAAGGCGGAGCCAGAAGATGAGACCAAAGAAAGGGAAACCATACCTGGCGAGGCCAGAATGGGGCAATGAGGATCACTTTGCTCCCCAGTCGATGAGCTTTCTGTAGAAACCTCGGAATGAGAGGTATTGGCGGGTAAGCATACAGAAGACCGGGAGGCCAAACATGAACTAGAGCATCTCTGGGGGACTCCCGCAGCAGGGGGTTCAGAGCGAAAAACTTGCTGCATTTCGCAATGGAAGGAGATGCGAAGAGATTGCAGCAAAGTTGACCCCACGTGCTGAAGATCTGTTCCACTACTGAAACATTCAGAGACCACTCATAAGGCATCAGAATGGCCCGACTTAGCCTGTCCGCTAGAATGTTAGACTGTCCCGGAATGTGCATTGTGATGAGAAAGCAACCAGTGGAGATTTTCCATTCCCACACACTCATGGCCTTGCGACAAAGGGGGTAAGATCTGGTCCCTCCCTGTTTGTTGATATACCAGACCACTGACATGTTGTCTGACTGAATAGCAATCGTTCCCAGAGGAAGAAAGACATGAAGGGTCTGCAACGCTGGAAGGACTGCCCTCATCTCTACAACATTTATGTGCAAGCTCATCTCTATGGGAGACTACAGGCCTTGGACTGTCCTGCTCGAACAATGTCCCCCCACCTGAGTTGGGGGTCATCCGTGGTCAATGTGGTTTGCGCCGGGGTTGGAACAAAAGGTCGTCCCTCCAAAATGTCCGGAGAGCACATCCACCATATGAGGGACGACCGACAGACTCGACTGAGTTGGATTGGATAGGTCAATGGCAGTTCCAACAGGGACCACTGTACAGCTGGAGTCCACTGTAGAATTCTCATATGTAACCGGGCACACGGGAAAGAGTTTTGGTCACTGCCATCGAGCCTAAGGCCCTCAACACCGATTCTGCCATTGGGAGATGAGAGTGGTAGATTAGGGAAACATGCATCCTCAGGATTTGAACTCTCTCCAAGGTCAGGAATGTTTTGCATTGAAGAGTATCTATCCTGCCACCAATGCAGTCTATCACCTGTACAGGATCTAGGAGAGATTTGGATGCATTGATTGTGATCCCCAAATGCAGGGCAAGAGTCAGGAAATAATCCCTGGTTTGGGAGAGTAGACACCTGGTGGAAGCAGTGAGGAGCCACTCGTCCAGGTACAGATAGACCTGCATCCCCTGAAGCCTCAGGTGAGCCGCTACCAACGCCATCACTTTGGTAAACACCCTGGGGGCCGTGGTGAGACCAAAGGGTAGGGCTCAAAATTGGTAATGATTGACTCCTAGCCGGAAGCAGAGGAACCTCCTGAAGCTTCGGTGGATTTTTATGTGACAGTAAGCATCCTGATGGTCTAACAAGCACATACAGTCGCTCTCTTACAGGTACGGCATGATGGACTGTAATGTGATCATCAAGAACTTTTCTTTGGCAACTGACAGGTTTAGGGTAGAGAGGTCCCCGTTTTCTTCTGCACCAAAAAAAACCTGGAGTAGAAGCCCAATCCGTCCTGATCTGGGGGGGGGGGGGCAGTTTCGAAGGCTCGTTTTTCTAGCAGCTTGGAGATTTCCTGTGCTCCTGCCTCCCTTTGCGTGGGTGGTAAGTCCGGGAGGTGTCTGGGAGATTTGGGGGAACCCACGAAGGTGATATAGTATCCTCTGGATATGATTTGAAGCACCCAACGGTCCATTATTATGGACTTCCATGTAGCTAGGTGCAAGGACAATCGTCCCCCGACTACCTCCAGAGTAGAGCAGTCAGGCAACACCTCAGGGATGCTGCTCAGGTCTGTCCGAGAAAGGTTCTCAAGACCCAAAGTTCCTCAGAACCCCTCTGCCTCTGGGCCGGCGTCCATTCTGTCCCCCTCTGCCTCTGGGGAAGAAGAGCCCTGAGTGTCCCAGGAATACTGTGACTTCAGGAACCACATCTTCTTTTGCCCTCTCTGGTTCCGGGAAAAGGACCTTTGATGGTTACAGAAGAGTATCCCGATGGCAGACAGTGTCTTCCTGTCCTTCTCACTCTGGACTAATGTCTCCTTGATGGTCTTACCAAAGAGTGTAGAGCAGTCATAAGGGGCATTGGCAAAAAACGCCTTGAAGGGTTCGGAAAATTGACATAACCTGAGCCAGGCGTTGCGCCTCATGAACATGCCGGACCCAGCCACCCTAGCCGCTTCTTCTGTAGCATGTGAGAGGAGTCACATGGATGTGTTAGATACTGCTTTTAAAGTGGCCATCCTCACAGAGAACGAAGCCTTGTCCTCCTGCGACATGGACTTGGGGGGAGACTCCTCCAGCTCCTTTACCAGGTCGCATTACATTCTGGTGACATGGGCCAAGTAGTTCAGTGCCCTAATCAAAAAGGTAGCCAAAGCGTACACCCTCCCTAGGCGGTCCATCGTCCGCAACGCTCGGTCAGGAGGGTGGATCAAGGAACTCACCTGAGCAAGTTCCTTCTTAGTGGCTGCTGCTACCACCATGGCATCTACGGGGGAGCCCTTATGCCAAGCTGGCCTGTCTATGGGAGGGGGGGGGCTTAGGATCTTATCAGGTCTTTTTGGGATAGGTTCCATGGTGTCCGGTTCCTTCCATGCCCACGAGGTGAACAGATCCACCAAAGGATCCGTGGGAGGGGACACCCAGGAAGTAAATGGGCCAGTACCAAAAGTCTCCAGGAAAACAGACTCATCAGAAGAAGGTTTGGGGGCAGACCATCCTCCCTCTTGGCACAGGATCTCCATGATGTCTCCAAAGGAGACATCCTCGGGAGGTGACCTAGGGGAACCCTCTCCATCATCTAAGTCCATGTCCTCGGTAAGGGACTCGGGGGAGTCCAAGTGCCTACTCTTGCACGTATGCTTGCGAGGTACCTCTCCGAGGGGAGCACGCAAGCCACTTGTCCCTTGGGGGGAATTGTCTGGGGCTCATCGAGCAGAGGCTATCCCTCTGGTAAAATGATGGGGACCATAGACAGAACCAAGGGGGTCTGGGATGAGTCCGAGGGGGCAGTCAGGGGTCCCGATCTGGCAGAGAGAACCCTTTCTACCACGATGAATGCCAAAGGAGAGCAAACCTCCTGAGAAACCAATAAGAAGGCCAGTCTCCCTAGATCCGACGAGAAAATCAGAGCTGGGCCCGAGGTGGACGGAGCTCTGAGGGAGGGAACCTGGCCCGACAAAGTCGGGGCCGATGAAAAAGATTCCACTCCCTTGGATCCGACACCCAAGCTCTGGATCAGAGAGCGGCTCGGATCCAAGCTGGTCGGATCTGAAATGCTCCAGGCAACTGTCGGTGTGGAGGAAGCAGGTACCGTCGGTGCTGACCCCCTGACCAAAGCCAACCTCAGATCTGAGTACTCTGAACAGAGAAGGAGATATAGGTTGGAAAAAGGGAAGCGAGCTCTCCCCCTCCTGAGGGAGGGGGGCTGGCAAGACCCCCATCTGGATCTGGGTATGGATAAATCACCTCATCATTTTATCCAGATCCATGTTAGATAAAAACCGGGTGGACTGCGACGAGACCACGGACTCCACCCCGGTGGGTTGGGGCACCAAGGCCCAAGAAGCTGGACGTGTCTCCTCCGGCTCTGGGGAGAACCTCGGAGATCGGAGCCAAGGGGGGGTCATGGATCCGTGGCATCTTAATAGGAGAAGCGAGGTCCGGAGACCACTTTCTCTTTTCCCTCGACTTCGACTCTCTTTCCCTCTCTTCTGCTCCGCTACCACAGGCTTTGGTACAGGAGGTTGAGTCCCAGCCTGGGAGGGAGGAGAAGCCAGGGGAAGAGAGGAGGGAGAGGCAGCCACAGCAGCCACTGTGACCGAAGCCAGAGACGAGGAAACAGAGTCTGAAGGAGGAAGTAGGCCTTTGAGGGCCAACTTGGCTTTTCTATATTTTATGGCGCAGGGGTTGAAGCCTGCACATATGTTGCAGTCCACACTCAGATGGGCCATGCCCAAGCACAAAACACACAGAGCGTGGCCATCCGCAGGGGATAACTTATGGCCACACTCTGTGCAACGCTTGAAAACAAGCTTTTCAGCCATACTAATACAGTAGAAAGATACCTTAAGAAAAAACAGGCAGTTTCTTTGTAACTGAGACACACACACCCACTCACCACACTCGTATACAGAGGGGAAAGGGGAAGCTATAATTTACACAACAGTACCAACTACTCCATCCTAAAAACTAAAACTCAACGCACCAAGCGAGGGGAGGAGAAAGGGAACCTACACTAACACTAACTGACAAAAAAGTTTTAGAAAAAAAGCTACTCACGAAGGTTTTACTCACTTGACTAGCTGGAGCTCAAGAGACACGATGCTAAAGCAATTCGCGGCAAACGAGATCTGAGGATGGAAAACAGTGAAGGTATATTATGGGTAAGGGGAACAGTTTGGAGCTCGGAGCTGATGCTAGTAAAAGTTGCCGGCTCGGATCCGTAACCCACAGGTTGAAGACCAAATGAAGTAAACTACTTCAGAAGCAGATATTTCTCTATACAAATGAAGGAATATTTTAACTCAGCAGAGTAAGTCTACATACCAGAAGGTTTTCTGTTAACATCTAAATAGCCTGAAATGCCAGCCAGAAAGTTTGAAGGAATTAAAAAGATTTAGAGGAGCAATAAGGCACAGAGACAGAACTGTCTGTCTCATCAGGTGAAAGAAACAATACAGACTTGAACTGGTAAAGACTATTGCACCTGAAACCACACCTTTCTTATGTAGCAAGAGGTAATAAGAACAAGCACTGACCTTTCTTCTCTGAACCTGCTAACAAAGTTAAGAGGTATGGAAGACAAACATGCAGGAACCTTTCCTTCTAATACAGCGAGAATGCATTCCCTGCACACTCCCCTCCTACCTGCTACAGACAGCAGAACCTGGGATGCACTGTATTCGACCTTGTGTCAAAAAAAAAAAAAAAAAAAAAACAATCTTTGGGGAGCTCAATGCCTAGAAGATCCCAAGAATGCAGGACTTCCTCATTTTCAACTCCAGGGGGGTCTGCAGCTATGATTTATGACACTGCATTCACTTCCCCAAAAATGTGAACCACCAGTAGGACGATGCCTTAATCCATGACTTGCTGACAGACCAATATCTGACGAAGGGCTGACTGGGCACACTGCTTATCTTGACTTACTGATGGCATTCAACACTTTTCACATAATGAAAAAACTGAGAGATTAATCACATAGGTTCATATCTTCATAGTTAAGTACTAGGCTATCTGCTCTTGTGGGACATTTTAAGCCCAGGCAATTTCCCTTTTGGTGCTTATATTAACCCATCCCATTTGGTGTTAGATTAGCCTTACCCATCCCATGGTCAGTAATTTAATAATAAATTATTACCCACTGAGAATAACTAGATGCTGCGGTGGTACGGCGGTAGCGTTGTTACCTCACAGCAAGAGGTTCTCCAATTCGATTCTCGGCTGGGCTTGGGAGTTCCTTCTGTGTGGAGTCTGCATGTCCTCCCCGCATTTGGGTAGCTTTCGAAAGACGTATGTGTAAATGGGCGTGCCTTCACTGAAGGTTGGGCATCGAGCTGGCACTTCGGCATTTCGTAAAAATCTACTGCCAATCATTAGCGGACCGGAGTTCCGCTGTGGTGACTCCTTACCGGGAAAAGCCGAAAGACAAACAACAACCCACTGAGAATAACTGGGATCATACGATAGATAATCTGATGAGACCCATATGTTGGATAAAGCATTTAGGAGTTATCTCTGTCCATTAGTAGAACAGGGGCAGTCCTGAGTTACATTTTCTATTACCAATCCATAGATCCAATTTTTGGCTAAAAATGGACAGAAATGTGCTTTGTTTTACGTGCATGGGAAGTCTGTTCCAGACTAGTAGTATCCTCTGCAAGATATACCTGTCCCTCCAAGCCATTCTGCTGATGTTTAAGAAAAGGTTTAGATCCCTGAATTGAGTATTTCTGATATAGTTCAACCTGTTAATGTGTACAGTAGGTTCATCAATATTGGGTCGGAAGATACCTTATATGACATACACAGAAAACTTTTTAATAGTCTGTAAGATAAGAAGTTTTTACATGGTTTCATTGTTTAATTGAGTGATTGTTTTAAGCTGATTGTGATTTAATTGGTTTTAGTACTATAAATATGTTGGGTCTTTCTTTTGAATGTATTGAAGTCTGAACAAACGTCCTTTGGGGCTTGAAAGCGCTTACTTTTACATTAAAACGTTGCATTTGCTGTGAAACCTGCTCCAGTCGTGGTGTTTTCCCTCTTATTTTGTTTACTTGATTTGTGTTCTTTTTGGGATAAGCTCTACACACTAGTCATCGTGTGTTTTTGGAAGGTACAGAATATACTGACAGAGTTTTGAGGCAGTCCATTAAGGACAAATTGTTTAAGCCTTGTATCCTTTTAGCCCTTCGTCAAATACAATATTTCTGTTGGCGTTCCAGTTGCTGCTTGTGTCTGTATAAACAGATGCCAAAAGAGGAATTATACTGAATGACTGGCCTAATGAGGGCTGAGTAAATAATGACAACGTCATCTCAAGATCTTGATGTAATTCCTTAATTTATAAGCTGAGCAATATAGACAATATAGACTTTCTTAGAACAGTGGACACATGTTCAAAAGTTAGGTCACTGTCCACAAATTCCCAAATCCCAAACAACTGGGTCAACTCTTAGTGACATATTGTCAATATGGTAGTTCCCTGTGGTAGATGACTCTTAAAGGATACAATAATGCATTTTATGACATTTAGTTTCAGTCCATGATCCTGGCACCACTTATTTGTTTGGAACAAACCTTCCTGCAGGATGGCTAAGTCACTGGGGATTCAACCACTGCTACTAGCTTACTGTCATTTGCAAACTTAATCAGCCACATCTCTTTGGTAATGGCTTTTAAGTACATACCAAACATGTGAGAACTCCACTGGTAACGGGACGTTTTGTGGAGATAGGTATTTTGGGGATTTGGCATCCTATCTGCAAGCAAGTTGGCAAACAAGCAGGGGGGGTTATTCCTATTTTATTTATTTATTTTTTACTATGCCTGAGTGGGGGATTGTGTCAAAAGTTTTGGACATGTTGACGTATGCAGTGTGTACCATTTTACCTTCGTCCATCGCTTTGGTGACCTTTACAAAAAAAGACAACCAGGTTGAGTAAGCATGACCTGCCCTTGACAAATTCAAACTAAGATGAATCCAGTGTTTGCTGGTTCCCTACGTCTTTATTGATTAGTTCCACTACAAGTCTTTCCATGGATCTGCATATAAGGTTGGTCAGATGTACTTGGTCTGTAACTACCTGACTCTGTGGAGGGTCCTCGCTTGTACAGGGGAATGACTGCAGCTGCTCTCCATTCACTCTGTACACAACCTGTTATGGAGGCTGAGGTTGAACAATGCTGGTGGGGTGGCTAAATCATACTTCAGTCTATTTAAAATGCATCCAGAGATACTGTTACAACCCATCAATGCAATTTATTTATTTTATTTTACATTTGTTGACCGGGCTAGTCCAACTGGATACATCTCCATTTTCAGTGGAGGCCCAGGGAGAAAAGCTCCAACAAACAAAAAACACACTATCATATATAATATGAGACATTTACAAATACAGTTAAATGTACAGATAATCCTCCCATGCATTACATTTTGTTACATTTCTGTAAACAGAATCATGGTACATTTCAGCTATGGTTAGCCATGCACATATTATGCTAACAATTTAGTATAAGAGAATACTTTCATTTTAGTTGACTGAAAAAAGTAGCTAGGTTATACACTTTCTTAGTAGTTAACAGAAAAGTAACTAGTTTGTACAGTAATGGCAATAAATGCTTTGAGAAATTAGGGGTAGTTAGGGTTAGAACAAGGGCATAACCACTGTGATTTAAGGTATAGCTTCAATTTGCTTTTAAATAATGCTGTAGAGGTAATGGTGGTTAGGTCTTTTGGGAGGGAGTTCCAGATTTTTCCAACTGTGTTGGCAAACAAGGAGTCACCAGCCAAATGGTTAGCTTTACCTATTAGTACACATAGTCTATTTGCTGAGCATAGGGTCTTGAGGTTATTATAAAGGGTGATAAGATCTGTAAGTATTGGTGTGTTAGTAGGTTGGTACAGAATCTTGTGGGCAACTGTTAATTGATTAAATAGTATTATATTTGGCAGTTCTAGCCATCCTAGCTGTTTAAGATTATCACAATGGTGGGCTCTGAAGGCAGATCCAGTTGCAAATCTGGCAATATTATTATAGGATATTGCTAGCTTGCTAATGTTGTTTTTATAGTTTTGTATATATAGGTGAGGCATAGAGGAGGGTAGAGATTAAGTGGGTACGGTTAATGGTGGTCCTGGCTAATGGTGACAAAAAGGATTTAATCCTATATAGGGATCCTAGCTTTTTGTTGACTGTTTTAATTGTACTATTAATATGGGAATCAAAGGTAAGGTTGTTATCAATAAAAACCCCAAGAAGTTTAGTAGTACAGTCAGGAGATATAATAATGCCATTGCTTGATGTAACAGTAAAAATAAGTGGGGAGGCCCGACGTGTGGGAGTGAATAGTAGCAGTTTTGTTTTTTTGGGATTCAGAATGAGGCATCGATGTAGAAGCCGTTTTTCGACTATGTTAAACACATTTTGGGTTATGGACTGTAGGACAGATGGTGAGGTGGAAGAGCATATTAGCGTGGAATCGTCTGCATATTGGATACAAGTAGCTTGAGGTATAACAGATTATAGGTTGTTTATAAAAACAGACAACAGGAGAGGGCCTAATATGGAGCCTTGAGGGACCCCAAGGGCAATTGGGAGGTGGGAGGATAGGTTGTTCTCCCATAGGACAGCCTTTGAATAGCTAGTGTGTCTAGAGACAGGTTTTTGAGTATATTAATGAGTAAGTGGTGGTTAACCATATCGAAGGCATTTGAAAGATCAATAAAGAGGGCTGAGGATAACGTATCTTTGTTGCGATTATTATTAATAATACAATCTGTGAATGATAAAAGAGCAGAGGTGGTGCTATGAAATGGTCTAAAACCATGTTGGCAGTTGGCTAGTAAATTGTTTTCTATTAGATGGTTTAACAGCTGTTTATGAATGCATTTCTCCATGATCTTTGCCAGTGGTGATAATATGGCTATAGGTCTATAATTTGATAATTCATTGGAGTTGCCTCCCTTATGTAAGGGGATAATGTGAGAGATTTTCCAGATTGATGGGATAGTTCCTTCTGTAATAGTTCTATTAATCAGGATGGAGACTGGGAAGGCTATGGCTTTTGCAGCTTTTTGCAGGTATTCTGCAGGTAATAGGTCTGCAGAAAGGGTGGTAGGTTTAAAGCTTATGTAAGAGGGTACAGAAAAGGATGTAGGAACAGGTTGAAAGTGAAATGGAGGGGGTGCATTAGTGATGGAGGTGATTGATGATGATATATCAGGGATAGCTGATTAGCAAGAGATTTAATAGTCTCTGTGAAAAAAGTGTTAAAGGTATTGGCTATATGAGTAGGGTTATTGTGATCCGAGCCTAAAGGGATGGGTGTGACTGAATGACCAGGGTGTAAGAGTTTATTAATGCCTGACCAGAATTTTTGTGGTTTATTCTGGTGCGTTTGTTGGAGCTCAAAGTAAAAATTCTTTTTGTCTAACAATATCGCTTTTTTTGTTTAATTTCTAAGCTGTCTAAACTTTAATTGATCAACAGGGTTTTTAGTTGAATGTCAGTTTGCCCACAATTTGTTTCTAATGAGGATTTTTTGTTTGGTAGTTTTAGAGAGCCATGGGGCTGGTTCAGTCTTGGCTCTACATGTACGTGTTGGGGCGTGGTAGTCTAAAATAGCTAAGAATTTTGAATTAAAGTACTGTACTGCTTCATCTAGAGGTAGGTTTTTAGGGGTGACCAATCACATGCCAAGAGTTCTTTTGAAAGCTATCGGGGTTAAAATTCTTTTTGGTCCTTATTGTCCTGTAGGTTGTTGGGTTTGGGATGTCACTTTTATATCTGATTATAAAGGTCAGTGAATTGTCAATTATATCTTCGGGAGGGTTCTTACTTTGTAAGTTTGGTAGTGACTGTTTATGAGACTCCAATCTAAGGTGCTTTCCTTGCCATTAAGTTTATTGGTCCTTGTAGGGGAAGTAATGGTTTGGGTAAAACCATACCGGTTAATATGAGTAGGTGGCTGTTCTGAGGAACAGCTCTTCCAGTTGATACTGAAGTCACCAAGCACTATGGTTTCTTGTGGGTAGGTATTAGACAGCCAACTGATGATATCCTCTAGGGTGCTGGAGTTATTACCTGGGGGAAGATAAACACAGATGATGTAGATGGATTTATGTTTATTAAGTTGTAATTTGGAAATAAGGATTTCAGCCTTATTTATTAGTGGAGGTTGAGAATCTATAGGGGTCAACTGTAATCCAGTTTTGTATAGAATAGCTACTCCCCCACCCTTCTTAGCTTTATGGTCTAGCCTCAGGATATTGTAGCTGGGTGGAATAATCTCATTATCTTGTGTTTAATTTTTGAGCCATGTTACATCTCTCACATATGTGTTATGCTGTTTCAGTAACAGATGATTGCCAGACAACATGGAACAATTCTTACACTGCCTCAAGATATCTATCTCATTCAGGCTTTCGCAGAAGTTGTGGGATGTCAAATGAATGTACATCCATGAGTGCATGTAGGTGGTCAACTTTATTGTTTATGCTCCGTATGTTGAGATGAGCCATCAAGAGTGAGTTAGAGGGTCTGTCTCGCAATTGTGTATTAGCAGGAATTGGGGTGTGAGGCAATAAAGTTGTAGTAGAGGTTGGTCCAGGGTTTGGGTGAATATCACCATCTGTTAAGGAGTGAAATTGTACTCTTACTGAAAGTTTTAAGAGCCTACATGTAAGATCCTGGAATTTCCTAGTTCTTGGACTATAGAATTTAATGTGGGTCAGTCTATGATACTTAGCTGGCAGGTAGGTAGCTGTGCTGGGTGTATATGTACTGCTAAGAGGGACTTTAAGTGTTGGTATAGAGGTTTGCCTTATGGAGTTATAAAATCCTAGGCAGTTAAGGTATTCGTAGAATGCAAGTAAGGTATAGAAAGGAAAGGTAAGAGTAATATTAAGCGAAGCACCTTTGGGAATGGTGAGCTCGATGAAGGTAGCATAATGAGGTAGTAGTTATAGCTTAGTAAAGAGGGAATGTTGCAATTGTGGTTTGTGTGTAACACAAATGGTAATGGGTTATATCACTTTAAGGAGGTGGATCCTGTGAGTGAGTGTGTTGATGAGGGTGTGGTTTAGGGACGATAAATGTAGAGGTACTGGGGGCAGGTGGGATATGAGGGTAGGGTAGGGTGTAGAGTGAGCCCGCAGGGCGAACAGAGCGGGTAGAGCCAGTGAAGGATTAAACCCTAGGAGAACAATCAGTGGAGTGCTGACTGCTAAGGTACGTTTAGGAGAGATGTTTGGGAGGGTTGATAGAGAGATAAGCAGTGTAAAGTAGAAGGAATAGGGTGGGACTGCAGGAGAGAGAGGTGTAGGAAAAGCTGGAATGCCTGAGAGTTATATATTAAGATAGTAGGATAGGTGTTCAAGGAGATCATAGGAAGAGGGTGCCACCTACAGGTCAATAGGATATATTGCAATCATGGCTACTCATAGGGGCTAGCAGGGCAAGAAGTAATAGGAGGGAAAAGATGGGAGAAATATATACAGAGGTAATAAGAGGGGAGGGTATGGTGGTAGGAGAAGAGGTGGCTTTTGGCTACTGACTGTTCTGCCTAGGGAGTGTACACTAACCTGCAATTTACTTCCAGATATACTTTTAGACAAGTCTATTAAGTACACACAATGTTCTGGTAGACATACTTTCTTGTTTCCTTGAGGGAATGAAGCTCACGGAGAGGTTTAGCTCTATTCTTAGCCCCCTAGTTTTAGGTAAAATAGGATTCTTGGTCTTCAGATGGGGCAAGTTCCCAATTCCTTATACAGGATAGGCAGGTTGGAGAGCTGGTTACATAGAGGGGAACAGAAACAAACTGGTAAAGAAAAACAGAAAGGTTTTGGCCACACTTACTCCTGTAATAACAGCTTTAGAAAAAATACTACAATACATAAACCCAATTAGCCAGGTAAAAAGTCAGTTACTTTTCAAAATATTCTAAATAGCTACTAAAGTTAAGGATCCTAGGCAGATGCAATTCACCAGTTTAACCATACCCATTAGGTTCACATAGATTCAGTATAATCACAGGTATACATATTTTCTTATTGTTTTTTTTTTTTTAAAGGAAAACACAGCTATATAGTTCTACAAACACAGCAACTCAAAAACACTTTACACAAGGAGATAGCACTTTGTATATGCCGCACTACATCAGTCTAATGAACTAAGGCAGTCTAGGTAGTGCAGTATGTGGTTCTAAAAACATTAGGGCAACTAAAGCACTTTAGTTAGCACTACCAGTGGCTACACAGGAATGTATATGCTCTACAAGACACCTATTTGTTATAGAGGTTTGCTAATGTTAAATAGATACAGCCTAGATGCAAAATTTCCTAGGTGCATTCAAACTAGTACAGTGTTTAATCCAACAGCAGTACCAACAGCAGTAGACTTGGTTTAAAAAAGAAAAAACAACTGCTTTAGCCTAAATATAACATAGACGACATGAGCAGAGACCAGGATACAGAAACGCTAGTGAAAGTTTGAGTTTATTGTGCTACTTGAGAACAGAGACAGCGTCTCTAAGCAATGTCAAATAGTGTACAAAGTAGGTATCTGAGACGCTAAGCAGCCCTGGCAAGTACTGAGTAAAGGCAGGTACCACATAGGTGTCTATTGGCCTGTCGCTATTCTTTTTGTAATCAGTACAGCAGATTCCATGTGCTTGGAGACATATTACTAGAACGCTAATTCCATTCAGCATTTATTGCATAAAAGGGACCAGTATAGCTAGTATAGAGTGTATTTTAACAGTGCCCAGCTCTTACGCATTCAAACACGCTGTGTTGATACGGCACATTCAATTTAAGGTAGAACAGCTCATTTCGGCCTTAAAATTTACAATATCCACTAAAAAGTATGTAAATTACAGTTTATGTAGTAATATTCAGTGCAGACACCTTCCACAAATCTAAAACACTATTTTGACACTATGCATTAAATTTCAGAGGGAACGGATGAAGTAGAACATATAGTAGTAACTGTTCAAAAGTGTGTACAGTCTACAGTTACCGGCATACTACCTTAAACTGCCGTTAACAATTTCCGAGGGAGAAGCTGTTGTAATAACTCAAGATGTAGAATTCTACGTAACCTAAATGCTTGTCCCTGACCCGATATCTTTTAACTCAAGATGTAGTATTCTTCGTAACCTAAACGCTTGTCCGACCTGATATCTTCTAGTAAAACAGGACAGCGTCTTCAGCAATACTTTTAGCTTTTGATAGCACTTTTAGGACTTGGTCTTATGTGGTAGCTAAAGACAAGTCAGTTTCTGGTATATCTTGTGGGATAGACAGAGGTTAGAAAGGGTAAAGTCTGAGATGAATTTATTAGCCAGTAGGTTCATATCTTCAGCCTCAGTGTAGATAATGTTCACAATCAACTAAGCACATTGCTGTACTGTGCTTCTGAGATTACAAACACAACTAAAATAGGCCTTGTGATTATCTTTGGCTTGAGTGGCTACTTTAGTCACAGACTTAGCTTTGGTGGATTTTATTAAGCTTCTGATTTGCTTCTTTATTCCCGTTATGAGGGTTCTGTCATTCTGGGAATAACTCTTCTTTCTTTTGTCAAAATTCTCTTCCTTTAAATTGTAAAGTTAGTTAATACTACAGCTCCCCCATAGCCTTTTTTTCTGGAGTTTGCCTGTGTTTGCTCTTACAGGGTACAGTTGCATCTATGCATCTGTTTACATACTGGCATAGTATGGTGGTATATGTTTTCACATATTCAGCAGAGTTATCCGGGTCTGGAGATTCTAAACATGCCAATGGATCACTCAGGAGTATGCAGGCTGTCTTGTTTCTACAGGTACCTTTAGTGGAAGGAGACCTTTATGGTCAGACTTAACAAGTGATGAAGACACTCAAGAGATGGTGCAAGATGCCACAGTATTAGTGATGACAAGATCCAGTATGTTGCTCCTTCTAGTTGGTACTCTAACTGTCCCAGGGTGTTTGTATTGACAAAGTCCAGGAATCTCCATGGTTGTGTACTACTGGTGGTATAGGTTTCCAAATCTATAGTTAGATTGTCTAGGTCAACCTGGAAAATGGTACTGGGTTTAATATGAAGTGATTCTAGTTCTTATAGATAGGCACTGTAGCTTTTGGGGTCATAAAGTGATTTCTATAGCTAGCTAATATATGACATGGGGCCTTTCTGATGGTGATTTGGACATGTAGAAGCTCTAGTGCATCATACTGTTTTAACAGCCTTGATGTGAGTCTCTTCTGGATTAAGAATGCGACATAGCCTTTTTCCCCTCCTGCACACTAACTGGTATAAATGTGTGGAAGGCATTATAGCCCTGCACAGCCGGAGTGCTCTCCGCCTTTTTAAACCATGTTTTAGTCGCTACACAACCATCTATGTCCTCCAAAGTGATGAGGGCTTGTACGGAGTAGTTTCTTGTTAAAGCTCCTAGCACTGATCAGTTATGCCTACATATATTCTTTTGTTTGCTTCATTATGTTGGTAGGTTTATCAGGTTAGCAAAGCCTAAAAAGGGTACTATGGGGGTGGGCAATGTCTTTGCCAATAACTGAAACCTTAAAGGGGCACATATGCAGGCTATCCCTGATGAAGCAGCATGGTCTGACAATCATATCCTCCCAGGCTGACAAATATTGAATCCCCTTTGAATGACACCAAAAACTAAGCCAATTATTCAAGTCTATATTTTTGCTCATACTGCAGCCCTATCCTTAGAGAAGGTAGATTGCTGCTCAATGCTACCTGTCTGAGAGCTCCATCATGTCCCTCTTCATACAGTCCAGGGAGATAACACCTCAAGTCACTGACATCCATATGTGCTATGACACTATGGTGTTTGCTGTTCAAGGGGACGAGTGCGTCAGTGATCTGACAAAACCCGGCACCAGACATGCAAAGAACTGTAACTCTTTCCTTGCTTTTCAGAATAGTAACAGGTACACATGTACTTCTTACAATGAACTCACCTATAACTAGAATGCTTGGTTGGGTAGATGCCTGCCTTACATCCTTACGATCCATGACTATGGGACTCCATGTGCTATGTGAGGAGGTAGGCTTAATTTGCAGAGTGTGTTCTGTACTTGCGTTGCTTTTTGGAATTCTTCAAGGTATAGCCATGTTAAATTTTAGAATCTTGGCATATGATGAATTATGCATACTGTGATGGCTTTGTTGAGGCGTGGTGTACTGCTGATAATTTCGGTGTCTGAGTTCACTATATAGGTTCATAGATAAGTACTAGGCTATCTGCCCGAGGGTATATGGAAGCCTAGCCAGAATGTGTTGGCTTTCGACGCCCCCTTAGATTAATTCCCTATGCCTCTGTCCAGCAGAGCCATTAGTTCCCTGTGCCTCTGTCCAGCAGAGCCACTGCAGTGATCACCAGGGTAAATTTTTTGTTTCCCATCCACTCGTCAAGGTTTCTCTTGAAGAGTGTTAGTGAGGGGTTCTGCCTAATGCAGATTGGAATCCTGTTCCAAAGCATGGGGAGTCTCTGGGACAGGAATCTATCCCTCCAGCAATTCCTATTTATCGTTGTGGTGAGGTTTAGATCCCTAGAGCGTGTGGCTCTCGGGGATTTGTTTTTTTTTAGGTGGAGCATGTCCATCAATTCTGGGTTGGACATGGCCTTGTATGTCAGGCAGAGACCACCTCTGAGTAGGTAGTATGCAAACAAGTACAGCTGGAGTTTCTTCAGTTGGGCTGCATAGGGCATCTGTTTGAGGCCAGTAATCCTCTTGGTGAGGTACTTCCGTGGTCTTTCCAGCTATTGCAGGTGTCTTGTACGGTACAAGATGTATATCAAGATATATGAGATTTGTGGCTCCAAGGACATTATGTATTTACACCTCTCACATATGTGTTATGCTGTTTGAGTAACAGATGATTGCCAGACAACATGAAACAATTCTTACACTGTCTCAAGATATCGATCTCATTCAGGCGTTCGCAGACGTTGTGGGAAGTGCTGGCCCATGATTTTGACAGGAATGACTTGTTAGGTGTGAAGGGAGGCAGGAGTGAACAGAACTAGTTGGAGTTTGGTTTATTCAGTATACTGTTTGGGTATACTTACTAATAAGGTGGGGAAATGCCTTCTTATTTCATCAGGGGCAAACTGCAGCTCAAAGTGTGTTTATTTGAACTTGCTCTGGGTTATTTGAGCCTCAGACCTCAATTGATAAGGTTGTACAGATTTTGTAGGTCTCTTATAAGGAAAAAAGCTCTTGCACAGACAATCCACTATACAGCAAGTCTGGGTTATTTGATCCTCAGGCCTCAATTGATAAGGTTGTAAAGATTTTGTAGGTCTCTTATAAGGAAAAAAAGCCCTTGCACAGACAATACACTATACAGCAAGTCCAAAAGTGGTTGTCTGCTGAGTCCAACTTTTTTACTCTCTTTTTGACTAAAAGCTTGTTTCTCACTGTTCTCAGCTTTCTATGTTTCTAAGAGTTTTGAATAAAAGACTCTGGGTGGGCACAGTTTTATGAACATTCTAGTAGATAAGCTAGTGAGGAATCTAATTAAATAAAGCCAATACTCTGTGACTTCATAACCTGTAGCAAACCAGAGTTCACTTAGTCCTATGACTGTGCTACAGGTCAATGAACACAGGAAACCTCAACTTTTACAGGTGGGGTAGTGAAAACAAGAAGTTATGTACTCACCATAACATTCAATGTATGTAGTCCATCTCGCCTCACATTCTTACCCGTGGGTTCGGAGCCGAATATCGGCTCAGACTCTGCCAAACTTTTCTAGCTCGAAGTCTTCTATTGGCTGACTTAAGATGGTATCCCATGCTGCATTGCTGCATATCCCCAGATCTAGTTTGCTGCGAACACCACACTCATACCTCATGCATAACGACACCCAAGGAAAGAAGAATAAACGAAAGGTGAAGGGAGCTCTGAAACCCAGACCTAACCTCCAGATCCTCCAGGAAGGGGGAAGGTCAGAGGGTAAGTAAGAATGTGAGGCGAGATGGACTACATATATCGAACATTATGGTGAGTACATAACGTCTTGATGTTATGTAGTCCAATCTCGCCTACATTCTTACCCGTGGGACAGCGTCCCCAGCACCTAAATCCTGGGAGGCTCAGAGGAAGATACTCCTGAGTACTGTGGAACCAAAGGAAGACCTGCCTCTAGATACCACGTCCAGCTTGTAATGAGTAACAAAGGTGTGAGGAGATGCCCAGGTAGCTGCAGCACAAATATCATCCATAGACAACCTGGCCTAATACGCTGTAGATGTAGATACAGCCCGAGTAGAGTGAGCCTTGACTGGAAACGGTAGGTCTTTACCCCCTGTGGAATACAAAGAGATGCAATTTGATATCCACCTGGATAGGGTGATTTTGGTGACAGAAGACCCAATTCTGTTTTCCGAAAAGGAAACAAACAACTGATCAGATTTTCGGAGATCTTTGGTTCTGTGCAGATAAAAACATAACTGTCTGTGTACATCCAACTGATGAAATTTAAATTCTGCCTTGTTTGAAAATTGTGGAAAGAACACTGGCAACTCAATAGATTGATTAAGATTAGATATGGACGCCACTTTAGGAAAAAAGGAAGGGTTTGGTCTAAGGGAAACCCTGTCCTTATGAAAGGTCAAGTATGGGGGTTTGACAGAGAGAGCTTGAATCTCTAAGACGCGTCTGGCTGATGTGATGGCTACTAAAAAGGCAGTCTTCCAGGTCAAGAATTTTAAGTCACAAGTAGCTGCAGGCTCAAAGGGTGGCGAGGTAAGAGCTTGCAGAACAAAATTTATATCCCAAGGCATGATCGGTTCTGAGACAGGAGGACAGAGTAACAGAGTGCCCTTCAGGAAAGCCTTACAGAGTCTGTGAGCCATCAGACTAGGCTCATTAGCAACATGAAATTTATAAATCGCTGCCAGTTGGACTTTTATGGTAGTGGACGCTGAGCCCTGATGAAAAAGCATAGACAAGAACTCCAAGATGGAAGCAATTGGAGCTGTGTAAGGGTCAATCCCTTGGGTATGAGTCCAAATAGAAAACCTCTTCCATTTGCTGGAATAAATCTTCCTAGTAGAGGGCTTATGAGAGGAAGATAAAATATGAACTACCTCAGGTGGAAAGTGATGAAGCCTAACATACAACGGAAGTGGAGTAGCCAGGCTGTCAATTGGAGGGTCCGCAGAGAGGGATGGAGCTGCCCTGACGTGTGTCAGTAAGTCTGGTTGTGGGTCCAGAATCCAAGGTGTGTCCACAATGTAGGGATGGAGAAAGGGGAACCAAACTTGACGAGGCCAGTGTGGAGCAATCAGAATCATTCTGCTTCCCAAGGATTGTGCTTTCTGAATCACTTTTGACAGCAAGGGAAACGGAGGGAAAGCATATAGCAGACACGAGGGCCAATCGTGGGCTAGAGCGTCCCTGGGTGACTCTCCCTGTGGGGGGATCAACGTGAAGTAGCTGCTGCATTTGGCATTGAGGGGGCTGGCAAAAAGGTCGCAGCAAGGCAGACAACATCTGCTGAAGATCCGTTCTGCAACTAGACGGTTCAGGGACCAGTCGTAAGGCATCAGAATAGCTCTGCTTAGCCTGTCTGCTATCACACTGGACTTCCCCAGAATGTGCGTTGCCACCAGAAATCATTGGGAAGATACTGCCCACTGCCACACTCACATGGCCTCTCTGCACAGGGGGTATGACTTGGTTCCTCCCTGCTTGTTCAGATACCACACCACTGACATATTGTCCGAGTGGATTGCAATAGTCCCGAGAGGTAGAAAGCTCTGAAGTGCCTGCAACACAAGTAGCACCGCTCTCATCTCTAGGACGTTGATATGCAGATGTATCTCATGCTCTTGCCACATGCCTTGGACTGTCCTGCCGAGATAATGCCCCCCCACCCCATCTGGGAGGCATCTGTGGTCACCGTGGCAATCGGGGTAGGTGGAACGAAGGGTTTTCCTCTGTCCAGATTGTTGGTGCAAAGCCACCAACTGAGATCCTGTTTGCATCTGTCCGTGAGCAAAATAGGGTGGGAAAGTGGAAGTCTCTGGAGAGACCACTGAGCAAAGAGGAGCCATTGAAGGAGCCTCATGTGTAATCTTGCTAGAGGGACTAACAATTGTTGCTGCCATAGTCCCCAGGAGTTGGAGAACCCATCTTGCCTTCGCTCTTTTCAAGTGAAGCAGGGCGTGTACCTGTTGCTGTAAGACTCTGATTCTTTCCTGTGGTAGAAAGGCAAGTATTTGAATGGTGTCTAGCTTTGCACCTATAAAAATGACACGCTGTGAGAGCAACAAGGCAGATTTTTCCCAGTTCAGTGTTATGCCCAACTGTTGACAGAGAGTGATGGTAGCATCCCTGGTTTGGGTTAGTAGATGCCTGGTGGTGGCAATGAGGAGCTAGACGTCCAGATACGGAAACACCTGGAATCCTTGACATCTCAAGTGAGCTGTCACCACCGCCATACACTTGGTGAACACCCTGGGGGCAGGGCTCGAAAAGTACAGTTTTGTACCTACCATAAATGTAGATGTTCGAGTGCTAATACAGCTGCAGTAATCACATATGGGTTCTCTGCCGTCAGGCGGTCCCTCGGTCGGCCGAATTCCAAAGTCTTGGTCCGGCCGGTTGTCGCTTTCTCTTCTGACGTCAGTGAGGCCAGAGTATATAAGACACAGCTGACGCCATGTTCTTCAGTCTTTCTTGCCCCAGATGTCAGGTGCCCCCAGAAGGAAGGCAATACCTAAATAGTGCTTATATACTTATACAAGCAATGCAATATAATCCAAAATCAGTGGTAGCAAGCAAATAAAACATAGCCGGATAACCCAGTCAGGTAGTATGAAGAGGTTGCTAGGCCTCATGCCTTTACCAAGTGGGGAAGGAGGGAGGGAAACCTGTACTGCAGCTGTATTAGCACTCGAACATCTACATTTATGGTAGGTACAAAACTGTACTATGTTCATCGTGCATACAGCTGCAGTAATCACATATGGGTAGAATCCCAAAGCTATGTACTGGGTGGTAGGTACTAGGAGGAACTGGGTTGAGCCAGAATGCCCTGCAAAACAGCAGTGGCAAAACCTGCTCTTGTTCTGGAATATAAAGGCAGATGGTAGTGTTTTGTGAAGGTATGTACAGAACTCCAAGTGGCTGCCTCCAAAATATCTTTGGTAGGAACTCCTCTGAGGAAGGCTGTAGAGGTAGCTGTGGCCCTGGTGGAGTGTGATCTGATACCTGCAGGAACAGATTTTCCATGATAGGAGTAACAAAACCGTATGCAGTGGCCTATCCATTTTGAAATAGTCTGTTTTGTAACTGGCTTCCCTTGAGCCCCTACAGCATAAGACACAAAGAGTTGTTCTGATTTCCTGAAGGACTTTGTTCTGTCCAAATAATAACGAAGCTGCCTATGGATGTCTAAGGAGTGTAGCAGCCTTTCCCCTTTGTTTTGAGGATTGGGGTAAAAGGTGGGTAGGTGTATGGCTTGATTTAAAGCTACCCTGGATACCACTTTAGGCATAAATGATGGGTTGGTACGAAGGGAAATCCTGTCCTGATGGAAAATGAGAAAGGGCTGCACCGCCATGAGGGCCTGAAGTTCAGAAACCCTATGAGCTGAAGTGATGGCATGAAGGAAGGCTGTCTTCCAGGACAAATATTGCAAATCTGTTGAGGCAGCTGGTTCAAAAGGAGGCAATGTTAATTTTTCTAGTATGTAATTAAGATCCCAGGCTGGTATTGGTTGTTTCCTTGGTGGTCTTATATTCTTAGCCCCTCTGAGGAACTGTTGTAAGAGTGGGTGAGAAAATAAAGGAGGATCAGTGTTGAATTCTGCAGAGATGGCTGAGGCATGGATTTTTATGGAAGAAAAAGAAAGTCCATTGTTCAATAGCTCCGCTAGGTACTGTAATACCTGAGGCAAGTTCAGTTTTCTATGGTCCTGGCCTTTTTTCTCATTCCAAGTGCAAAACCGCTTCCATTTTATGGAGTAAGCTTTTCTTGTAGCTGGCCTTCTGGCCTCCAAAATGACATCCTGTACCTCCTTGGACAGTAGGTTCTGTTGTGGTGTTAAGGAATTTTCCATGCAGCGAGATTGAGTGTTTTCAGCTGACTGTGAAGAGTTTTGTAGCTGTGCTGAGTCAGCAGAAGAGGCATTAGAGGCAGGGACCAGGGAGGAGTATGTGTTAGGCTCCTCAGGAGTGGGTACCAGTGTTGCCTTGGCCAATCTGGAGCAATCAGTATCATCTTCAGTTTGTCTGTTCTTGCTTTCAAAAGCACCTTGGGCAGAAGAGGCAGAGGTGGGAATGCGTAAACTGTCCATGCTGTCCAACTGAATGAAAAGGCGTCCACTCTCCAGGCCTTTGGATGAAAGGTCTTTGAACAAAACTTTTCCAATTGATGATTCCTGTGGGAGGCAAAAAGATCTATGTCTGGCCTCCCCCATGCTTGGATTATTTCTGCAAACACCTGAGGATGTAACTTCCATTCGTGTGGATCTGTCATATTTCTGCTTAGATTGTCTGCCAGTGTGTTTTCCAATCCTGGCAAGTACTGTGCTTGAAGTTCGATTTGTCTTTCCAGAGCCAAGTTCCAAAGAGTCATGGCTAGTCTGCACAAGGGGTATGAATGTGTTCCTCCTTGTTTGTTTATGTACCACATTACCGTGGTGTTGTCTGTTCTTATCAGTAATTGTCCTGGATGCAGGAAGTCCTTGAAAGCTGTAATTGCATTTATTACTGCTAGCATTTCTTTTGATTGATGTGAAGGTGCTTTTCTTTTTGGGACCATTTGCCCTGAATGCACCTGTTCGTCATGTGCGCCCCCCCAGGCGTAGTCTGAGGCGTCTGTGGTTATGACTTGTTTTGCTTGAGGCTTGCAGAATGGGAGGCCTTTGTTTGCTTGACATGCTTGGGCCCACCATAGAAATTCCTTTTGCAAACATGGAATTATTGGTATTATTGTTTCCAAACTGTGACTGTGTTGAGACCATAGGTTTTTTAGGTACCATTGAAGTTTCCTCATATGCAGCTTTGCAAATGGGGTTAATAGAATGCAAGATGCCATGAATCCCAGAGCCTGCAGGATTTTCCTTGCAGTAAGCCTGGTACTTTTTGCTAGTATTTTGAAGTACTGAGACAGTTGCCCTTGTTTTCTGGTGTAAGGTAGGCTATCTGGGTGTTTGTGTCCAAGTTGGCACCCAGGAAAGTTATTTTCTGGGATGGTGTTAGCCTTGATTTCTCTTTGTTGATTGTATATCCCAGAGAAAGCAGTAACTGTGTCACATATGCCAGATGTTCCAGAAGTATGTTCTTGCTGTCAGCTTGGATCAGGCAGTCGTCCAGATAAGGGTAAATTTGTATCCCTTGAAGACTGCAGTAGGCAATCACTGATGCCAGGCACTTTGTGAATACTCTGGGCAGTAGATAAGCCAAAGGGCAATGCAGAGAATTGATAGTGGATTGAACTTGCAAGAAATCTGAGGTATCTTCTGCAGCTTTGTCTGACTGGGACATGCAGGTATGCCTCCTTGAGGTCCAATGTTACCAGCCAGAACTCCTTGCCCAGCATGGGAAGAAGCTGCTGTAATGTGAGCATCTTGAATTTTGGTACGATTAGAAATGTGTTTAGGGTGGATAAGTCCAAAATGGGTCTCCAGTCGGTTCCTTTCCTCGGTACCAGGAAAAGTCTTGAATAAAAACCTTGACCTTGTTGGTGGGTAGGTATCTCTTGAATAGCTCGCATGCTTATGAGCTTTGAAATTTGCAGTTGTGCCTCTGCCCTTTGATTTTGTGGCAGGTTTGGCATGCCTCTCATTTTTGGAAGAGTGTGAAATTGAAATTTGTAGCCTCTGTTTATAATGTCCAGGATCCATTTGTCTGTTGTGACAATATGCCAATTGCTTGCAAATAGTGCTAGTTTTCCTCCCAAAGGTGCTGCCAGCTGAGACATGCTTGGCATGGAAATGAGGGAGTCATTGGGTTTGCTTCCTGTATTGTTGTGCACTGTCTTCGCCACCTCTTGGTGCTGGAGTTTGCCATTGTCGGCCTCTATATGATCCTTGTGATTGCCCTCTGCCCCTTGTGCATCTGTATCTACCTCTTTGGGGCTTGTCAGTGGCTGGAAAGGACCAGTTTTTTGAAGGCCAATTTCTGCTAAAACGTGGTGGTTGGACCTGTAAGAAAGCTTTGACAGTTTGCATAGATTTGGCTTTTTCTTCCATTTTCCGTAGTATCTCCTCAGCATTAGTACCAAACAGCACATCCTTTTGTAAAGGAGCATCTAGAAGTTTAGCTTTCACATGATCAGGTAAATTTTGTTCCCTAAGCCAGGCGTGTCTGAATGACTGATCCTGTAGCTGCCGCTCTACTTGAGGCCTCTAGGGCATCATAACCACATTGTAAAGTGTGTTTACCCACTTGTTCTGCACTATGCATCATATCCTGTAACTCCTTTAAATCTTGTTGTTCAGGTTGAGACATTTTGTTCCTCAATTGTGATAACAGGAACTGTTGATATTTAAGCATATGAAACTGACAATTTAAAGCCCTCATGGCTAGGGTGACCGAGGTATATACCTTTTTCCCTCACCTTTCCAAAGATCTTGATTCCCTTTCTGCAGGAAGTGGATTTTTGGCAGTGGAGGCCTTCAATCCCTTGGGGCCTTGTGAAATGGTTTCAGGGTCAGCATTATGGCTTTTGAAGAGAAATTGGTGAGAGCTGGGTACTCTGTAATACCTATCAGGTTTGACTGGTGCAGGAGGCAGAGAATCCGGGTTAAGACAAGCCTCGAATAGACATCATCCAGTATGTCCAAAACAGGGGGTATAGCCAGAGGTCTGTGTTGAGGTAACAAAGAAATTCCCTAAGTCTTTTCTTGGAATCTGAAAAGTCTTGGCCTTCCCAATGGAAGTGTTCCCTCAAGGTGTGTAAGGTTTCCCAAAGGAAAAATCCTCAGGAGGGATACAGAGGGAATGGACTGTTCTGCATCCAAATCCTCAAAAGGAGAGTAAGAGTGTTCCTCTGCATCAGAATGTTCTGATAAAATGGATCCCTGATCAGAAGAGGGAGAATCTTCCTCCACTCTGGGTCTCTTGTCTGGAGGGGGTTGAGAACCTCTGATAAGAGTAATTAAATCCTCAGCCATTCTAAGCATCTGTTTTTTAGGCATGGGACCTGGAGATGGGCCCTGTACAACAGGCCTCATGGGCTGCCTGGCTGCTTTGGATTTAGTAAAGGCCTTAATTGAAAAAGAAGATGAGGGCCTAAATACACCATGGGTGGAAGTGGACCTGTCCACATTAGTAGGCTCAACATTAGCAGAGGCTTCGGTTGTAGTCTGGGAAAGGGCCGAAGACCCAGCGGTCTCGGGTACAGAGGACACCGCCAAAGAAGTGTCGTCGGTAGTCAGGGACTACAAAGACGTCTCGCTGAGAACCAGACCACGTGTAGCCTGTTTTGGCGTGGTGTCGGCGGGGACCGCAGGCCTCGCGTGTCGGTCCTTTTCCTTGCGTTTTTTGGTCAAAACGGTAGTCGGAGTGTCCGATGACATTTTATAATCAAAAGCTTTACCAAAGTAGTGCTGGGCGAACTCTGCCCGACGCTTAATAGTGCATTTATTGAAGGTAGCGCAAAAGCTACAGCCCGAGACATCGTGGTCTGGGCCCAAACAAGGTATGCAGCGGGAATGGAAATCCTTATGCGGTATTTGCTTCCCACAAGAAATACAATTATTAACTTTTTCTGACATCGGTCTGAGGCAAGAAAAGTTTCCCCAACGGGGTACTTAGCTTTAATGAAGACTTCGGATCCCAAAATATTCGTAATTCAGGAGCTGGCCGACCGGCACTTGCGAACTGCTTCTGCTTCGGGCACCGCGCGGCAAAAAAGACTGAAGAACATGGCGTCGGCTGTGTCTTATATACTCTGGCCTCACTGACGTCAGAAGAGAAAGCGACGACAACCGACGCCGGACCAAGACTTTGGAATTCGGCCGACCGAGGGACCGCCTGACGGCAGAGAACCCATATGTGATTACTGCAGCTGTATGCACGATGAACATCTGAAAATGACTGGCTCCCAGCCAGAAGCGTAGGTGACTCCTGGATGCCCTGCCCATTTTGATATGGTAGTAAGCATCCTTGAGGTCGATGGAGCACATCCATACTTCTTTTCCCAACAATGGGAGAATTGACTGTAATGTGACCATACGGAACTTGGACTTTTGTACATGGTTGTTCAGTTGGCTGAGATCTAATATGGGTCTCAGGTCCCCTGTTCTTTTTGGCACTAAAAAGAATCTTGAGTAAGTCCCTAATCTGATCTGGTCTGAGGGGACATGCTGGATGGCTCCTTTTTCTAGCAGCTTTGAAACCTCTGAAGCCGCGTGATCCCTTTGACTGGGTGGAACGTCCGGGATTTTTCTGACTGGAGGGGGATCTGATGAAAAGGGGATGGCATAACCTCTGGAAATTATTCGTAATACCCATTGGTCCTGGGTGATGCTTTGCCAGGCTTCCGGGTATAACGATATTTGACCCCCAACTGGCTCCGGAAACGCACAGTCGGGCCTCCCATCAGGAGCAACGGTAGGGAGATCTGCAAAAGGAATCGCGGTCTCCCGAATTGCGGGGGCCCCCTCTTCCTCTAGGGTGGCATCTCTATGAATAACCTCCCCCTCCTCTGCCTCTGGAGGGGGGCTCACCTTGTGCACCGGGAAAAAACCTCTGTGATTTTTTGAACCACATCTTCCCACCCCTCTGGGCCTTAGGGTATGGCCTAGAGGGAAGGGAAAAACGGACCCTTACAGCAAACAGAGTTTTTCCCTCCTGCTCGCACCTGGTGAGGGTGTCTTTCACCTTGGTTCCGAACAAAGAAGAACCATCAAAGGGGGCGTCAGTGAATGAAGACTTGAAGGTCTCCACGAAATGACAAAGGCGCATCCAGGCTTGCCTCCTAAGGGCGACTCCTGAGCTTGCTGCCCTACTCGCTCCCTTGGCTGAATATGAAATAAAACGCATGGAGGAGGTAACGATGGAATTGAGGGTAGACATCTGGGCGTTAACCGTCTGGGCCACCGCCTCAGGAACGTTACCCGTGAGAGTATCTCCTAGCTCCTTGAGGAGATCTCTCTGGAGCAGAGTAAAGTGAGATAAGTAGTTCAGCGACTGTAAGGTAAAGGTTGCTGACGAAAGGGCAAGCTTCCCGTACCGGTCCATGGTCCTAGACTCCTTGTTAGGAGGATGGACGGAGGAAGATGTCTCGGCTAATTCCTTCTGGGTGGCCACCGCCACCACCATGGCATCCACAGGAACTCCTTTAGACAAAAATTCCTTACCCGGTGGAGCAGACAGAAATTTATTGGGTCTCCTGGGTATGGGTTCCACAGAATCAGGATTCTCCCACACCCTCCCACAAATCAAATCCAGGAGCTCGCCGAAGGGTGGGGACACCCAAGGAGGCGGAGGGCTGAGCACCAAAGGCCTTCAGGAAGACAGACTCCTCCTCAGAGGGGGCTTTGGATGGCCAGTCACCTCTTTGTTTCAATATCTCCAGGATGTCGGAGAAAGAAACATCCTCAGAGGATGACTTGGGGGACCCCTCCAATTCCTCGAGGTCAGTATCTGAGGTGAGAGACTCATCCTGGGAGTCTATGTGCTTCCTCTTGCATGTTTTCTTTCTAGGGGGCTCCTCAGGCAAAGACTCTGAGGGGCCCTCAGAAACTTGGGGACCACTCGTGGGGTATCCCTAGACCTTGGGGCTCCGCTGTCTACAGATAGGTGGTGATCAGAGACCCGCACCGGAGTGGTAGGGGACAGAATGACCGACCCGCATGATGTAGCTGATGATCTGGCCAGCGCACTCTACATGGCCTCAAAGGCTGGCCCTCCCGAATCCGAGGACCGACCAGCCTCCGAGGCCACAACAGGAGTCGGGGATTCCCTGAGCCGAGGCACCGAGATGGAGACTAGGAACCGAGAGATGTCCCGAGGTGTCCCGCTCGGGCCCGACTGAAGAATCCCGAGTCCCGAATCCCGTGGACGGCGCTGACGGGGTCGGAGCTGACGTCGGCACCGATAAGCCCGGAGGGGCCATCAGAACCGACCTAGGAACATCACATGGAGCGGAGCATTCTGGCTCCGAAGACAGAGATGTGCTCAGAGTAGGAATAATCAAAGAAGGTATCAGGACGGGCTCCAGAGCCGACTGGGACGGAACCGAGAACAATTTAGCCAAAAACTGGTGACTGAAGGAGTCTCTGTACCACCCTATCAACATCCACATCTGAAAGTGTCCTGGAGGATTTGGAGGACAGGGAGGGAGATCGAGATCTCCTCTAAGGTGACACTCGTCTAGTACTGGGCGATCGGCTCCGAAGAGGTTCCAATATAATTGGAGCCGATGCCAGTTCCATCAACACTGAAACTTCCTGCGGCCCCGAGGACAGTGGAGCCGAGGAGGTTGAAGCTAGTTTGATTACTTTCTCCGGTGCCTCTGAGGAGACTGAAGGAGCCGGAGATCTCTTTTTTTTGATTTAGTGGATTTTGATTTTGAGCTGGAAGTAGAATCCATGCCCTCTTCGAACGAGGGTTTCAAGAGTCCCTTCAGAATTAACTTATTCTTTCTTTCTTGAAGCATCCTGGGACTAAAAGCATGGCAGAAGCTGCAGGACTCCTGCAGGTGGATTGCTCCCAGACAATAGACACATACCGAATGTCCATCGGTGATGGACATTTTATAACCACACTTAGAGCATTTTTTCAAACCTGAAGGCTTGTGCTCCTTGGAATCTTTAGACATCTTGATAAGGAATCACAATTACCAATACAAGGATCATGTCACTGACCGACTGGAAAAAACAACTACAGTCACAAAATTCACCACACTAAGCGAAGGAACAAAATTACCATAAACCAACTGCACAAACAATCTTCAGAAGGGACACACACTAAGGCAACCAGGGCTAAAACCTCTAAATTAAACAGTCTTAGACCAGCACTAGCACACACAACAAGGGAGACGAACACTAAAACCTCTAATTTAAACGGTTTTAGACAGAAAAACAAACACAGGGACAAGCAAGGGGACAGACTAGGTCCTCTAACTGAAACGGGCCTAGCCCGTTGGAACAGCTAGTGGGATACCACAAAAAACAATCACACTACAGATTATGCACAAAAAACACCAAACTAGAAATAGCTATTAAAATAGCTTTTTGTTTGTAATAAATTCTCTCAAGAAGAAGAAAAAGGTACTTAGCCACAGCTAAAAGCGAGACCATGTCCGAGCTACACGAGCGGCAAACGAGATCTGGGGATATGCAGCAATGCAGCATTGGATACCATCTTAGCCCAGCCAATAGAAGACTTCGAGCTAGAAAAGTTTGGCCGAGTCGGAGCCGATATTTGGCTCCGAACGCATGGGTAAGAATGCAGGTGAGACTGGACTAGATAACATCTGTAATTAGTGTACAAATAATTAGGAAGCAGCAGACAGAGTAGTAATTAATGCGTTAGTGGGGACTGGGAGGGCTGTAACAATGTAGAAGACACAAGAAATGCAAAAAAAAAACAGTAATAAATGTAATAACAGTACAAAATGTGACTAACAGAAAGGCACTGGAATGTAAATTTCAGCAGCTGAATGATAAGCAAAATATAAGACCCTAGCAGCAAAGTTGGAATGTAATCAGCTGTAGAAGTACAGAAGTAAAAATCTTGCAGCAAAAACTGCAATATTGCCACTACTGCAATCTAAACTATAGTCTAAGGCACAAAACCAGGCACCAAACCAGGCAGAGGTCGCAGTGGTGCAGAGGTTAGCATTATCACCACACAGCAAGAGGTTCTCCAATTCAATTCTTGGCTGGAGCGCCTTCTGTGCAGAGTCTGCATGTCCTCCCTGTGGTTGAGTGAATTTTAAAGATGTGTGTATGTGTGTGCCTTCTGTGAAGGTTGGGTGCCAGGCTGGCAACTCGACCCCATAAAAACCCCACTGCCAATCAATCAGCAGACTGTTGATCCACTGTGGTGACCACTAACTGGGAAAAGCTGAAAGACATTGCCTTGGTTTACTGCTTATGAAAAAATGCAGTAATAAATGACAAAATGAGGTTCATATCCTGCAGCAGTTCACAATTCTCCAACACTTGTGAATGAAACTACAAGACTAAGGTCCAAATTCAAGCAGTGAACTTTAACAAGTAATTCTACTTATAGAGATAGAAGAGCAGTATAATGTATAAACAATGCTCAGATCATGCAGTAATTCACAACTCTCCCAGAACTGCAAATGAAGCTACAAGACTAAGATAGCAGAATAAGTTAAAACATGCAAACAAATAACTTTTTGACTAAAACATGGAAAATGCAGAAAAGTTATATAAGGAAAAAACAGTATCATCACACAGTTAACTATAAGTGCAACTGCAACATTGAGGCAGAATTGAAATAAAAGCTTTTTCCTCCCCTTTTTGATGAAAAACTCACTTCTCACAGTTCAGGCCTTTCAAGTTCTCAAGAGTCTTGAATATGTAATTCAACTGGTAAAGCATTGGTTAAACAACTAATCCCCTAAAGTGGTGGGTTATCCACCTATCTCCACAGAACTTACCAGTGGTGTTTACACAAGGTCACATACTGGGACTACTACTTTTTGGACTACTCTTCTCAGTTACAGATGTGGAAATAAGACAATGCTAATCAAAGAATCTGATGACAAGTTGAGTAACATAATTACTTCAATAAAAGATGCAGACATTCTCAAGATCCAGCTTTTTTTGAACTGGAACTCGTATACCAAGTCTGGGTTTGGCAGAGAAGGGGTTACATTAAGATTATTTCAAGTGAATTTGCTTTCTATGCCTACTTCCAAATACTCTAGTACCTCAAAGTCAAGCAGGAAGGGAGAATATAGAAGTGTGAAACAATTCTGATTCTTGTTCGAGTAGCCTTATAACACCTTACAGCAAACAATGACTTTAAGAAATTTTTTATACAGTATTCCTGACATAACTGTGTAAACATCAGTGAATGTATTTTGCATGTAGCTTAAACAAATACTTCAGACCTAATTGAAATTCGTTGAAAGGAGTATCCTCACAGCCAATATTAAGCATAAAAGAAGGCAACATATGAAAATTAGCACTGTGTACAGTCTGAACTCCTATGGGATGCGCTCGTCACTAAAGGTCATATATTAGTTGGGAGATCTGCCACTGTTTTTTCCCTTGAATAAATGCTTTGTGTTTTCATTAGCTGTTGAGGTGCCACTGCAAGGAACTGCTAGATATGCATCGCTGAGGACATAGTTTTACTTGTTTTCACTTTTTTCATTAGCAAGAAGAGCTAACAATAGCCTATGCTGCCAAGAAATCTGTATTTTTGTACTAAACTGTTTTTGGTATTTATGCATTCATTTCCCCATCAATGCACACTCAAACCTTGTAATAAAAGAAAAGAAAGGAAAAGAAAAAAAGATGCTCAAGCAAACACTGAGATCATTCTCATGCATACAAACCACAGTCACAGTTCAGGAAAAGACATGCTATGGTATATGCCATAAAAGGTGACTCTGATGTTATTGTCTATTCCCTCTCTTCCTGCATTTCTTTTCTCCACTATTGCCTCCATGGGTCCCACAACCTCCTACTCCTGCCCGAGCTTAAGCTCCAGACCCTCTTCTTAAATTCATGTACTACTTTAAATTCTACACTTCAAGATCCCTTATGGTCATACTTCTTCCATTTTCTTGTAATCTCATTTGCCCATCCAGCCTTAGATATTTTAATACAGGTCTGACTCAACAAGCCTTTCTTATCCATCCCTGAAAAGCAAAATCCTCTTGTCTTGTTTACCACCTTCTTGCAGACCTTCTCCCACTCTAGAAATACTTCACTCCATAACCCACTTAGCTATCTACATTTACACCACATAAGCAGGCACTCTGCCCTTTTCTCTTCACATAGTCAGGACTCATCACTTTCTCTTTGCTTTTATTTATGTATTTATTTATTTTATTTTACATTTGTTGACTAGGTTTGTCCAACTGAGCTGAAGAGCCCTTTTTCAGCAGAGGCCCGGGGAGAAAAGCTCCAACATATTATAAAATTTTCATTATAAATTAGTATTTAACAGCAATGTTGCATGACTATTACAAGGCATTATGTAGCAATACAATGTTATACAATGTCAGTAATCAGGAGTATAGCAAAGCTCTTTCAAGATGTATAAAAAGAAATATGTCATTAAGATGAATATAGTTTTTGGGGTAAGTGGTACAAAAACCCAGTTTTACCATAATGTAGTTGCAGGAAGGCAAGAAAATTACTACAGAATGTTTCTCAGAGGCAATTAGCTTAATAGGTTTTACAAGACAGTAGAAAGAGTAGTCAAGGAAGATTAGAGAGAGCTAGTGAGAAGAGTGTTAAGGGCAGAAAGTAGATTAAGGTATGAGAAGTAGGGGATGTTAAGGAGGGAGAGTGCAGTGGCAGGACCAGTGACATTTAAAGTGCTCTTTGGAGGCTGTCTTAAATTGTTTAGGATGTGTAAGGGTCCCGATTTCTAGTGGGAGCCTATTCCAGGCAATAGTGGGGTGATAGCTGTACATGTTACATCCAAATTTAGACTTGGGTTTGTAGATTTGTAGTAGGTCTTGATTAGAGCTTCGGAGAGATCTGGAGGGAGAATAATGGGAGATGAGAGGGGATAGTGCTGGGCAGCAGGAAGGCTGGTATAGGATAGAATGGATGCTCTGGAGCTGAGAGAGAAGAAGCTGGTGGAGTAATTCAAGACAGTTTAGGTATTTTAGAGAGAGAGAGAGAGACAGTGATGGGATTTGTAGGCTTGCTGGGCAGCAAATCTAGCTACTTTGTTGTAGGTAGATTTGAGTTTGGTCAGGAGTGTTAAGACTTGTGAAAAATTTGAGAGTTCTACATTAGACTGGGCAGAAGGTAGGTAAGAGAGAGAGTAACCTTGGCTTCAGTGGTAAGGAATTTTTTGTTATGGTAAAGGAGCCTTAGTTTTGAATGTGTCTTTTTGATAGTTATTAACATGCAAGTCAAATTTAAGCTGATCATCGATTGTTACACCTAAGGGCTTAGTGCTGGATTCTACCTGAATGGGAGTGTTATTAAGGGACTGTCTGGAGAAGGAGGGTTTAATATTGTTGAATTTTTTAGGTAGTAAGAGTAACAGCTTTGTTTTTTTAGAGTTAAGGATGAGTTGGCTGTTGGGAGAGCCATGTTTTGACTAAGTTAAAAGATGCCTGAGTAGCCGAGAAGAGCTTAGAGGGAGAGTTGGGTATGGTGATGACTGTAAAGTCATCTGTGTATTACACTAAAGATGACTAAGGATAGGAGGTATAGAGCTGATTAGTAAAGATATTAAAAAGTAAAGGCCTTAGGATAGACCCTTCAGGTACACCCATTTGCTATCTCACTGACTGAGATCTATCAGTGAGGTAGCTGGAGAACCGTGCAACAGATCAGAGGAGAAGTTGAGTTTATGCGTTTGTGCAACATAAGAGTGATTGAGACAGTGTTGAAAGCTTTTGAGAGGTCCAATAGGCAAGAAATAAGTTTATGGTCATCCATGGCTATAGAGACAGTGTTATGGAAGGATAATAGAGCTGTAGGGGTGCTATGTTTGGGTCTGAAGCCGTGTTGAGTGGGTCTAAGCAGATTTTCCTGTATTACATACTGCATATCTTGTTTCTGAATACATTTTTCTAGTACTTTAGAGAGAGGGGAGAGGATAGCGATAGGTCTAATGTTGGAGATATCAGAGGTGTTACCTCCTTTGTGTATAGGTAGAGTGTAGTACGGTTTCCAGATGGAAGGGTCTTTAGATTCAGAGATAGAGCAATGAATTAGGAAATATACGGGAGGAGGGGCAACAGAGTCAGCTACTAGTAGAAGAAAAGTGAAAGGAATATTGTCAGCTGATGCTAAGCATGGTTTTAATTTAGAGTTTTGAAGTAGCTAGTAGGTACAGGTTTGAGGGAAAAGGTATTTGAGGAGATGGTATTAGGAGTAGGTTCAGAAAAGTTGGAGATGTTAGTAGTAGAGGAGTTTGGGTTAGGTTTGAGTAGCTTAGATATTGAATCGATAAAATAGGTATTGAAGACAGTGACAGTTTCTTCAGATGTCTTGTCTGGGCATGGATTGGGGGAGCTAAGATTACTGGGATGTAATATTTGGTTACTAGAGTTCCAGAATTTTGTAGGATTAGATCTTAGAGCTGTTGGAGGTTTGTTACAGAAGTCCTTTTTATCTTTATGTGTTTTTTTTCTCAAATTTCTAAGTTCTTCATATTTTTAAAAGTCTGTAGGGAGTTTAGTTTGTGACCATTTTTCCATAATTTCTCTAATTATCATAAGGGTATGAGTGGCTTTTGAAAGCCACAGAGATATGTTGGACTTAATTCAGACTTTGCAAGGGGGAGCAAGTGAGTCTAAGATGCTAAAGAAGGTGGAGTTGAAAGCTAGGACTGCTTCTTCTAGTGGGAGTTGGGTAAGGAATTTCTAGTTTACTTTAGAGAGGAGGGCATTAAAGGTTTCTGGATGTAAGTTAGAGAGTTTGCGACAGGTAATAAATCTCAGAGGTTTTGATAAGTGGAGAGTGAACCTAAGCATTTTTACAGGGGAGTGATCGCTCAGGGTGTTTGGTAGGGTTTCAGGGTTATGATATTTGGAAGGATTAGATACAAATACCCAGTCAATAAGAGTACTAGATGTGCGAGAGTTGTTTATATGAGTAGGTTGGGAGACTAGCTGTGTAAAGCCATATAAATTAATATGAGTATTACAGTTTGCATTACTGAGAGTTAACCAGTTAATGCTGACATCCCCAAGGAGGATAGTTTTGTTGGGGATGTGTTGAGAAAAGCATGAAAGAATATTTTCAAGCAGAGGAATGTTGTCTCCTAGAGGAATGTAGATGGCTGCTACTGTGATAGTGGTGTGGTCACTGATTTTAAGGTTAGCTGTCAGCAGTTCAGCAGGAGAAAAGGATGGGATTGTTTTCATACTACTTGTAAGAGTGAGGTGGTTGGAGCAGAAGATGGCTACGCCACCCCCTTTATTGTTTGGGCGATCTATACGGAGTATATTATAACCAGGGGGGAAAATGTCATTAATAGAGGTTTGGGGTTTTAGCCAAGTCTCTGTTAGGGTGATGACATCAGGGGTGTGGATGGCTATGCAGGCATTGATTTCACTAACTTTGTTTAGAATATTACGAGTATTCATAGAGTAAAAGGAAATATGTTTGTTTGGAGAGGATGAGTTTATTAAGTGGGGAGGGGTAGAGTTATGCATAGTGGGGTGATGGATGGGCCCAGGATTTGGATGTATGTCTCCTGATAGAAGCAGGGCTACATGAAGGTGGTAAAGTTTGAATTTAAGTGGGTTGTAGGTCAAGTACTTAGTCTTGGTTTTAGATGCTAAAGAGTGAGGGGGAGAAATTTTGATTTTAAGCAGAGGGATGTTCATGGAAAAGATAGATGAGGAGCTTGTAATAGAGTACTGCAGAGATGAAAATCAGTTAGTATGGGGATTAGTGGGATCTCTATGGACAAGTGGTAATGGAGTAGTATAAGATGCAAGGATGAGAAGGAGAATAGACAGGGTTGCAATAGCCATGGTCTAAGGTGGGGAAGTAGGATTGGGATGGAGTGAAGAGTAACGGACTAGGAAAAGCAAGTTGTTGGACCTGTTAGACAGTCAAAGTAAAATTTATGTGAAACAACCTGCAGGGGGAGTAGGAGATATGTAGGAAGAAGGAGGATTTGCAGAAGGCTAAACTTTGAAGTGACAAGTAGTGTAGGGGTAAGGTGTTTAGAATGTTTTAGCAGACAAGAAGGGGTGGGTTTTGGGGTGGGAGGAATTAAGTGGTTAGGTATAAAGGAAATGATATTGGGGTGGGTGGGAATGGGGTGGGAGTGGAGCGGTGTGAGCCCGAGCGTAACGAGGGCGAAATGGAGCAGGATGGGCCAGAAAATGGCAGTCACCACAAGAAACAATCAGCAGGCCAAGAGGGAAACACAGTGAGAGTCAGTAAGTAGAAGAGGTGGGGAGGTGTATACAGAGAAGGAAGACATGTTATAGCAAGGTATACACAGGTATTCGCAGTAAGATAAAAACAGTTAAAAGGAAAGCACAAACAGAAAAACAAAAGAGTATAGTTAACTAAGAGAGAGTTGACACTAGGGTAGTGACTAACTTATAGATGGCAGAGAGAGACAGAGGCAAGGTTGCTAAACAGGTGAGTATGGGGGGGTCTCAGTGGTATGCAGGTATCCTGTACAGTAGACAAAGTAAGACTAATTTGTGGTATGAGCTTAGAACATACTTTCAGTGTAAACTGGCTTACAATAGAGAATAAGGCATAATTCCAGGAGTTGGAGCAGAATCAATAAAGGTAGACGCAGTCTTGAGGGAAGACACTTTGCTTTTAAAACTTTTAGTGTAAACTGGCTATACAATAGAGTACAGGCATAATTCCAGATGTTGGAGCAGTATCAGTAAAGAAGGTAGATGCAGTATTGAGGGAAGACATTTTGCTTTTAAAACCTATGGAAAACAGGAGGGGAAAGAGTGTGCTGAAAATAAAAGCTAGGGAAAAAAACAAAAATAACAGAGGTACTATATGCAACTACTGATAACAGCTAAAGAGGAGTTTTACCACAGCCTTTACAGAGTTTACTTAACTCTGTGAAGGCTGTTTTCTCTGTTGTTTTTTAAAGAGGAGTTTGTTGAGACAAAATATGACAAATACAGAAATAAATAAAATAAATAAACAAGTACATATGATATTAACTTTACAGATTAAAGCAGTAACAAATGAGAGACAAAAGTTCAGTAACTTACTTCCACTATAACACTTTCACGTAACAATGGTAAAACTATTAACCATGATGTCTTTGTAAAACAACTGACAATAAAATGTCTGCTGTAGTTCATGTAGTAAACATGTGCCAGTTTGTAGATGAAATAACTGTGATATGAGAATATAGCTAAACAGAAGTTCTACTCTTTAACTCTTGAATTGTACAAGCCAGGTTAAGCAGTTAAAACAATTGGCAGTCTCACAGCAACAGAACTTAGAACAAAAAAAAAAAAAAAAGAGTTATACTTCACATCCACAAGACTGTTACTAAAAATATTTGACATAGAGGTCATGCCATAAAACAACCACTGTATAAGGTAAATGCCCAATAATGCAATACCTAGATTCTACAAACCAACTGTCACCAGTTAACACTGCTAAAGAAATTCAAACTGAAATCAAGAGATATATGGCAAAAGTGTACAATAGAGCAATTGCTGCTTAAGTAGAAATATATCCAAAACCAGATAAAAAATAACCGATATCAGTTTATGCACAGCCTTTCACTAGTGTGGCATGAGACAATAACTCAGCCAAGCCATGACTTTGCAAATATTTGAAAAGGTGCTTACCAAAGTCCCCCAAATAAGTTGCAGCACCACACAAAGCCCTTCCAAGTGAGGTAATTGCAGTTTTTAAGTTTTAAGTAACATACCACCTATGCAGTATTTGCATGGGTTGGTCACAGACTGGCCTTTTTGACCTTAGATGACTGGACATGACCCAGAGTTGTTACTACATCCAATCTGCTTCCATACCTCACTCTGCCTCTATTCCAACTATTTTGCAACCTTTTGTAATGACTCCCTACTGTAATTCTGACACTGAAAAAAAAATAGAAACAGTTATTAGGCCCTGCAAGACTGCAGTGGCAAAACCAGCTCTGGATTCAGAAAAAATAGGCATGTGGTAATGCTTGGTGAAGGTATGAACAGAGCTCCAGGTAGCAGCTTCTAGGATGTCCTTGGTAGGGACACCTCTGAGAAAGGCTGTTGAAGTACATGCAGCCCTGGTGGAATGTGATCTTATCCCCTGTGGGGTAGGTTTTCCATGATGCTTATAAAATAAATGAATGCAATGGCCTATCCACTTAGAAATAGTTTGCTTTGAAATGGCCTTCCCTTCTGCCCCTGCAGCAAAGGCAACTAGCAGCTGTTCAGTTTTCCTGAGAGGCTTAGTCCTGTCTAAATAAAATCTAAGTTGTTTGTGCACGTCCAAAGAGTGCAGTATTCATTCTTATTTGTTCTGTGGATTAGAAAAGAAGGTTGGCAAATGAATGGACCGATTAAGGGTCACACTGGATACCACCTTGGGCATAAAGGAAGGGTTGGTCCTGAGGGACACCCTGTCTGCATGGAAGATGATGAAAGGCACCACTGCCATGAGGGCCTGTAATTCAGACACTCTCCTTGCTGAAGTGATGGCTAGAAGGAAGGCTGTTTTCCAAGAAAGGAATTTCAACTCTGCAGTTGCAGCTGACTCAAAAGGGGGTAGAGTGATTTTTTCAATATAAATTTAAGGTCCCAGGCTGGAGTAGGGGCTCTTCTGGGTGGTCTTAAATTTTTGGCCCCTCTGAGGAATTGTTTCAGCAGGGGGTGAAAGAAGAGGGGTGGCTCAGTAGTATAATGTGCTGAAATGGCTGAGGCATGAATTTTAATAGAAGAGAAGGAAAGGCACTTGTGAAGCATCTCTCTTAAGTACTGAAGAATATGCAGTAAGCTGGGCACTGTTGTGCCCACTCCCTGAGTTTGGCTTCAGGAAGAGCATCTTTTTCACTCTTCAGCATAGAATTTTCTAGTACTAGGCCTCCTTGCCTCCAGAATGACATCCAGCACTTGCTTACTGAGGGATGGTATTGGAGAGCTCAGGTAATTAGCCAGCCTGCAAGGTTCAGGGTTTGAAGCTGGGGGTGCAGAATCTTGCCCTCCTGCTGGGACAGCAGGGCAGGGATCTGAGGCAGGTGCCATGGTTCCAGTAGTGACATACTGCGCAAGAGGGGGTACCAGTGTTGGCGTGGCCAGTCTGGTGCAATGAGTATTGTCCTTGGTTTGTCCTGTTTTATCTTTAGTAGAACTTTCGAAAGGAGAGGCAGAGGGGGAAAGGCATAAAATGAGAGGCTTTCCCAGGTGAAGGACAGAGCATCCACTTTCCAAGCTTGTCTGTGGGGAGTCCTTGTGCAGAATTTGTCCAATTGGTAGTTCTGAGGGGAGGCAAACAGGTCTATCTCTGGGCTCCCCCATTTGTTTCTCAAAATGTTGAATATCCTTGGTTCCAGTTTCCACTCGTGTGGGTCTATGAGATTTCTGCTTAAGTCGTCTGCCAGTGACTTTAGCTTGCCTGGCAGGAATTGAGATCGTAGGTGCACTTGGTAGCTCAAGGCTGTGTTCCACAGAGCCATGGCTAGTCTGCAGAGAGGGTATGAGTGGGTTCCCCCCTGCTTGTTTATGTACCACATAACAGTGGTGTTATCTGTCTTTACCAATAATTGACCTGGAAGAATGTGGTCCTTGAAGGCTGTCAGAGAATTCTGTACAGCTAAAATTTCTTTTTGATTGATATGCAGGTGCATTTGAATCGGGATCCATTTGCCCTGAATGCACTGCCTTGCCAAGCGAGCCCCCCATGCATAGTCTGATGCATCTGTTAAGGTTTGGGCGGCAGGTGGTAGAGTGAATGGCAGTCCCTTGTTGTGGTATCAGGCCTCTGCCCACCAAAGGAACTCTGTCTTTATACAAGGAATGATAGGAATCATTGATTCCAGGTCCTGAGAATGTTGATACCATTGTAGTTTCCTCATATGCAGTCTTGCACATGGAATTAGTAGGATGCAAGAGGCCATGAACCCCAGGGCTTGCAGTATTTTCCTTGCAGATAGCTGGGTCTTTGTGGCCAGTAGTTTGAAGTAGGCTGTCAGATAAACTTGTTTCTCTGGCATGAGGTAGGCCATCTGGGAAGTTGTGTTATAGCTTGCTCCCATGAATACAATTTGTTGGCAGGGTACTAGGTGAGATTTATTTTCGTTTATGGTGGACCCCAGTGAGGTTAGCAGTTTCTTTACAAATGCTAGATGATTTAATAGTATGTACTGGCTTTCTGCCTGAATTAGGCAATCGCTCAGGTATGGGTATATATGAATATTTCTTTGCCTGCAGAATGCAATGACTGGAGCTAGGTACTTTGTAAATACCCTGGGCGCAGTAGATAAGCCAAAGGGCAGTGCAGAGAACTGATAGTGCATGTAGCCTGCTCTGAAGCGTAGGTATTTTCTGCAAGATTCCCTTATTGGGATGTACAGGTAAGCTTCCTTTAAGTCCAATGTTGCCAACCAGGCATTTTTGCTTAGCATGGGAAGCAGCTGATGAAGAGTTAGCATTTTGAGATTACCAAAAAGGTGTTTAGGATAGACAGGTCCAGGATAGGATGCCAGGAGTTGTCTTTTCTGGCTAAAAGGACAAGTCTTGAGTAAAAACCTTGTCCCCATTCCTATGCTGGGACAGGTTGAATAGCCCTGATACTTAGAAGAGAGAGAACTTGCCGTTGAGCCTCTGCCTACTGATTTGGGGGTAGGTCTGGCCAACAGCTTGGGTTTGGTAAGGTGTGGAAGTGGAATCTGTATCCTTGGGAAACTATATTTAAAACCCAATTGTCTTGGGTAATGAGTTCCCAATCTTGTCCTCTGTGCAGGCTAGCCAGGAACCTCTGGCTGACAGCCTCTTCCATGGGACTACACCTGATAGCCCAATACCTACCAGGGATCAACAACACCCTGGCAGACCAGTTCAGCAGAAACTTTCTGGACTCCCCACGAATGGCAGATCCACAGAAAAAATCTTATTACAAATCACTTAGGCACGGGGGACTCTGGAGATGGAGCTCTTTGCTTCGCATCTCAACCATCAGCTGAAAAAATTCTGTACCAGGGAGTATCACCACCTAGCGTGGAAGGTGGATGCCTTGACCTTCCCCTGGAACACCCTGTTTGTGTACGCATTCCCTCCTCTGCCTCTTATTCCCAAGGTACTGATCAAAATAAGGGAGGAAAGACCAAAGGCCATCCTCATTGCTCCAGATTGGCCCAAACAACATTGGTACCCCTTACTGCGCAGGCTGACCTTACAGCCTCCCAGGCAGCTTCTCCTGATCTCAGACCTCTTAACTCAGGTGGGGGGTGGAATGCTGCACCCAGACTTACAGACTCTCAAACTGTCAGCATGGCTAATACTCTAAAGGCAAACAAGGGGCCCCTGTTAAGCAAACAGGTCCTAGACATTATCACAGAGGCCAGAAGGCCCAGCACCAGAAAATCTTGCGCAGGAAAATGGAAAACATTCTGCTCCTGGAGCCAGTCCAGAGGGGGCAATACCTCACAACCTTCCATCCCTCTTATCCTGGACTACCTAGCGGAGCTACGTAATAGTGACCTCTCCTTCTCCAATATTACAATCCGCGCCTTGGCCATTTCAGCTCATTTTGATACAGAACAGCCCCTGTTCTCTCATCTTTTGATTAAACAATTCCTCAGAGGGGCTTCTAATATCAGACGTCCCAGAAGGCCACCCACTCCAGCCTGAGACCTGAATTATGTTCTGGAAAAACTAACTTTAAAACCCTTCGAACCTGCTGCTTCAGCAGAACTAAGATACCTCTCCTGGAAGACTGCTTTCTCCTAGCTATCACTTCAGCCAGAAGGGTTTCATAACTTTGGGGAATGATGGCCACTGAGCCCTTCATCATCTTCCATACAGACAGGGTCTCCCTAAGGACTAATCCCTCCTTTATGCCCAAAGTGGTATCTAATGTAACTCTCAACCAGGCCATACATCTACCCACCTTCTTTCCTTACCCTCAAAACAAGGGGGAAAGAATTCTGCACTCATTAGATGTGCACAGACAACACAGATAATATCTGGACCGTACTAAACACTTCAGGAAAACAGACCAATTGCTTCTCAGCTTTGCCCCAGGGGCAGAGGGGAAGCCCATTTCCAAATGGATATCACACAGTATCCATTTCTGCTACAGATTGCATGGGAACCCCCCCCAAGTCTATTCAAACCCATTCCACTAGGGTAGCCTCCACCTCCACAGCATTCCTCAGAGGAGTTCCCACCAGGGACATCCTGGAAGCTGTCACCTTGACTTCTGTCCATACCTTTAGCAAGCATTACCACCTACCTCTATTTTCTAAGGCTAGGGCAGGGTTTGCCTCTGCAGTTCTGCAGAACATGCTGACCCATTCCTTGGTCTCTTACTAATCCTACCACCCCTCTCCTCAGCTTTGGGAATCCTAGGTTAACAGGAGTAATAATGTAATAACATAACATATGACAATGTAATAACATAACATATGACAAGTGAAATAACAGTCGCACAACAGAAAGAGAATACATATCACAAGATGCTCATCATGTTTCACTGTTGCAGTCATTACATTTGGGTTATCAGCCGGCCTGATTATCAAAGTCTTGGGTCCTGCGTCGGTTGCTGTCTCTTCTTCCATGACGTCAGGTGGTCAGGGGTATAAGGCATGCAGCCGACGCCATTGCATCAGTCTTTCTTGCTGTGCGGTGCCCGAAGCATAAGCAGTTCGCAAGTGCTGGCTGGCCGACTCCTGAAATTTTCGTTTTCGTGTTTCAGAACCGAAGTCTTCAAAAAAGCTAAGTACCTCATTGGGGATCCTTCTTCTTGCTCTAAACCGATGTTAGTAAAAGTTAACAATTGTATTACTTGTGGAAAGTAAATACCTCATAAAATTTTCATTCGTACTGCATTCCTTACTTAGGCCCAGACCACGACGTCCCTCACTGTCGGTTTTGTGCCTTATTCAATCCTCAAACTATTCTTCGTTGGTTCATTTTTGCATCAAACTATTTCGGTACTCAGTTTAATTATCCAGAAATGGCTTCGGTAAGCCATCCGACTACCGATATTCCGAAAAAATGTAAAGATAAAGACAGAGACAGACTGCATAGGTCCAAAGCTGCCGACAACGCTTCCGTTAAGCTAGTTGCCAGTTCACCAGTAGTCCGTGAGGCGCTTTCGTAGCCCCTGATACCCGCTACTTCAGATTTGCAGGCCTCTACTGAGACCCATTCGGAGTCCGGTATGCCGCAAGATGCTTCTTCGACTATGGAACCTGCGGATGTTTCTACCTTGGATGGGTCCGGAGCCGCTGTGCAGACACCGGCTTCTGAGGGTGTATTCAGGCCTACTGACTTGCATATCAAACCGACACCATCTTCTTCTTCAAGGCCTAAAACTCGATCCACGCCTAGAAAACCAACGTCCAAACCACATGGTCAGGCCCATATGCCTAAAAAAAAAAGATAAGAATGGCTGAAGACCTTATTACTCTAATTAGGGGAAGCCAGCCTTCTCCCTCTAAGATACCTAGAACTGATTTTCTTCTGATTCTTCTGATCAGGATTCTGAAATTTCTGTTTCTTCTGATGACCAGGATTTGCCCTGGTCTACCTATGAGGATTCTGATGCAGAGGACTCCATATTCTCTGCTTCCCCTCCAGAAGATTTCTCTTTTGGTGAAACTTTGCACACTCTTAGGGAGCATTTCCGCTGGGAAAGCCAGGATTAATCTGACTCCAAAAAGAGGCTTAGTGAATTCTTACTTCTACCTCAACACAGGCCTTTAGCGGTCCCTCCTGTACTGGACATTGTAGATGATGTCTTCTTGGACTCTAGCCTGGCCCAAGACACTTTACCTCTGGCTCCCAGGAAACCTGACAGGTATTACAGAGTATCTGACTCTCTCAAGTTCCTCTTTAAGAATCCTACTGGGGAACCAGAGACCATGTCACAGTGACCCAAAGGCATTAAGGCTACTACTGCCAAAAACACTACCCCCTCTGATAGAGATTCCAGGGCCCTGGACAGATGGGGTAAGAAGGTATGCACTTCTGCTACTTTGGCCATTGGGGCCTTACACTGCCAGTTTCAAATGTTAAAGTATCAGCAGTATATTACTGAATTACTTAAACAGAAAATGATGTTGATTCCTGACTGTGTTGAAAATAAAGAATTACAGGATTTAATGCATTCTGCTGAACAAGATGGTAAACATACATGTGGGTTTGACTCCTTAGAGGCATCTTGCAGGGCTGCTGTCACTGGGTCTGTTCTTAGAAGGCATGCTTGGCTTAAGGAGCAAATTTGCCGGATCATGTTAAAGCTAAATTACTGGATGCTCCCTTAAACCAAGACTGCCTGTCTGGCAACAAAGCAGAAGAAGTACTTAAAAAGATGGAGGAAAAAGCTAAATCTATGCAAACTGTTAAACATTTCCTGCAAGTACAGCCTCCCAGATTTAGTAGGCATTGGCCTTCTAAGAATTGGTCCTTTCCTGTCTCTTCCAGGCCTTCTCAGTCTAAACCCAGGAACAGCATACCATCTATGCTACAGTCTCAAGGTACTCACAGGCCTAAACAGTGGGGGGCTGTCCCACTTCCAAAGCTGGAAGTAGTAAGACACCCCCCCATGGTAAACTGTCACAATGACCTAACCTTAAACCTTCCAAGCCCTGCTCGACTGACTGCTCCTTTAGGTGAAAAGATCGCCCTGCATGAGAGGTTGAGAGTGCTGACAACAAAGGTTCTTTAGGTACCACTTGAAGTTTTCTCATGTGAAGCCTGGCCAAAGGAATTAGAAGGATGCAAGATGCCATGTACCCCAAGGCTTTCAGGAACTTCCTCGCAGTGAGGTGACTTCTGGAAGCCAGCTGGATAAAACAGAGGGACAGGAAGCTCTGCTTTTCTGGGGATAGGAACACCATTTGGGATGCTGTGTCCAGCAGTGCTCCCAAGAAAATGATCTTCCTAGAGGGTGTTTGCCTTGATTTCTTATCGTTGATGGTGCACTCTAAGGAGGTTAGGAGGGTTTTGACAAAGAGGAGGTCCTTGAGGAGCTTTTCTTTGCAATCTGCCTGAATGAGGCAGTCGTCCAGACAAGAGTCAATTAGTATATTTTTCTGTCTGCAAAAAGCTATGACTGGGGCTAAGCATTTGGTGAATACCCTGGGAGCAGTAGATAAGCCAAAGGGTAGCACAGAGAACTGAAAGAGTTGTGAGCCTGCTCTAAAGCAAAGGGATTTCCTGCAGGATTCCCTTATGGGGATGTGGAGGTAGGCATCTTTTAGATCTAGGGTAACAAATCAGGCATTTTTTGACAGCATAGGCAGCAGCTGCTGCAAAGTTAGCATTTTGAATTTGGGGACCACCAGGAAGGTGTTCAGAATGGATAAATCCAGGATGGGGAGCCAAGTGCCCTCTTTTCTGGGAACAAGGAATAGTCTGGAATAAAAGTCTTTGCCTGTTTGATCTGAGGGGACAGGTTGTATTGCCCCTTGGGATATGAGAGTTTGGACTTGTTTCAATGCCTCTGCCCACTGATTTGGAGGTAAGTCTGGGTACCCTCTTGGACTTGGGAGTTCATTGAAGGAGAATTTGTATCCCTGAAAAATGATCTTTAAGACCCATTGGTCCTTTGTTACAGAAAGCCAATTTTCTTTGTAGAGAAAGAGCCTTCCTCCAAGTTTTTGGTGAGTGAAAAGAGGGGAGAAGGAGGAGAGGGAGTCATTGAGAGTTTTTGCCTTAGAGGGATGGCTTAGAACTCCCTACCTTTGGAGTGGAAGTGGTCCACTGTTTGGTTCTCTGGTGTCCCCGGGAAAGGAGTCTGGGTGGTCTGTCCCTGCGAGGCTTACCTTGCCCCTGTCTGCTAGGTGCAGGAAAGGACCAGTGTTTTGTGGGAACATTCCTGCTGAACCTAGGAGGTTGTACTTGAATGAAATCTTTTACTGTTTGCATAGATTTTGCTTTGTCTTCCATCTTTTTAAGCACCTCTTCTGCTTTTACTTCAAACAAGTGGTCCTTATCCAAGGGTGCATCAAGTAATTGAGATTGGACATGATCAGGGAGAGGTTGTTCCTTCAACCATGCATGTCTCCTAATGACTGATCCTGACACTGCTGCCCTGCTTGAGGTTTCTAGGGTGTCATATCCACAATGTAATGAGTGTTTAGCCACTTGACAAGTAGAGTGCAGTAAATCTGCTAAGTTTCGAATTGGCACAGTCAGGGAAGGTTGAAATCTTTTGTTTTAATAGTTCCAAAGTGTGTTGTTGATATTTTAACATGTGGAACTGACAGCTGAGTGCTCTGATAGCTAAGGTTGCAGAGGTGTATACTTTTTTACCCCATCTCTCCAGAGCTCTGCAGTCCTTGCCAGAAGGAATAGGATTCTTTGCAGAACTAGCCTTAGCTCCTTTTGGTCCCTGTGTAATGACCTCCGGGTCTGCAGCAGGACTTCTGTACAGGTATTTGCGAGAATCCGGTACTCTGTAATACATGCCAGGTTTTCTGGGAGCAGGTGGGAGGGCATCAGGAGTTGAGCTGGATTCATGGAAGACATCATCAACCACCTCTAAGATAGGAGGGATGGCCAGGGGTCTGTGCTGGGGCAGGTCTAGAAACTCTCTTAGTCTTTTCTTAGACTGAGGGAAGTCCTGGGATTCCCATTGGAAATGTTCCCTGAAGGTGTGAAGGGTTTCCCCAAAGGAAAGATCTTCTGGTGGGGAGGCAGAAGGAATGGATTCTTCTGCATCTGAATCCTCATAAGCAGTCAGAGGTTGTTGTTCCTCTTCAAAATCTGAATAATCAGACTCCTCAGAATCCTGTTTTGTCAGTATTTCAGGAGAAAGGTCTCTTTTCCTTTTAGAAGGTGTGGCCTGATTACCCCTAATAAGGGTGATAAGATCCTCCGCCATTTTAAGCATTTGAACTTGGTATGGTGAAGCGGGAGTAAAATGGTGGTTAGAGGTAGTTTCCTAGGAGTGGCCTTGCCTCAAAGCGTAAGAGTATCCATCGGTCTGAGAGAAATGGTAGTCGGAGGAGAAGACGTTGGTTTTTGTCTAGATTCGGTAGTGTGAAAAACCTACTCAGAAGCCAGTGCCTGCGTCGCGGCTCCAGACCCAACCAAGGCAGAGACAACCAAAGGCTTAGAAGATGAAGATTTCTACAGCACACCGGATTCCAAAAGGGTCTCAGTAGTGGCCTGTGAAGGTATCGAACCGGGCATCAGGGGCTGCGAAGGCGCCTCACCAAATTCTGGAGAACTTACAACCTGTTTAGCGGTAGAGTCGTCGGAAGCCTTAGCCTTGTGTGGTTTGTCCCTATCTTTATCATTACGTCTTTTCAGAATGTCTATGGATCGTTGGCTGACTGACGCCATTTCAGAATGCGAAGATGGAAGACGAAAATACCTGGCTACAAAAATAGCTCTACGACGAATGGTTCTCACGTTAAAAAGGGCACAGAACTAGCAACGGGGTACACTGTGGTCTGGGTCTAAACAAGTGACGCAGTATGAATGGAAGTCTCAGTGTGGTATTTGCTTTCCACAGGCAAGACAATTGTTAACTTTTTCAGACATAGGTTAGTGCAAGAAAAAAGGATCCCCAACGGGGTACTTAGCTTTAGACTTTTTCAGCTGTAATTCAAACTCTGGTAGCGACCGACTGGCACACTTGCGAACTGCTTCTGCTACAGTCTCCACGGCAAGAAAGACTGATGTAATGGCATCAGCTGCCTTCCTTTATAGCACAGACGACCTGATGTCAGGTAGCAAGCGACAGCAGCCGATGCAGAAAAACACTGACTCTTGTTTTCTGGCCAGCCGAGGGCTACCACAGCAAGGATAACCCACAGGTGATGACTGCGACAGTGAAACACAAAGAACATCTGTTAGGTTTCAAACTGCTGCAGAGATTATATTCTGATGACTTTTGGCAGATCCTCTACTTGTTTTGCAGTGGTCTGATGTCAGAGGCTTAGTTTTCAACCACTGTCTTTTTCCGCTTCACAGCTCACATCTACACATCTGTAAACATTTCAGGACCGTCTTTGACAAAATTCCTATCTGAAAATGCCTTCCTTCCTTGAATGGTTATCAGTGTCATAATCAAACTGAGACTGGTTACAGATTTAGAACTTTGGCCTGTTATGTTCAAGACTGACCGTTGCTATCACCCTATTTCTGGTCTTTCATTCACAGTCAGTCCGCAGCTATCCTATGACACTATCAAATTTAATATGTTATGAAGTTACAGGGCTTCATTTTGTACACATTTAATCATGGCCACAGGCTCTTGACAAACTGTTAACAGCCGCAGGGGAAACATATGTGCATTTTATTAGGAGATCAGAGAGATTAATGGAAAAGAAAGCTAATGGTTACAAAAATCTGGTTAATGGTGATTCAAATTATGAGCAGCTTGAGACAGGTCCAAAGTCGCTCAAGAGCTCCAACAATTCGAATTCTTGGCAAAAAAACTCCAGGGGTAAAGGAAAAAAGAGAGCAAAATGGAAAAACCATCGGAAGGTGTGGTAAGTAGCGATCTGAGCCAGAATAACAGGAATAACCTTTCACATCAAGTTGTTTGTGAGGAAAAAAGAGACTCTGACGACCCCCTTAGACTTTTCTACTTGAAACAACAAATTGAACATTCCATTTAATAATTCAAATGTTTCTATTGTTAACTATGAGTACACTGCATTTAATGAAATAAATGCTCATAGTGTAAATACAAATGTGGATGTCAGTAAATACATTGATTGCATTTTAAGTATTGATGAAAATGAATGTGAAGACAACTATAATGTTGAATTTAGCCTTTTAAATGCATGGAATGATGGACTTAATAAATCTTTTGTACATGATGTCGATTATGACAGTGGACCTAACCTATCTGAAACTGTGCAAGAAGGGTTGGATATAACTGAAATGGTACATGGTCATAATGGCCCTGAACTTATTTGCAATTCCACTAAAGATTTTACCATCTACAATTATTCTTCTGGTATTTTTTTCTGTGATATATGCTTAAGTAAGGGCTTGAGTTTTGTGAATGCTAAAAAAACAGATATATGTGAGGTTTTGATTTACCTTAAATTATTTGTTAGAAAATTGAATCTCTCACTTTGGTTTGAATCTTGTTAAAATTGTCAGTTGAAAACATAGAGCAGATTTGTAAGGACTCATGGGATTTTTTGACTAGGTTGGCCAAACTTAGTTTTTCTAAGGATTGTCTACTGGTTACTATTGATGTTCAAAACTTACATTCTGTCATCCCTGACAAAGAGGGTCTGGAGTGGTTAGAAGAAATGTTATTCAATATTGGTTTGATGGATACTGAACAGATCAATACTAGTGCGGTGCTTATGGAACTGGTATTAACTAACAATTTTATATATTTTGATGGTCAATTATTCCAGCAATTAAATGGGTTCGCAAAGGGAGCAGCCTGTGCCACGAGTTTTGCAAATCTCATTATGGCCTACTGGGAAAAGAATTTCAATTTTAACAGCCCCTTTAATTCCTGTTGGAATTTTTATATCAGGTTTCTGGATGACATTTTTCTTATGTGTGTTGATTCTAGGGAGAGGTTAATGGAACTTGTGCATTTCATTAATAATGGTACCTCTTTTCTGAAGTTTACACATTCTGTGGATAATGTCTCTATTGAGTAATTATATTCAAGTGGTTCAGCATTAGGACAATGGATGCTTTCTATCTAATATTCATAGGAAAAGCACTTTTTCAAATTCTTATCTCCACTATGACAGTTGGCATCCAGCCTTCCAAAAGAAGGCTGTAGTAAAAGGACAACTTGAGAGACTAGCATGTATGATTACTGATGCTATAACCTTCCAGGTGGCGGTGGATAGGTTGTTATGTATGTTTCAGAAGAGAGGGTGAAGAATGAAGTATGTGACAAATGGAATACGGGATTTATGAACCTCTGTTACCAAGACCTAATTAAGATAATAATTGAGGGACTAATAATTATATATCTACTAAGCAGGCAATAATTAATAATTATGACAAACCCTTCGCAGTTACTTTTTCAACCAATATCTACGATATTGTGGATATTGTTAAAAATAATTGGTCACTTATTACATCTACTAATGAAATTAATAAGATTTTGGGTAATTCACCAAAGGTGGTTTTCCATAAAAATAAATGTTTAAAGGAATTACTAGAGAGACAAGTCTGTAATCTGAGGGGAATCGACTTAAGGGGATGTTCAAATGTGGTCATTGCAAACAATGATGTTTTACAGTGTAAATCGTTTAATATTAACAGCAAGAAGTTTGTGGTTGATAAGCATTTCAACTGTGAATCAAGATAGGTGGTCTGTGTTGCATTATGTGATTTATGTGATGCATTTTATATAGGGAAAACTTCCCTTAAGTTAAAAGATACAATCTATGAGCATGTGAATGAAGTGATGAGAGTAAAAATGTCTAATGAATTATTTAGACATATATCACAAGTTCCTAATCATAATTTTCATTATGTTGTGTTGGACTGTGTTGTGAAGGACTGTAGGGAGTTAATTTTAGATGAACATCTAAACAAGAGAGAACTTATTTGGATCCTCAGGCTTAATGCTATGGAACCACTGGGACTTAATGATGCCTGTTCCATAGCACCTTTACTTAAACTTAAAAGCTTAGAAGGTCAAGTGTGGTGGATTCACAGTGTTTCAGTACAGTAGATTTTACAACACCCCTTCTTTTTTGATCTAATGGCTTGGATTTTGCTTACAAATACCAGTATTCACATACCATTTTGGATACTTTTAAGGGGTACTATCTTAGTCAAAATTAGTATGTATATTTATATATACATATTTTTAACATTTTTTTATTGTAGATAGGTGGCTAATAAGTGTAATTTTTTTCAACTTTATATTTTACATATCTTATATTTTTTACGTTTATATATAATGGCGGAATGTATTTTTGGGTATATTTATTACATGTTTTGAGAAATACATTGACTGTCTTTTGAATTAATCATTCAACTAATTGGTTAAATGATTCTATTGGCTGGTTATGTTGCATGGAACATTTGCATTTTATATTTAAGTGTTGTATTTTATCGTGATGGCAGTTCTGATGAAGTCTTTAAGTTGAAGACGAAAGCGCTTAACTGCTATTTGTGGCAATAAAGAGGTTTACATATCTCTCAAGCGATTTTCTGAGCTTCCTTCTATTGGTTTTATGGTTTTTGGAGTGATTGGTTAATAATATATTTGGCAAACACCCAGGAAGTTGTGGTGAGTCAGAAGGGCAGGGCTCTAAACTGGTAATGACTGGCTCCTAATCTGAAGTGAAGGTGTCTCCTTGACTGCCTGTCTATCTCGATGTGATGGTAGGCATCCTTGGGATCCACTGAGCACATCCAGTCGTCCTTGCTTAAGAAAGGCAGAATGAAATGAACGGTGACCATCCAGAACTTGGACTTGTTGACCAATAGATTCAACTCGCTGAGGTCCAGAATAGGCCACAGGTCAGTTTATTTTGACACTAAAAAGAAGAGAGAGTAAGTTCTGGATCCTCTTTGTCCTGCTGGGACCTCTTGGATGTCTCTTTTTTGAAGAAGTTGTTGAGCTTCCTTGAAGACAACTCCCTCTGGTGGGGTGGTACATTGGGGAGATACCTTCATATTGCAGGGGGCTGAAAAAAGCGAATAAGATAACCCCTGGAAATGATGTCTAACACTCACTGATCAGAGGTATTGCCCAGGCTAGTGGGTGAAGGGAAAGATGACTCCCGACTGCCTCCAGGGCAGGGCAGTCAGGCAACACTTCAGGAGTGCTGAAAGGGCTGCTCAGAGAAAGGTAAACTGAATTCCTGATTTTGCGGACCCCCCTGCCTCTAGGGAGGCATCTGCCATTGAATCCCCTGCCTCTGGAAGAGGTATCATCAGGAGCATCCTGGAAGGAAGACTGTGACTTCCAGAACCACAGCTTCTTAACTCCTCACTGGGACTTGGAAAACAACCTTTGAGAGTAGAAAACTCGATCCCAACCACAGAGAAGGTCTTCCCTTCCTGCTCACTATGGGTCAGACTGCCTTTCACAGAAGGCCCGAAGAGGGTGAACCCATCAAAGGCAGCAGTGGTAAATGACACTTTGAAGGGTTCCACAAACCTGGTTAGTTGTAATCAATCATGCCACCTTATAGCTACGCCGGTCCCTGCCACTTGAGAGGTAGTTTCTGCAGCATTGGAAATCAACTTCATTGAGGAATTAGTGAGGAATGTCACAGTACAGAGCTTGGGTGACACCTTCTTGAGGTCCTCCTTCGGCAACAACTCTGTAAGGGAAGTGAACTCTTTGACAAAGTCCCTTTGAAGGCGGGTGGTGTCTGGCAGGTCTAAAGGAAGCTGATGTAAATACATGCTTCCCATGCCTATTAATCACCCAAGATTCCTTGCTCGGGAGATGGACCGTGGAGCTCTGCTCTTCCAGCTCCTTTCTGGTGGCAGCAGAAACCACGATGGCATCAACTGGGACTGCTTTGCACCAGAAGGGTCGGTCTATGGGAGGACTAAGGAACTTCACCATGAACTGGAAACAGAACAGCTTACCACCAAACAAAGAAAGAAGCCAGTGATTACCTGTATATTTTATTAAAATTATAGTCCAGTCCAATAGTAGATCCACAAAGTAGTCCCACAAAAAAGGTAAAATAAGCACACACTGGATCCAATAAAATTTGGTTAGCAGCAAATACAAAGCATAAAATGCAGACTCCTCTAGTACCTCAGCTCTTCAGCCTTTACAGAGTATATCTTGTGTGGTGGTGGACTAAGGAACTTGTCGGCAAGCTAAGGCACTGGTTCCACAGTGGCGGGTACCTTCTAAGCCCTACTGGAGATAAGATTACAGACTCGTCAGCAGGGGGGATATCCAGGAAGCAGATGGGCCCATCCTGAAAGCATTCAGGAACACGGACTCCTTCAAAGACAGGGGTTGTGGAGACCATACGCCCTTTTGTCTAAGGATCTCAAGGATGTTCCCAAAAGGAGACATCATCAGGTAGAGATCTGGGGGACCCATCTCCTTCATCAAGATCCGTGTCCTCTGAGAGGGACTTCATAGGTGAGAGCAAGTGCCTCCTTTTGCACTTTCTCTTACGAGGTGCCTCCTCTGTGGGGGGCTCCGAAGAGCACTCAGAAAATGTGGGGATCCTGTGAAAGGAGGAAGCCCCCTGAAGGCTAGTAAAGGTGGGCTGACCCTGGAGGATGGGAGGCCTCATCACCCATGGTACAGAGGGGTAAAGGTGGACCCGGAGGAGCGGGAGATGATGCTCCAGTCCTGGAGAAGATCCTCTTTACCACCCTGACGGTCAATGGGCTGGAAGAGGTGCCCCATCAACTAGGTCTTATAAGGAAGAAGAGGTAAAGAAACAACTACTACAGTTAAAGCTAAGTTTAAGCCAATATGAAAGTACGTTTAAAAGGCACTTATCTGTCACTACCTGAGCAAGAGCCAAGGAACACATCTGTAGCAGAATGCGGCAAATGAGATCTGAGGGTTAGAGGGCAGCAGGGGATTATGGGAGAGGGAGGAGCTTGAGCCTTGGCTCTGTCTAAGCTAAAGTAGCTGGCTCGGATCCAAGACCCTACTGTGAGGAATAATGACATGGATGACATCAGATCTCCAATTACTAGAAAACTGAAACAAGTGGACTGTCTTACAGCTGAGGATATAAAATAAATAATGAATGAAATACAAGAGCTATCACAGGCTACACTATATCTGAGTCTCAGAGAGAAGACTGTAGCAAAATGAACACCATGGGCTTTGAATATGACTTTGAAATACAACCTTGATGGACTTTTTCTAAGACTGACCAACTTTAAAATGTTAAGAGTTCATAAAAATAAACATTTATTGAAATGGGTTAGGGGACTGCACTTTCTGTCATCGTAACTTTGTGCTAAATGCTTGGCAGAGAGAATTTCTGAATGCCTGTCTGCCATACTAAAATGTATTGTTCAAATTTACCCCTACATTATTTGTTCTTTATATGACTGAATGAAGTATGTTATTAATCACTGCACCCTGTGAATAAAGTGGCTGACTGCTAAAAAATCTGCTGTGCCTAGTCCTGTAAATAAAAAATTTAGAAGACACTTTTATGCAGAAAAGGCTGGCAGTAACAGATAGCTGGAAAATGGGTAAACCTACACAGTCTTTTTGTGTTTTCAAAGACTGGTTAAAGGGCTGGGCAGAATGGATCCAGGAGCCAAACTAAAGCCCTGAGGCTGCATGTTGGACAAACTTTGTCAACAAAAGTACACACTTGGTGCAGTAGTGATAACCTCACCTTTAATGTTAGCAAATGAACCACAAAACACATGGCAGAAAGATCCCAACTCTGTGCTAAAGACAGATAAAGCATTGACTACATCTTAGAAGCAAGAGATCAAGTAAGGGCTTGGGTGATGTTAGAGCAGAGTTAGGAACAGGGAGGGTGGGACTGAGTGAGCGGTCAATGTCAGAGAGAGAGAGAGAGAGAGACAGTCTGACGTGCTGCACTTTTGGCTGCACCAGGTTTGTTGATGTCTAGCATATGGCAATGAGGGGCAGGTGATAACAGTGCTGCATGTCAGCTAGGGAGACTGGAACTGTGTGCATCGAATTCATGCCTCTCCTTAGGAAACAGCAACTGCCAAGGTTGCTGATGAGGAGACCCCCCCACCTCCGCATTGTAACAATGGCTTCCCTAGCACCACACTCTAACTTCCAAAGGGTGTTAAATGGGCTTCCAGAGCATTCCCTAAGTAAGGGAACAAATGGGTCAGAGGGGTCTCAACCTGACTGTGGAATAAATGGAATGGCTCTCATCCCCAAAGGGAAATGAATGGGTCAAGAGGATGCTGGGAGGGGAGGTTGAAACTAGGAGAAGTGAGGGGTTAAAAAATGACTGTGAAAAGGACATAAATTATGATCGCAAAATAAATGGTCAGATTAAGACAGTTTCACTATCATTAAAGCTCTAAGGACGATGGTGCCCAACAATTTAAACTCTGATAAGTATGCATCTACCAAAGTTAGGAAAGCTTATATCTGAAAAGCAAGTCTACTCATTTCAGGGTTACCACTCAGGGTGATCCATTCTACCTATATGATACTGCTCCAACCCATCGATGAATTCAGTACTGAGGTTTGTAGCCTTCAAATGAGCTTCGTGAAAGAATATGAAATATACAAGAATCACAGGACCTGAAAACTCAAGCTACTCAAGAAAGCCTTCGGGGAAACACCACTATATTTTGTTTCCTACGGGCTACCTACAGGCAACCTCTGCCTGTTCTACAAAAAAAGTCTGATCCAGGTCTCCCTGCCTGTAACCCACAGCTGTGGGTGCTATCACCAGATCAGGGAACCTAATGCTAAAAAATACTACTAAGAAACAAACACCAATTACATAAAAATGTGACAGACATTACACAGCACCTTCTGAGACTATGGAAGATTTTCCTTACTATCACAAGTCAGTTATTAATGTCCTTCAAATTAATATTCTGTGTGTGTTTGCATGTGGCCATGGACACAAACTCACACATATATACTGGTCACCAGGAAACAGTTTAAATGCTTGTTCAGTCAATGTTTGGTGAGTGTGTACACATAAGTCTGAATGTGTATTTCACTGAATGCACATGATTTTGGAGGTAAATGTCGGTTTGTTGATTGGGGTTACGAGTGTGCTTCTGTGTGTTAGGGTAAGGGTCAAGTAAGATGATATCTTATCAGAATATTTGGGCAAGTCTAAGTGTTACGGCTAAGGTAGGGGTTACATTACATAACAGATGAGGGGGATGTGTGTGTGTGTGTGTGTGTGTGTGTGTGTGTGTGTGTGTGTGTGTGTGTGTGTGTATGTGTATTGTGGTCTATGTTCAAGATGTTGCATGTAGTGGTAGTTTTATGGGAAGATTTTTCCTGTGGTAAGCTGTATGGTTGGGGTTAGGGTTATGGTTAGCATGTATTTGTAAGGGGGTGGGACTGAATTAGAGAATTATTTATTCAAAAGTGTCCCCAAGTTTGATCTACAGACCCCCCACCCATTATTTTTGTACTTGTCCAGAATTCTTATGCAAAGAAGTTGAGAAGTATGCTGTTGCTGTCTGACAGCACTAAGTGCTTTACTGCCTTTCAAAGCTGGTAAAGCACATTGTGATCCTACACTTCATTTTCCTTGGTGTAACGTGCAGTACATGGACCAGATAAAATCATTGTGTATCTAATCATAAGGTTTTATTATGCGTTCTCAATATGAATGCCAAAATACACCTTCAGAGTTAAATTTCTTGACATCCATTACAAGAACACATAATAAGCTAGTTATGATCGAAGATGCAATCATAAGCCTTTATTTTTTGCATAATGCTGCAATATAAACACTTCTTTACTTAGGCCTTTACTATAAAAGAGATGGGACTTTAACTATGTTATGTTGGTTACTTGCTTGTTTGAAGTTCAATATATAAAACATAGCAAAAATGTGAAAAAAACCCTCCCTTTAATGAGATGCTGGTATTATTCCTTCATCATTACAGAATTAAGAGTCATCAGCTACATCTGCCTATTACATTGTCATTGCATATGTCTGACACATTTGCTAAAAAGTATTTTCTCTAAAAAGAGCGATCATTCCATGTACTAGACAGACTGATAAAGACAACCAACTGAAACAATACATTAGTTCATCCCAGTGCATTAACAAGTTCCTCAGAAAATTCCTCAAGACCAGCCCCTGACCTGGTTAGAGCTAACAGTAACTTCTGATATTAGAACCAAAGTGCAAAGCTGCTTTAACTCTGAAATACTAATGTTGTTAACTAAGTGAACGTGTGCTGTCAGATAATTTTTAAATATGTTGATCAAAACTGCTCTCGCAAAATCACCAGAATTTAGAGGTCCAGAAATCCTTTCAAACTGGATCAGGGTGTTGATATCTATTTAATGAGGACACTTTTAGTAACCAGTCATTCTCATACAGAAAAGTAGAACACGGCAAACTACTGCCTTACAAGGGGCAAAGGCCTGGTGTGAGGCATCGGCAACACATCAGGATTTAAATAACAGTACTCTGAGCTGGAAGTGATTTCCATGAAAATGACCATTCGCACGTTCTGTAGGAAGTCTCGTTATCTTAATAATGACAGAAGGTATTTTTGTGTTAAAGTAGATCCACACTCATACTAACACTGAAATGAGGTCTGGCGTTGTAAGCACACATAGTGTTTTGCACACTGACATAATTTAGATGTCTGACATATAAATCTACCTTAGTACCACACACTTTGTGACTCCTACTCACCAGAGTAGAACACATTCTTCACAGAAGCCAAAGGAGACAGAATGTACTATAGCAATTTACCCAGAAAGTTTGATTTCAAACAGCGGCAGATAGCTCAACCAGGGACTAAAGTTGAGAACTAATTGCAGACTAAGAACTAAGATGCTATAGTTGCCTAAGCTTAAGGGTATGCTTCATTTCTACAGGGGAAGAGAATGGGATACTCTGGCATCCACTGCACAAAAGAAATATTAGTACACGTGATAAAGTTTGAATTACTGTTCACACGTGTTATCTCTTACATGCAGAATGGAAATGTCGCAGTGGAAGACGAGAAACAGCCATATCAGCAGTTACATAAGTAAAAGTGGATTAGAACATGAGAATAATGTGCATTTCCATACACCCTGCCTAGATGATGGAAAATGAAAAAAGTATTGAAAAAGAGAGGATAAGAAGAGCACAGTAACTGATGAGATGTCAACAAAAAACTGTTTAAAACTATAACGTCAGACAGAATTCCAGTACAGTCGGGGAATGAAGCATGGCAATAACTAAAAGATGCTCTTACTATAACATCTACACAAACTCAGTTTGCAAAAAAACAAAAAAAAACTTCACCATAATTAAGGTCCACAATTAAATTAGATATACACAAACTGTCATTTAAAGTGTGCCACACACAAACTGTCATTTAAAGCGTGCCTACTGGATACTTGGACATTTGCAGATAAACCCCTTTCTTATAGGTATGTTGTTGTTGTTGTGTCTTTCGGCTTTTCCCGGTTAGGGGTCACCACAGCGGAACTCCGGTCCGCTACTGATTGGCAGTTGATTTTTACGTGCCGAGTTGCCGGCCCTGATGCACAACCTTCAACGAAGGTACGCCCATTCACGCATGTCTCCACACAGAAGATACTCTAGCTGAGAATCGAACAGGATAACGTCTTACTGTGAGGTGACAATGCTACCACAGCACCACCACTGCAACCCCTTTCTCATAGGTATATTGAAACTATTTTGAGTCTAGAAATATTACTGCACTCCCCTTAAGGTCTGACAGAATGTGCTTGCTAGACCACCAACAATGTAATTAACAAATGCAAATTTAAAAGATCAGATGCATCCTTTTTAGGAAATAACTCTAGCTTTTTTAATAACACTCAATCTGACAATACCCTAGTGTCCCAGTTAGACCTCTTCTGGTGTTCCTATGATCAAAAGCAATAGTTACAAAGAAAGTGGCATATAGAAATTATTTGCAAGAGTCCGCACACACATGATTCTATCTTACAACCTAATTAAAAGACAACAGATCAGAGATTAACAAATAACGTAGTGTAGAAAACAAAGCCACAGTTAAGAATAGTCCACACTACATGGAACAGACAGAAAAACAGCCACTTTTTTCAAATGTTAAGATGGCTTTTCCTAGAGACAGAGTAACAGCTACATTATTTTCTTTTCATTTTCATGGAGTCTGAAAGAAAATTAATAATCTGCAACATCAAGACCATAATAAGAACTGTTCAACTCTCCAATCTGCAACAGCAAGGACAAAACAGACAGAAAATGTCAGACAACTGATGAAAAAGCTGTTAATGGTTTAAATATTAAGTTTGGGTAGATTCCCAAGTTCCAAGTGCATCAGTACCTACCCATAAAACAATGCAAACTAAGACAATATACCTCCTACAAAACGTACCGACTGAAAGACTAAAGAACACTGCAGAAAAGAAGTACATCTCAAACAAAATATCCATCAAGCAAGAAGCCAAATATCTTTGGCCATGTCAAACAAATAAATTTAGACAAAGACATGAAAAACACAAAGAGAAGAAATGATTGGATTGTTTTCAATGATGACAAACTACCCAGTCAGAAGTATCACTTCTGAGTACAATGAAACAACTTGCTGCATAAGGAAACTGAAGAACAAGCATTCCGGCTTTAAGGGGGTTAAATGCAACAAGTCACAAGAAGTGAATGATTACAGCAAAGACTATAATGCAAATGCAGGCACTTCACAGAAAGTAATTTTGTAATATACCAGAATGAATTCTAATGAAAGCAGGAGAAAGTTCTCCTCAAAGTCAAAAAGCGTTCTATCAACATGTGCAGCTAGACAGAGACTTTTTGGAATGGAGGGGCTGAGGTAGCCAATGTGAGTAGAAAAAGCTTCAAGCAGAGAAACTGCTTTATTGTCCACAGGGCAAAACTGTCCTGCCATGGCTTTAACCACTGGCTAAGAAACCAGCCAAAAGAAGAAGAGGCCTCCATGAATAATCACAAAGGAATGAAATACAGAGGGATAATGGGGACATGTTCAATTCACTGCAATATTTCCCCATTTCAGGCATAAAAAATCACCTTGAAAACAGACATTTAATATTACATTCTAAAAAAGAAGTACATACAAGTTTGACCAACGGTCACTTAATCTGAGCAACAGACAAAGCTGCAAAGACAATGTTAAATACATTACATCTAATAAATGATGACATGCAAGCCACCATCTACTAACGATGAGGTATCCTGATAAAACTGCAAGGGAAAACATGAACTATGTAGCTCAGCAGTTGGTCATGCAAATGGGAAAACAAAACAGACCTGACCATGAGTTTAGTGAAGAAGAAAGAAATTAGATTCATGCAAATACATCTCAGCATATACCAATGGCATCGCTCCCAGTCCATGAAAAGGGCAACAGTCACTCCCCATCACTGACTCACCTCTGACCTGGCATGTTCTTACCTTTGTACTACAGAAATCTCTCAAATTCTTCATGATGATACTGGAAGATGCCACTTCTATAGTGTCAATTCTCAGAATTAAAAATACTTGTGAGGTGTGAGGGGGGGGTCCCCACCTGCAATTACGGAAACAATCCTCAAACCATTTTATTTATGTAACTTCTAATGAAGCAAATGTTCAAGTGCTTCCCCTCAGCTCTTTTTATATACAAAGACAAACTACATTATAATTCTGTCCAAATTAAAATATACAACTAGCGCCTCTGGAAGCTGAAGTAACTGCTAAAATATGTTTTCATAGTTTTCCCAGTTCACTGTATTTTGATTCTGTAGCAAAGTGGCTGGATGAGGTCTGGAAATGGCCCTTTAAAAGAACTGCTCAGTTCCCGTGAAGCTTGTTTATAGACAAAAATAAGAAAGGCAAGTGAGTTGAGCCAAAGGGAATCAAGGGAGTAATCTGAGATAGACAGACAGACTTCCAGGCCACCTCTACAGATGCAATCAGGAGAAACAGTATGAAATGAGAAAGAGCTGGTTCTATGGGGTGAGAAAAAGACTAAAGAGAAGCATTCTGAACAAGAGAGCTGGAAATCAAAGAATAAAGGGAAGGGAAGGCATGCCTCTAACAGTCGGCAAGAAAGAATTGCACATTATGACATGAGGACCCTACTATCGGGGGCAGGTTTTCTATAATGGCCTAAGTTACTCGGACTAAATTTACAAGAAAGTCAAGATGATGACCAAAAACTGCTAGCTAAGAAAATAATTCTGTTCAGGACTACAAATATTATCTTTACTACAGTGTCATATCACGGAGCACTTTACAAATGTGGTAAACTCTTAAGTAAAATATTTATAATAAAAGTTTTACACTGGAGAAGCCAAGTCCATGTGGTCAAGATTCATTTGCAATAAAAACTTACACTATAAAAGCTAGTTGACTGCAGTGGTGCAGCGGCTAGCATTGTCGCCTCACAGCAATAGGTTTTCCGGTTTGATTCTCGGCTGGACAGCCTTCTGTGCAGAGTCTGCAAGTACCTTCCTGTGGATGAGTGAGTTTTAAATATATGCAAGTAGGTGCGTGTGTGCCTTCTGTGAAGGTTAAGCACCGGGCTGGCAACTCGACATCGTAAAAACACCACTGCCAATCAATCTGTGGATTGGTGACCACTAACCAGGAAAAGCCAAAAGACATTGCTTTTTACTTATGCTATAAAAGCTAACTCCAACAGCACAGCATTGTTAAAAAGGTAGATCATCAAAGTTACTACAATTATATATAACAGAATGCAAACTAAACAGACCTCAAAGATACAGCAAATGTTCAAAGACACGTGTATGTCTACAGTTGAAAATTACCTAGAAAGACAATTTCTCACTCTGCTTTAAAACAAAATACTAGCAACAAGAGCTGATTAAATACTCTCCTTAACAAGAAAAAATTGCTATTCTTGCTGCTGGCAGGAAAAATGCAATAACCTGTCTAAAATTACTGTTTTTCTATGCAAAGTAAAATGACTGAAATCATCTATGACAAACACAACGAGAGCAAATTATATAAATATGTGAAGCTGAAGTCTTATAGTAAAACTAGAGACAATGGAAAAAGTTATGTACTTACCATAACGTTCCATCTGTGTTGTCCATTTTCATTCTTTCTCAACTATTGGGGTTTGGATCTCAACTTCTGATACGACTCTGCTGTTACTAAAGCTCGTGGCCACCAAAAAATTCTTGAGCTCCTTCCCTACCCATAATGCTCCAACCCCTAACATACCTCAGATCTTGTTTGCTGTTTTATATAGAGTAGAAAGTGTTACTTTGTAGTGGATATAAAAAGTGTACACGGCCCTGTTAAACTGCCAGGTTTTTGTGATATAAGGTTGTGCACACGTATGCAACCCGCTTATTGTACTTTTTTTTTATTTTTTATATTTTTTCCCCCTAACAGATTTGTTTGTTTTTCAATTGAACTGTACAGATTATAGGTCACATTAAAGGTGGAAAAAGTTTTGAAATTATTTTTTGTGGTCTCATTTTTTTATATCACAAAAACCTGGCATTTTAACAGGGGTGTGTATACTTTTTATATCCACTGTAAGTCTTAACAGAATGAGCCATATCTGGAGCTCAGTACTAAGGACAGTGGTGTCCTTATAATCCCTCGTTCTTCCAGAAATCTACTGTGAAAAAGGCTGGGGAGACTGGTGGGTGGGAATTTGGGAACTTGTGCCATTACCCAACACATCTTTGGGGATGGTTGGATCATTTGCCTGTGGTCACTGTAAAGTATTAAGCAAAATAAGGAACATTTCTTTTTTTTTTTATCAAGGGACGTAAATTTGTATCTAGGGGCAAATTTAACTGCAATTCATGTGGAGTGATTTATATTGTGGTTTGTGGGTGTAATGATACGAGGTGGTACATAGGGCAGACCTAAAGAGCAGTTAAAGTTAGAATATTGGAGCATTTGGGTGACATACTGAGCAATAACAAAAAAAGAAGTCCTGTGGGTGAATATTTCACATCTGTGGACTTAGGTTGTTACACATCTTTCTTTTTTGGTGTTTTAACTCATCCAATGTTGTACACGTTGGGGGGGGGGGGGTTAGGAGAAAATTAAATGAGTTGAAAAGTAAAATGATTCTGAATTATAGGACACTTCACCCTAAAGGGCCTTTAAATTAAATATGTGTTAAATATGTGTTTAAGTTAATGTTTTACAAGTTAGATATGTTTTGCTTTTGGTTTTGTTGTATGTATATGTTTGGTGCACTTTAGTATGGTTTCTATTGATTGTGATATACATTTATATTTATATAATGGTTTAAAAATATTTATTGCACAGTGTACTTTAAGGAAATTAATTAGTATGCAATTCATTTGTGAAATCAGGGGTCTCTCTGGGTATAAACTATGTGCCTGTTTGAATTGTATGTATCCTTTCAAGGCGAATGGCTGAAGTACCGGATGTTTTAGTCTGAAAGTAAAGGCTTTCTGATCATTGAATGTTCCTTGGTGTGTTTATTTATTTTGTTTAATTTTGTTGGTGTTTGTTAATTTTAAGAGTAAGGCAATGGTAGCATTTGAGTTCCCCGATAGAATAATAGGGTTAATAATGACGTCATATGAAGGGTAGTCGGCAAGAATTAATGCGGGAAGGCTCCTCTCTGACGAGCTGTGTACGAACAGAGAAGCCAGGCAGGGATGTCCACTTCCCTTTTGTTACATGGATTATATTTAGAGTCATTAGCTAAGAAAACATGGCATTCAAAATTCAAAATTATAACTGGCATGGTAATCAAGAAAAGTTGGGGCTTATTTGCAGATGATATTATTTCACACTTGATAAATCCAAAAAAAAAGACATTTTGCTGTTATGGAACTTTTTAAAGATATAAATAAATGAAGACAAAACAAAAGCGATAATATAATGGTAAACTGTGCACTTATGCATGAATTCGATTAGCAAATACCCACATACTTTTGGGAGAAAAAAAGATGATGTATTCAGACGTGGATTAAAAAAGATTGTATTATTGAAACTTAGGATATGGGGACAGATTTAACAGAAGATAATACAACAATTAAGAAACTAGAAGATATTGGTTATGAAGATGCATTGTAAGATAAAAGCAGTGAAAATGCTCTCAGCCCCATTAGTGTTTTATATACAGGCAGGCATACTTCCATTAACCAGAGAAGGTGTGGATACTAATTAAGAAAGAGGTGAAGGAATTTAGTTGGAAGGTAAAGAGGGTAAGAGTTAAGTGGCATTAGCTAATTCTCCCTGTAGAACAAGATGTTTTAAAGTCACATGATTTGACAGGACACTTTAAAGATATGCGGTTAATGCTTACATACAAAACTTAAGCAAAAGGTTAATAACCAAACTTCAAGAAAATGATGAATGATGATGAAATGGGTGTTCAAGAGATAATGGAAGGCTAGCATTTTAAATGTAAGTTTTTAAGGAGAATGGTAGCAACTATAAGGAAAATTATATTTTTAAAGCAGCAGACAGTAATCTAAGAACTAAGCCATTAGAATGTAGAAAGGAGATTTTTACCAATAAGAATGTCTGCAAATAAGGGTATAGTAAATATGTATGAGGAAGATGGAATTTAGTGGGAAAAATAGCAAAGGATCCAAGGTACTGGCAACAAATAACTCGAGAGGAAAAGATAACAGAGTGACATGATGCTAAGCAGGACTTTGGACTGGAAGGTTAGAGATTGCTTCCTATCTCAGGTATTGCTACAGTACAGGCAAAGAAAAAGGGATAGGGGAGTGATAAGTGAATGACCACTTCTCGTACACATTTTACTAGAATCTAGAGCAGAAGATTCTTTTAAAAAAATAATTAGTAGAGCCATCATCATCCTCTTTTTCTTCTGCATGGGGTCTGGGTGTCATGTCACTGGTCGCTAACTCTCTCATTTCAATGCCACTCCCCTACCTTCTTTAAACATCATGCAGGAGTGTCACATGTTTTTTTCTCATAAAATTCATGCATCTCTTTGCTGGATGTCCTCATTTCCCCTTGCAATCTTACTTTCTCTCCCAAACTTTCTTTACCAAATCATCTTCTGCTTTCCTGCATGTGTACAAACCATTGTAATCTGTTCTCTTCTACCTTCTCTGCAACTGGAGCTACTCTGGCTCCAGATCTGATGCCCTAATTTCTGCATCTACTCCCGCTGTGTGCATCTTATTATCCACCTCAGGCACTTCACTTCCATCACTCCTAGCTTTCTCAGCAAATGAGCCTTCACTGCCAGATTTCCAAGACAGCTGCACACTGATCAAAGGCTTATTAATTTCAGCTGTCCCAGTGTGAAAATAGAAAATGAGAAAAAGGTGTGACAATTAAACTATTAAGTAAAAGTCGGTTACTGGCTAGTAAGTGCACTGCCTAGTTGCCAGCAAAAAAGAAAACCGGAGAACCTGAAAAAAAAAATAGAAAAATTGAAGAAAAACACTGTCTGGGAAGAATCCTGCAGCTGTTCAGCAAAAAAAAAAAAAAAATAAATAAAAAACAGTTCAAGCATCAGCTTTGGATCAGGAGATGACTTCCACTAAATTAGAGGAAAAATAAATCAAATGTACTTGGGGAAGATTAGGATAAAAAAAAACAGTGAAGGAATATACTAACTAATAAAGAGCTAGAAATATAGAAGAAGATTTAACTATTCATATGAACTGATAAAACTCAAAATCAGAAGATGAAATTAAGAAAAGGATAAAATCAGAGGATGAAATTAAGAAAGGGGTAGCGGAGTATTAAGATTCTCAAGAAGATATATTTCAAAAAATAGTGGAGCTAAAAATAGTGTGTATAGATAAAAAGTGAGATTTTATGCTGTGCCAAAGCATCTTGAAGGAATAGAATGTAGTAAATTTATGAAAGCACAAATAAGCAACTGGGCTGGTACTCCACAATGGCTTTGTTAATTGAAAGGGCATATCAAGTATATGTCTCAAACCTGGCCATGAGAAAGTGACCAAGGCCTATATTAGTAAAGATGCAATCATACCAGCAGAAAAAGTTGATCCTGACAAGACTGTGGGAGAAGGAAAAATATTACAAAATAAGAGAGAGCAGAGTATTTGTGGAAAATGATTATTCACTGTACATCAGGCAGAACAGATGCAAAATTTCCCAACAATCAAAAATATCGAGAGACAGGTGTGAGACTCAAACTATAGTATCCACCTGTCAGAGCACTTTTTTCTGGAGAATCTCACATATTCTGTTGATGCAGAACAGTCTACAGAGGGAATAAAAAAGTTTATCCACAAAAAGTAAACCATAAAGCAGAAGTGAATTCTGCTTTCCATTCTTCTGAAAATAAACCTCAAAGACAGACTTTGCCAGTGAAACCTTTTAACAATATTCCAAAAGAAAATTTTTGAAAGACAGAAAAAAAGCTCAGGAACTGGCTAGAAGAATCAGGAGAACTTTGAATACAAACCAGATTCTTGTGTTGGGAGACGGATGTGCTCAGGAAAAAAGAGTAGAAATGCTGAAATTCCTGAATAAATGTGAGACAATAAAGCATCAATCACATCTGCGAACTAGGGAATGGCAAATAAATTGGCTGAAAAAAATGAACCAAAAAACAATCAAGGTACCATGGAAGAAGAAAACTGCTCGAATGTAGACCACAAGCTGGTTTAATGAGAATTCTCATTAAACCAGCTTGTGGTCTACATTCAAGCAGTTTCCCTCTTCCACAGTAACTTGATTGTTTTTTGGTTCAGTGTTTATTTTGGGTACCAGTTTGAGTGGCTGAAAAAAATGGACTTTTGTTGACTCTGTAAACATGTGGCTGGACTAAAGCATATATCCCATATATCTTTAATGTTTAGAAATACTAAGTAAAACAATTTTTGCTTTTATTAGTATTGCTGTATAACATTTCATGATATAAAATGTATGTTATATTGTAATGCAGCTTTGTACAGTGTGCAGTAAGAGATTTTTTTATTAGTAGTAAATATTTTTTATTAGAATGCTTTTTATTGAATTTGGCTTTGTAGCTGGCTCTATCTCTCTGTGGTTCTGTCACATTCCTCGACCACTCAGCTCTCATCTATATCCACTGGGAACCAATCATTTTGCATGGCACAACACTGCAGTACCCTGGACAGTTCACACTGATGAATAGGCAAGACAATCATTTTTTTAGTTTTTAAGTAAAATACAACAAGAATTATGTCTAGATAATTACAGGGTTACTGTTACATTTTTAAGAATTACTGTTACAAGTTACTTAAAAACTACAAGGTAAAACATAAAAATATTTAAAAAAGATTGTTTAAAGAATTTTTTTTATTCAGCCACTCTAAAAAGTGAAAAATTAGGAAGACGATTGAAAACTTTGCAAAAGAAACACATACAATCTTATTTCAGAAAAGCATTTGAGGCTAGTTTTACTAATTACTTCTACTATTTCTGCTTCCTCAATAATACAATCAGCAAAACCAACCTTCAAATGCTTTGATGAAATTAGCTTGCATTTCTTTTGCAAAGTTTTCACTCTTCTTCCTTATTTTTCACTTTTTAGAGCAACTCAGTAAAAAGCATTTTTACTAAAAAAACACATTTTTTTATATTTTTATTTAAATGTGTGTTTGGGGGTCTTTTCAGTGAACACTGTATGTGTTAAAGGAATGAAAGTAAACAAGTACCTTTTTAGTTGTAAAAAATATAGATTTTACAGTATAAAAACATGCTGTCTATGCCCTTGCAACTCCCAGTCTAATATCACCCACCCCATCCAACCACTACCTTTCTTTCCACTCCACTAACTAACTTGATTATAGCAAGCTCAGATGCTCATAAGCCTAGTACTTATTATACAGCAGGAACTTATTGTAGCATTTGTTAATGTCTGTTATGTACTTCACAGATAAAGATTCTAGTTGTCTACTGATGTACTATGTTCTTCATCTGTAAATATGTTGTAATTGCTATGTTAAATTGTTAATCGCTATGTAATCCAATGTAACTACTGTCTGTTTATTTTAACTGTGGGGCTTTTCTTCCCGGGCCTCCTCTGAAAATGGACCTACGTCCAGTCGGACACTCCCTGTCAACAAATGTAAATAAATAAATAAAAAGAGAAGAAAGGTTGAACAGAATCAAGTTTAAGTTAACATAATGCTGAGATCTGGGCTGCTGAAGTGGGGTGGGGTATAAAAGTTTATTTATTATATTATATGTAAAACTAAGGTAATAATTTCCTTTCTTTTTACAGTTTTGGATATCTAATTCATGTCCTCAGTATAAGCTATAAACAAGCTTCTCTGTAAGCAGACAAGCTTGAAAAATAAATCATGAAAATGCTAATTGTGCATCTACAGATATTAGCTTTTTTCCACCAGCAAATGTTCTAAGTGATGGACAATAAGTCTGCAGCTAAAGGCTGTTCTGAATGAAATATACAAAGACTATCATACATTTGCAAGTTGGTAGTTTTTTTCATTGATGACTACATTTTCATGGAGACAAGCTGTCTATAGGTGCACACAATTAATCTTTACTGTTCTGAATATTCTTTGCTGAGAGAAATGCAAAATTTGAAGGTACAATGACAAGCAGGTTCAGTGAAAAATAAATTTTGAAATTATGGGAAGTGAATAAGACATTGTAGCCTCCCAGCAGCTTTAGTACTTTAATGGATTTAATAGAAAAGAACACAACTAAGCTTTATTTAAATATAGCAGATGCACTTTTTCTTACAGCTCTAAAAGTTAATGTTTTCTGAAAGCACATAAGCTGTTTTTCACATCTGGGATGGAAAACAGATAAGAAAAGAACAGACAATTGGAATGTAAACACTGGCTGTAGCATGTGCTTTAGCATGGGTAACCTTAATTTCAGATTAGGTTATGCCTATGGGTGCAGCTGTTGATTTGGGGCAACTGTCCCAATCTGAAAGGTTAAACTTCATTTATTAAAAATGTACATAGATTTGTGTGTTTGTTCTAAGTTAATGGGAGAAGGGTGTGTCCTGAAATTTATTTAGTTTGTTGTCTGATGGTTTTCATTAAAGCAAAAAGTCTTGAGAAATGTGACACAGGTTCAAATGGAGATGAGAAGAAACAACTGTATAAAAAATTAGTCTGCTGAACATTAGTGTATGCATGATTTCAGGATGGGGGACTTTCAAGATGGCTGCACACTGATCAACAGCTTGATTCCAAGTCTCACAGTGTGAAAAAGAAACTGAGAGATAAGGGCCAGAAACTCTGTAAGTTTGAGTAAATTAAGTTACTGGCTAAATAAATGTAATGCCTGGATGCCAGCAAAGAAGAAACGTAGACAGGCCAGATCAAAATAAACTAGAAAAAGGGAAGAAAAAACACTGAATGGGAAGAATCCTGCAGCTGTTCAGCAAAAGGCAGTTCATGCTCCAGCCTTGGTGCAACACATGGGGAAAAAAAATGAAATCTGCTCTGAGCTGAATAAAAAATGAAGGAGTATATCAACTCAAACATCAAAAGGCTGGGAAATGGAAGCAGCTATTAAGATGAACTGATAAAACTGCAAAAAATCAGAGGTCGAAATGAAGAAAAGGTTGTCTAAGTAAGAGACTGCTCAAGAAGAGATGTTTAAAAAAATGGTAGAGTTAGAGGACAGAGCATGTTGAGAGGCAGAGGTGAGATTCAAGCTGCTGCACACCTTGCTGTCTTCAGACTTTTTTTTCTGAAAAATCAAAGTAATTTCTGATGCAGAAGAAGCTGGAGATGAAATACAAAAGTTTGTCCAACAAAACGGAGCCATTAAACAGAAAGGGAATCTGCTTATCATTCTTCTGATAATAAAGCTCATAGAGAGACTTTGCACATGAAACCTTTTCCAATATTCCAAAGGAAAATGTTTGAAAGACAGGAAGAAAAGCAATGGAGCTGACTAGAAGAATCGGGATTACTTTGGACTTGAACCAGAGTCAGAGGTTAGGAGATAGAATGAACAGGAAGAAAACAACATAAAAATGAGTGAATAAATGTGAGACTATGAAGCATCAATCACATTTGTGAAATATGGCATTACAAGAAAAAGTGGAAAGATTGGAATTTTCTTTACTTTGTTGAACATGTGGGAGACTGAAGTGCATATATCCCACTTTATGTCATCAATGTTTGGAAAGACACTGAAGGAAAAGGGACAAAAGAAACAATTTCAGGATGGATATTCAGAAGAATATTGGGGACAAAGGCAAAGGGGAGTAATAATACTGATTGTTCAAGAGTCTCCTATAGTGATAGAAGAGGGAATAAAGGCAGTAATTGTAGATTTGTGTTAGGAAGAGGCTACTAGCAAGGGAGGAGGAGGATTACAATGGCATGTATTTATAATCCACCAAAACTGCTATTATGGAGCTTAAGAAAATTTTGGGAGAAATAATCAGCTTTACAAGACATATGTTCTACACACCAGGCATAAGGTACATAAATGATGGACAGATGCTTAATCATCAGAAGTGAAATGCCCCAGTAGAACCAGAGCAACCTCAAAGAATAACATGCCCACATGGAAGGAAAACAAAAGGAGTTAAGAATGTAAGAAGGAAACCCCTTGGTCAGCAGTAGGGCAACAAAAAAATAAAAAAGGACAGAAGGGAGGGGCCAAATACTGTAAAAGTGTGAAGTAGGACATCTATTGTTATGGTACAGTCTTACAAATCCATATTATGCCATTTCTTATTACTGTTGCAGTAGTCTTTATACTTGGGAGAGTACAAAATCTACTGAAACATATAAAAGGAAGGCAGCAGAGAAGAGCCCTCCACAAACCCATTAAGAATAGCCCTGGTAATTCCTGCTCTGGCCCTGGAAATGACATCAAACTTATAATGTTTGATAAAAGTGTGGACAGAAGACCAAGTAGTGGCTTCCCTGGTGGATCTAGTAGCCAGACCATTGAAAAAACACCAGAATAGGCTACTGCACTGGTAGAATGAGCACAAACAGAAGAGGAAAGCTGCTTGCCATGAAAATAATGAAAAAAAAATATCTGTGGAGACCCAGGATGAGAAGATTTGTTTAGACACTGCCAAACCCAATTTTCTGGCATGAAAGGAAACAAAAAGCTGTTCCCTATTTTATTCTGCATTTTGACTAATCCAAGTAATACATGAGCTGTCTAAGTAAACCCAATGTATGTAGTACTTTCTCACTAGCAGAATGTGGAGAAGGAAAAAAAAAACAGAAAAGAAGAATAGACTGATTCAAGAACAACACATTAATCACCTTGGGCATAACAGAAGGGCTAGAATGAAGAAACAAATACTCTGTCCTTGTGAAACAACAAAACACAAAGTAGAAACCACCTTGAAGGCTTGTCATTCAGAAACTCTCTTGGCAGAAACAAGGGTTAGCAACAATAAAGTCTTCCAAGTATAATGCTACAGGGAAGAAGAAAAGGCAGGTTCTAAAGGGGACTGAGTCAAATTTTCAAGAACAAAATTAAGGTCTCAAGGAGGAGGAATACTGTATGCTTTCTTTGGGGCTTGACATGAAGGATGCCTTTTAGGAATTGTTTGATATCAAAACTAGAAGCCAAAGATGGACTCAAAGGCAAACAGGTAGAAATGGCTGACAAATGAACTTTAACAGAAGAATATGCCAAACAAGGATTAAGCAATTCACACAAAGACCATAAGGACTACCACTATAAAGGGTCCTGGTCATGCATGGGACACCAAATAGAAATTATTTCCCACTTAGCTACAAAGGATTTTCTAATAGCGGGGTTTTTGGTCACCTGCAAAACCCGAAGCACATCCTCAGAAAATTGGTGCCTGAAAGGAACTAAAATCCTAGCACCTAAAAGTATCAGCTGAAGTATAGACAACTGAGGGTAAATGAGAGACTCCTTCACTTGTGTGGGAAGATCCATCCTGTGAGGTAACTTGTGACAATTCCTTCTGGCCAGGTGAAAGAGAAGGCAGAACAAGTGCTGTCTGGGCCAAAAGAGAGTCACCAACAACATTTTGGGTGTACCCACATATTCTTGTACAAGATCCTGGGAAGCAAAGGAAGAGGAGGATAGGCATACAGGAACACCCCCTTCCAAGAGAAAGGCATGGCATCCACTTTCCAAACCAGTGGACTTGGAACACTGGATTAGAACTGAGGAAGTTGTCTGTTCAGAGGGGAGGCAAAAATATCTTCTTGAGGAGTACTCCACCAATAGACAATGCCCATAAACACCTCTCAATGAAGCATCCATTCGTGCGGATGTGTCCTGGACCTGCTCAGAGAGTCTGCCACTAAAGTGTACTCTGAAGTGATATAAACCACCTACAGAATCAGGTGATGGAAGACTGCAAAAACCCAATCTTGAAGAGTCAGCCTGCAAACAAGCTAAGAATTTGTGTCCCCTGCTTTCTGATAGTCTGACACCTGTTGATGGGACCAAGGACCCTGAGCTTTCAGATTGCTGGAAAAAGCTACCCAAGCTCAATCTGAAGCATCTGTGTACATCTCTTGAGTAGGAAGAGGAACCTGAAAAGCAGACCTGGATTTGGGATATCTGCTGAATCCACCAGGCGAGTTTGAGTTTGAGACAGGAAAAAGAGGTACTGGAAACTCCAAAGGGTGGCAGAGCTGGAGCCAAACAGTCATAAGATACCACTGAAATTTCCACATGTGGAGTTTGACAAAAGGAACCACAGGAATGGTGGATGCAATGAACCCCATGGCTTGGAGACATTCTCTTGCAGGAAGAAGTGGATGAAAAAAAAGAGACTGGCAATAAGCAGTGAACGCAAGGATCTAAGGAGGCAGAAGAGAAGCTACTATTGGGATGGTCTGAATCCTGCAATCCAAAAATACTTTGTCTTGAGAGGAAGTCAACACTAACTTCTTGAGACTGACAGTGAATTTTACACTGCACAGGAGAAGCATAATGAAGTGTAGATTCAAAAGTAGGAGCTGCTGAGAGGGAATTTGAATCAGAAGGTAAGGGAATATATGGATGCCCTGAAGTCTGCAAAAGCTACCAAAGGGGACAGACATTTGGTAAATACCCTCAGAGCTGCAAAAAGACCAAAAGGTAAAGCAAAGAACTGATAATAACAGGAACAAATACAGAAAAAGAAAAGTTTTCTGAAGAAAGGATGAATAGGAATATGAAGGTATGCAGTCTTCAAATTCAGGGAGACCAGAAAAGCCTGGGGAAGCAAAAGAGGAAAAAGGGTCTGAAGAGACAACAGCCTGAAGGAAGGAACATTGACAAAGGTGTTTAGACAGGACAGGTCTAGAATGGGCATCCTTGACCTCTCTTTCCTTGGGATCAGAATCATTCTGGAACAAAGATCTGTTCTCTGTTGAAACAAGGGAACAGCCTGTATGGTTCCCTATTCCAACAGATCCTGCAGGACCAGAGGAAAATGAGGAAGTTAGCAAGAAGGAGGCTGAGGGAGAAAAGAAAATGGAGGAAGGGATTTCAAAGCCATAAAATAACTGTGCTGGATGGTGGAGAGAATCCAGGTGTGCATGGTTACCTGATGCCAAACAGGGAAGAAAAGGGTTAGCCTGAGGGACAGAGGAATCTCGACAAGGGGGAGGGGAGGTAGGGGAGGCTGAATGTCAGACATAGGCAGATTTTTCAGGAAAAGATGATGTTTGGCCTCTAGAACTCTGAGTGAGCTTATATGGGAAAATTCACTTAGTAACCACCTTACCTCTAAGCAGGCTGTTTATGCTGCCCACTGACAAAATATTCCAAAGGATAATTCCTCTAGATCTGAGGTACAGGAGAAACACAACTTTGCTTGAGGTCCTGTATAACCTTGCCCTTTGTCTTGAAGGGTTTTAAACAATTCTGCAGCAACAGTATCAAAAAGTTTATGGTTATCTAAGGCAGAATCCAGAAGTTTGGTCATAATGCCCTCAGGTAAAGCCTGTAGGTGCAAGCAGGAATATCTCTTCATGAAAGAACCAGATAACCAGATGCAGCTGCTTACAGGAGGCATCAGATACATTACAGCTCTACTTAATGGAACAGCGGGCTACCAGAGAGCCAGAACTTAGTACAGAGAAAGCAGAAGTCTTACTGTCTGAATCAGGCAAATCCATCAACCCCCCCCCCCCCCCCACACACACACACACAACTGGAACAGAAGGGCCAAGACAAACTCTAGTCATGTGGTTCTAATAATTAATGGACATACACAAGTATTTATGTTCCTTAGGTACCTTATAAAATCTGTCTTCTTAGGGATCAGAGATTGAAGGGGTCAGAACCCCAAGAAGCTGCTGTAAAGGTGCCTAACAGGGCAGCTAAGACTAGAGGAACTGCAGACGATCTGGGTGAGTCCATTTGTAAAAGTTCATAATACCTCTTTTGAACCTCTGATACTTGGCAACAATCCTACTTAAAATGTTTTATCATACAGACTACAGTATCTCCAAAGGATAATTCCTCATAAGGACAGTTAGGGGATAAAGAATCCTCTTCATCAGACCTCAAACCCAGAGGAGATTCTATTTGTGAGGAATAGGCTAAGGATTCTTCAGCAGGGTCCACTTCCTCATCCAAAGAATCAGAATCTCTCATTATCTTACATGGGGTGGATGACCAGGGAGCAGCTGCAGCAGGGACAGACAATGTATGTCAGGGTTTCAGAGTCATGAGGACACTAAACAGCCACTGAGTAAAGTCCTGGTACTCTATGTGACAATCCTTAGCTGCACCAACCACATTTAGTTTTCTGTTTCTTTGTAAGGAAATATCTGCCTTGAGAAATGTGGCAGGTTCAGACTGCTAACTAGATTCAATGAGTGTACCAGGAACCCGCATAGATAGTAATGTAGCCTTTGATCATCACGTGTCTACAGTGGTAAGGAAATCATTCTATGTTGTGCATCTTATAAACAAAGGTATGGCATCTAAGTCTAAGGAAGTCATTGTACCACTGTATTCAGCATTCATCAGACCTATCACTGAGCACAATGCCCCCTTTGGTATGTACCTAACCAGGCATATCCAACAATCGGAACATCCACTGGGGTTCCTCACTAAAAGAATACAGGGCATAAGTAATATGTCCAATGAAGACTGCCTCAAGGCCCTATCCCTGTATTCTGTCTCCTACAGGCTTTTGAAGGGAGATCTATGCCTGGCATACAGGGCATTGTCAGACCCCACTCTGATGGACCTCCCCATATCCACAAAACAAACAGAATTACCTGTTCTAAAGACTTAAACCTTGCCTGTGATATAAATAGGACCTGCTGGAGAGATAGGTACGTATTCTAGAGACTAACTACCCCGTTAATGGAACAGGCTTTCCATCCATGTGAAGCAGAGTTCCTCCCTAATCCAATTCCAGTGCAACTTGGACAACTGGATGGGAAACCGGAAATTCATCCCTGGTTTGGCACCTATGTCTCTGACGCAAACAGGTAACCTGCAAATGCTTCATCAAGGGTATCAGAACTTGTCAGAGATTTGGGATGCATGGCTAGACTTAAAATGTCCTTGTAGTCGTTAGCCTAGTAAACACCTATGAACCTATAAGGAATTGGTAGTGGAAATTATTTGAGAGTCATTGGGGAAGATAGACATTTCTTCAGAAGGAAAATCTTATGAGTGGGATAAAATTTAAGAGAAAGAGATATGGTTGGGGGCGGAGCCTAGATGGCCAACTGGTAACAGCTTTTTTCTTTTGCTCCACATCAGTTATTAAGAAACAGGAAAATTACTACTTAAAATTTTATCATTTGCTCTTTAAAAGTTGTACAAATTGTTTGAGAACTTTTAATCTACTAGATATCCAACTTTGGAGCTTTTTCTTAAAAAAAATCCTGTCAAAATTGATGATTGTCTAGCTGAACAGAGATGAGCAATTCAAAATCCTCACATTCTGACTCCTCACTAAAAAAAGAGATCTAGTCTATAGCTACCACTCTCCAGGAATTATCCTTAAAGATGGGCAGATTCAATGACAATGTGGAAAATTTAAAGTTAAACTGTCAACAACAAACTGATGTTTTGAAGGAGATACTCGCCGAAAAGCGGGTAAAAACTGCTCTTTTGCTAGATTTAAGCTTGTTTTTTGCATTTTAATTAATACCTGCACTTTAAAGTTTGTCTTTTTTGTTGATTTAACTGTTGAGGCTGCCCACTCAAGTGCGCTAGCCTGTGTAAAGTATTTTCTGTGCATTCTCTGTTGCCTGTTAAAAGAAAAAAAAAAGAAAAAAACAAGAAAATATCCTTGTTTTCCTGCCTTTCCTGAGCTAGAATAGTCCCTAATACAGGTATTGCTGTATTCTGGACTTTAGAATAGTTCCTGTGTTGCCCATTTCCTTACTTGGATAGAAGGAAGCTTCTTTGTTCACCAGTGGGAGTGGGGAGCTTTGAGCAGCCTATCTGTCCCTGGAGGAGTGACATCAGCACAAGATCTTGTTGTTTATTGGCCGTTTTGGGATAATTCCTAGCTCTTTCAAGTCCCCTGTTTAAAAACCCGCTTTAGTGCAGCTTTGCGCGATTTTGTACATAGCACAGCGTGGCAGCGCCGCCTAAACAGGTTTAAATTAATACCGGCTCCATAAAGTCTGCTCTTCACTTTTTCCCTTGGAACTGATCTGTATCTCAAAAGAAGCACTCTATTCTCACTTTATAACCTCTCACTTGCACTTAGAAGAAACTTAAAGCACTAAATCCTCTCTTATACTCTTCTAAATACTTAACTGATCCTCCTTGATCAGTCAAAAGTAAAAATCATAAATATCCTGACATGTCCAAAGGTCAGTTTCATGTGTACTCTCCAGTCCAGCTGGTAAATATGGGAATCTTAAGGCAGTGTTACAACTGCCTTATGTACACAGACAACCCTGTCCTCCTCCCAATAAGCTCAAATACATGTGAGAGATGCAACTATATTGCCAAACTGGAGGCTGAGCTCTCTCGACCCATGACTGGCACAGTCAATCAAGAGAAGAAGGTAACCGCACACATCACAAATCCAGTCTCACATAGACCTATAGCAACAACTAACCAAACACATAAACACACAAAAACATACTTGGAGGCTCTAAATAAAAATCAGCCTAAGCAGCAGAGACCTCCAAAGCAGACACCCAAACAACTGCTACCCCACAACAATACCCACGTATCACATAGTCCACAAAGTCAGTGTGCTACACAGTCACAGTCCTTATGGCTAAACAACACACCAAATATACTTGTAATAGGTGACTCTATAGTCAGACACACTGACGTCCCACTCACCCAGGCTGAACAAGGAGAAGGTCACTGTAAGCTGTCTGTCAGGTGCCAGGATCCGCCACATAACACACGCACTCAGGTCACTCCAAAGCAGGTACAAATATGACTCCGTCATTGTCCATGCTGGTGTGAATGACCTGAGACGTACCTCCCTGGACTACATGAAAAGAGACATAGAGGAGCACTCTGATCATGTAGCCCAGGCTGGTATGACCCTGACCTTGAGTAGCATCTTACCCTCACCAAGAATGATGCCACAGTATAAAGACAAAATGATAAGTTTTAACAATTGGTTAAAATATTGGTGTCATTCAAAGGGGATCCAGTGTCTGTCAGCCTGGGATGACATGCTCGACAAGCCACGTTGCTTCACTAGGGACGGTTTGCACCTGTCACCCCTGGGCTTTCGAATACTGGCTAAGGCCCTTGCCACCCCCATAGTGCCTTTTTTAGGCAAGGCTCAAAAGACAAACCCACCCCCATAGATAATACAGGAAAAAAGAAACTAAAGGTAATGCTGCTCAACGCCAGAAGTCTAAACCTCAAAATGCACGCACTCGAGACTCTCCTCAGTATGGAGAACATCGATGTCTGTGCAGTAACAGAGACCTGGTTCAAGGCTCCCGAAAGCACTCCAGCACTACCAGGTTATACTTCATACCATGCTTTTCGGCCACAAAACTCGGACCGAACCACAAAAGGAGGGGGAGTATCCATATACATCAAAAATACCCACACCTCCAGGTTAGTAGCAATGCACGAAGCAATGGAAACCATCCACGTGCAACTAACTATGGGCAAAATTGCCTTTCAGTTTATAGCCTGCTACAGACCACCCTCCCAAACTCAGGAACCCCACTCGGCCTTCTTGAAAACACTGGAGAACATGAAGGTCTCTCCAAACACCATCATATTGGGTGACTTCAACTACCCAAACATTGACTGGGTTAACTACTCAAGCCCACACACCCTCGCCCAACAGTTCCTAGAATTTATAAACTCAAATGCTATGGAACAACTGGTCACCACCCCCACAAGAGGGGAAAACATATTGGATCTGCTCATCACAAACATAGGGACTCTATGTTCCTCACCTGAGGTATACCCCTCACTGGTAAGGTCAGACCACAAATTAATCTCACTGGACATCCATATCCCGTCCCCATCCCCAGTCAAGGAAACCACGGTGAAGAACTTCTCAAAAGCAAACTTCACACTTCTCAAAACTGAGGTGGTATCCTTCAAAGCACCTGGGCCAGTGGTAAACACGGCTCAAACCGCAGAATACTTCACAAACGCATTCTATGGACACCTACAGGAATGTATGGATCGGGCCATCCCAAATAAAACCAAGACTCACTCCTCCAAAGGCAGGAGACCTGTCTGGTGGACCCCAGCCATAAATAAGCTGTACAACAAAAGGAGGAAGCTACTACATGATAAAGCAAAATCCCAAAAAGGGAAGGCAGCTCTGATCAGTACGAGCAAGAAGCTACGATCCGTCATAAAATCATCGAAGGCCAGCTTCGAAAAATAAATTGCATATGATACTTAGGACAATCACAAGGCCTTCTTTAGTTATGTCAGGAACCTGGGCGGCAACTCCCAGATATGCTCCGAGTTACTGCATAATGACAAAAAATACACTGAACCAACAGACATTGCCAACATCCTGGCAGACAGATTCAGTGCAAATTTCTCCCCCCATCCCCCCCCAAAAGAGCAAATCCCCATCCCAACAGAGTGTAACCTCCCAGACATCACAGATGATCAGGTGAGAGCTGCCCTCTCCAAAGCAAAAAACACAGCATCAATGGGACCGGACGGTGTCCCGGGATGCTTCTTACGCGAGCTACAAGATGAACTTAACCCTCACATTAAGTCACTGTTCAAGCTCAGCCTTACCACAGGATATGTACCCAAGGAATGGCGTACAGCAACGGTGGTCCCGCTCCACAAGGGAGGTGCCACAATAGACCCCGGAAACTATCGCCCTATAAGCCTGACTAGCCTGGTCTGCAAAGCTATGGAGCGTATCACCATGGAACTCATAAACAATGATATCGGGAACCTTCAGACACTGGATCCTACCCAGTTTGGTTTTGTTAAAGGCAGATCTTGCCTCTTGAACCTGGTCGACTTCTTTGAAACAGTTACCAGGGCCATAGACAAAGGGAAAGTAGTCCACACAGCCTACCTGGACCTTGCAAAAGCCTTCGACACAATACCCCACTCAGGTATCATAAATAAGCTCACTAGCTTAAATATCAACCCTTATGTCACAAGATGGGTTGCAAACTGGCACAGGGATAGAACCCACATGGTCAGAATTGCAGGTGCCTTGTCAGACTCTAAACCAGTTACAAGTGGAGTTCCACAAGGCTCAGTCCTGGGACCTCTCTTGTTCGGTATTTATTTCTCTGAGGTACAGGCAAACACGGGAGGACTATGGCTGACCAAGTTCGCAGATGACTGCAAACTGGGTGTCATAATAGACTCTCCGGCTGACCCAAGCATACTCCAGAAGGGTCTCACAAAGACAGATAACTGGTGCCAAAGTCATGGCCTGAAACTAAATGCTAAAAAATGCAAAGTCACCCCCTTTGGGAAAAACTAAGTGCCCACAGACTACCACATAGGAGGTAACACATTAAGTACGGAGGAAGTAATTAGGGATTTGGGGACCCAAGTAGATAGTAATCTCTCCTTTGACAATCACATTGCCAAAGTGGTTAGAAAGGCCTTCTATATAGCCCACCTCATCACGAAAGGTTTCACATCTAGATCAAGAGAGGTCTTTGTGCCACTCTATTCATCACTCATCAGGCCCATAATTGAGTACAATGCCCCATTCGAGATGTACCTTACCCGACACCTGCAGCAACTGGAAAGACCCCAAAAGTACCTCACCAAGAGGAAAAAGGGACTTAAACAGATGCCCTATGCAGTTAAGCTAAAGAAACTCCAGCTGTACTCAGTTGCTTACCGCCTACTCAGAGGCGATCTGTGCCTGACATATAAAGCCATGTCCAACCCAGAATTAATGGACATGCTCCACCTCAAGAAATCCAAATCCCTTAGAGCTACACGTTCTAGAGACTTAAACCTGAGCCCAGAAATAAATAGGACATGCTGGAGGGACAGATTCATATCCCAGAGACTCCCTGGAACAAAATCCCTGTCCAGGTTAGGCAGAGCCCCTCACTGACCCTCTTCAAGAGAAATCTTGACGAGTGGATGGGAGATCGAAAGTATACCCCCGGGATCTCTTCTGGGTCCCTGCTAGACAGAGGCACAATAAACTAACCGTAAAGGGACTATATTCTGTGACCTACTATTCATAGGCACAGTTTATAAATCTAAAAGGGTGGCGAAAGCCAAACACACTCTGGCTAGGCTTATAAATGCCCTAGGGCAGATAGCCTAGTATCAACCTATGAACCCATGAACTCCAGCAACAACAATCTAAAATCCTTGATATTGAAACTTCACTGAGTGATATAGATGGAAGACTTAAGGAAGATGAATCTCACTGCAAACTCATTCTGCAACAAAACAACTGGCTGATAAAGTGGATGATGTTGAAAATAGAGAAAGAAGAACAAATATTAGAATTTTTGGTCTCCCTGAAAGAACAGAAGGAGAAGCTATTACCTCTTTTTTTAATTCCTGGTTACCTGATTTTTTGGGCTTGAAGGAAAGTCTGTCCTATGGGATTGAAAGAGCACTTCTCCAAATGCTTCACCAAGATCCATAGTTGTGAAGTTCCTTTCCTTCCTAGATAAAGAACTTATACTCACAACAGCTTGTAGAAAAAGTCCCTTATCATTCAAAGGAAATCAAGTAAGGTTTGACAATGACTACTCCACGAGAGTCCCGGAACTGAGATAAACCTCTTGGCCACTGGTAAAACTTTTAAAACAAAATAAAATCAAGGCGCAGCTTGTCTACCCAGCCAAAATCAAAAATGTCCATCAGAATGAAATGATATCTTTCAACACTACTGGAGAAGCTGTCTCTTTCATCCAAAACAAAAACATTATTACAATCCCAGAAGGTATGGACTGGCCACCATCTGCAACCCTTAAAAGACCATCTGAGAAAAATAATTGGATGTAAGTGAATAAGAAGTTAAAGACTGGTTTTAAAAGTGTTGGACTTTCTAGTTCTCTCAAAGATCAAACTAAATGATAAAATATTCATGGACAACTAAAAAAGTATGTATCACTATTTTATTAGTCTATGAATTCTCTCTCAGTCATTTTACAAATGAAAAATATAGCTTAAACTTACTTGTATTTCTCTCTAATTTGAACATTAGGATGGCCTAATGGGTAAGGTGTTTACCTTACAAACACAAGGTGCAGGGTTTGAGTCTTACAAGGGATAATTGGCTAGACTTACAATGGCTCGCAAGGGCAGTTAGCCTAGTATTAACCTATCAGAGTTGCTGGAGCCATGTCAGACTCAAAGCCTGTCACAAGTGGTGTCCCACAGGGCTCAGTCCTGGGTCCACTCTTGTTCGGCATCTACTTTTCTGAAGTACAAGCAAACACAGGAGGGTTATGGCTGACAAAGTTTGCAGATGACTGCAAACTGGGCGCCATAGTCGAAAACACATCTGACACAGATATCCTCCAGAAGGGCCTCACAGAAACGGATAACTGGTGCCAGAGCCATGGCCTGAAGTTAAACGCCAAAAAATGCATAGTCATACCCTTCGGGAAAAACAAGGTTACCCCTAGCTACCATATAGGTGGCAATCCACTGAGCACAGAAAAGTCATCAGGGATCTGGGGACCCAAGTTGACAGTAGCCTTTCGTTTGACACTCATGTTGCTAAAGTAGTTAGGAAAACCTTCTATATCGCCCACCTGATCATGAAGGGATTCACATCTAGATCAAGGGAGGTCATCGTCCCCTGTACTCATCACTCATTAGACCTATGATTGAGTACAATGCCCGTTGGAATGTATCTGACCAGACACCTGCTGCAGCTTGAAAGGCCCCAAAAGTTCCTCACCAAAAGGATAAAGGGTCTCAAAAATATGTCTTATGCTGCCCGACTGAAAGAACTCCAGCTCTATTCAGTCTCATACCGCTTGCTCAGAGGTGACCTGTGCCTGACATATAAGGCCATGTCAAACCCAGATTTGATGAATATGCTTCACCTCAAAAATCTAGATCCCTCAGAACCACAAGGGCGGGGACTTAAACCTTGACACGGTTATAAATAGAAGCGTGCTGGAGGGACAGATTCATCACCCAGAGACTCCTATGCTGTGGAACAAAATCCCGGTACATGTGAGGCAGAGCACCTCGCTGGCCTTGTTCAAGAGGAATCTTGACCAATAGATGGGAGATCGCAGATATACCCCAGGGATTACTTCAGTGTCACTGCTTGACAGAGGCACAGAAAAATGATAGGCATAGTTTTTATTCAAACTAAAGGGGTGGCGAAAGCCACATAACTATGGGCTAGGCTTATAAATGCCCTTGGGCAGATAGCCTAGTATGAACCTATGAACCTATAATATATGTAGTTATTTAGTTTCTGCACACATATGCTTATTTTCCTTTCATAGAGCTTAATATCTTTTAACAATGATAAAATGGTTATTATTTTTGTGAATTTATAATATCTATTAACAGATCTTGGTTCTGTGTATATCTAATAGAACACATATTTGTCTGAATATTTTACAATGCTTTGGTGAAATACATGGATTAAACACAGCACAGATGCCACTCTAGCAAACGTTTTTTTTTACTTTGCTTCAGCCTAGCGTTTAAGCATTCCAAGCTGACAGTTTACTGTTTTACTACACGAAACAGCAGTCTCGAGCGTTACCTAGATGCGAGAAGAAATTACTCTTCCCTTAAATACACTCGCAGTTCATTTATATATAAAGCTAACTCCAATACAAGTGAGGCTTGCTTTAATCGCAAACCAAGAGATAAAGAGGGTTTTTACATGTATTTTTTTTTCTTTTTTTGCTTCCACACTTGGTGAGGAAGTTGAGCAGTGTGCGTGGTTTTCCTGCGTTGCTGCATAAACCTCACCTTGTTTTAATTGAAATGAAAGAGATAATACTTTCCACCATAATCCTGAGTAATGCCACCATTTTAAAAGGGCTACTACCTGCCTACTTCTAAGTACTGGTCTCAACACAGATTTGCGCTGTTGGGATACAATGCCCTTTGCTTCCTCTCCCACCAGAAGAAGAAATAAAGAAATTCAAAAGTAGTTAAACAGCTCCATTAGTTTTCCCCATTAGAGTACCTGGGTATAGCAGTGTCTTAGATAATTGCTTTCCTTAAAAGCAAACATCACTCTCTACTCTTGAGAAAGAGAATATCGAAGGAAACAGACCTCTGTCTCATCCCTACATGGTATGAAATTATTTTAAATGTGCCTTCTTATATTGTCTCTACTATACACTCCTAAATGACCCTTGAGAGACTCAGGGGTCAATGAGAATGTTGTCTACATAGTATAGATGGGGCACTAGCATGCTTTTCTGCATTAACACTAATCATACTGTCTCCTTGTGCTAAAGGTAATGAGTCATTGTGGGATACTTTGAGGGAATTGGTTCCAAGTGTATGGCTCATCTCCTATTGTAAATGTCCATTTATTTCTTGATTTCTTATGCAAAGGCTGGTCAAAAACATGCAAAGGAGTTCCATTCAAAGCTCTATCTGTGTTTTCAGCATCTTAGGTCAATTTTAGTGGTGTGCTTACTGAGGTATCTATGGGTTCACACTCAGCACAGTCCCTATCGCATTTCTGGGCTGGCCACATCAGCAAATTGGTGGCTGAGCTTGTTTTCCTCATTGTTTTTGTGCATTTGACTCGGGTTCCATTTGCCCTGAATGCACCGCCCTGCCAAGTGAGCCCCCCATGCATAGTCTGATGTGTCTGTTAGGGTTTGAGCGGCAGGGGGTAGAGTGAATGGCAGTCCCTTGTTTAGGTGGCAGGCCTCTGCCTACCAAAGGAACTCTATCTTTAGACAAGGTATGATAGGAATCATTGATTCTAGGTCCTGAGAATGTTGACACCATAGGCTTTTTAGATACCATTGTGGTTTCCTCATATGCAGTCTTGCATATGGAATTAGTAGACTGCAAGAGGCCATGAACCCCAGGGCTTGCAGTATTTTCCTTGCAGATAGCTGGGTCTTTGTGGCCAGTAGTTTGATAGTAGGCTGTCAAATCAACTCGTTTCTCTGGCATGAGGTAGGCCATCTGGAAAGTTGTATTCAAGCTTGCTCCCAGGAATACAATTTGTTGGCAGGGTACTAGATGTGATTTCTTTTCTTTTACAGTATACCCCAGAGAAGTTATCAATTTCTTTACAAATGCCAGATGATTTAATAGTATGTCCTGGCTTTCAGCCTGAATTAGACAATCGTCCAGGTATGGGTATACTTGAATATTTCTTTGCCTGCAAAATGCAATGACTCGAGCTAGGCATTTTGTAAATACCCTGGGTGCAGTAGATATGCCAAAGGGCAGTGCAGATAACTGATAGTGCATGTAGCCTGCTCTGAAGTGTAGGTATCTTCTGCAAGATTCCCTTATTGGGATGCACAGGTAGCCTTCCTTTAAATACAGTGTTGCCAACCAGGCATTTTTTCCCAGCACAGAAAGCAGCTGATGTAGAGTTAGCATTCTGAATTTTGGGATTTCCAAAAATGTGTTTAGGATAGACAGGTCCAGGATAGGACGCCAGGAATTGTCTTTTCTGGGTACTAGGAAAAGTCTTGAGTAGAAACCTTGCCCCCATTCTTCTGGGACAAACTGAATAGCCTTGATGCTTAGAAGAAAGAGAACTTGCTTTTGAGCCTCTCCCTACTGGTTTGGGGGTAGGTCTGGCCAACCGTTTGGGACTGGTAAGGAGCGGAAGTGGAATCTGTATCCTTGGGAAACTATATTTAAAACCCATTTGTCTTGGGTAATGAGTTCCCAGTTTTTTGCATGCAGGGCGATCTTTCCCCCTAAAGGAACAGTCAGTTGAGGTTTAAAGTCAAGTCACTGTGACAATTTACCATAAGGGAATGTCTTACTACTCCCAGCTTTGGAAGTGGGAGCCCTCCACTGCTTAGGCCTGGGAGTACCTTGGGACTGAAGCCTGGGTGTTCTGCTGGTTCTGGGTTTGGACTAAGAAGGCCTGGAAGAGGCAGGAAAGGACCAATTGTTAGTAGGCCAATGCCTACTATATCTGGGAGGTTGTACTTGCAGGAAATCTTTAACAGTTTGCATAGATTTAGCTTTTTCCTCCATCTTTTTAAGTACTACTTCTGCTTTGTTGCCAAACAGGCGGTCTTGGTTTAAGGGAGCATCCAGTAATTTAGCTTTAACATGATCTGGCAAAGATTGCTCCTTAAGCCAAGAAGCATGCCTTCTAAGTACAGACCCAGTGACAGCAGCCCTGCAAGAGGCCTCTAAAGAATCAAAACCACATTGCAAAGTATGTTTTCCAACCTGCTCAGCAGAATGCATTAAATCCTGTAATTCTTTATTTTCAGCACAGTCAGGAATCAACATCATTTTCTTTTTACGCAATCCAATAATATGCTGCTGATACTTTAACATATGAAACTGGCAGTTTAAGGCCCTAATGGCCAAAGTTGCAGAAGTGTATACCTTCTTACTACATCTATCCAGGGCCCTGATATCTCTATCAGAGGGGGTAGGGTTTTTGGCAGTAGTAGCCTTAATACCTTTGGGTCCCTGTGAAATGGTCTCAGGATCCGCAGTAGGGTTCTTAAAGTGGAACTTGTGAGAGTCAGGTACCCTGTAATACCTGTCAGGTTTTCTGGGAGCTGGAGGTAAAGAGTCAGGGGCCAGGCTAAATTCCGAGAAAGCATCATCTACAATGTCCAGTACAGGAAGGATAGCTAAAGGCCTGTGTTGAGGTAGGAGTAAGAATTCCCTAAGCCTCTTTTTGGAGTCAGAGTAATCCTGGCTTTCCCAGCGGAAATGCTCCCTAAGAGTATGCAAGTTTTCACTGAAAGAGAAATCCTCTGGAGGGGAAGCCGAGGGAATGGAGTCTTCTGCATCAGAATCCTCATAGGTAGATAAGGGCAACTCCTGGTCATCAGAAAAAAAACAGAAATTTCAGAATCCCGAGCAGAAGAATCAGAAGGAAAATCAGTCCTAGGTCTCTTAGAGGGAGAAGGGTGGCTTCCCCTGATTTGAGTAATAAGGTCTTCAGCCATTCTTATAATTTGTTTTTTAGGCATAGGGGCTTGACCATGCGGTCTGGGCGTCGGTTTTCTAGGCATGGATCATGTTTTAGGCCTTGAAGAAGAAGATGGCGTAGGTTTAATATGCAAGTCAGTAGGCCTGAATACACCCTCAGAAGCCAGTGCCTGCACAACGGCTCTAGAACCATCCAAGGTAAAGACATCCGCAGGTTCCACAGTCGAAGAAGCATCTCACGGCATACCGGACTCCGAATGGGTCTCAGTAGAGGCCTGCGAATCTGAAGTAGCGGGTATCAGGGGCTGCGAAAGCTCCGCTCTGAGTACCGGCGAACTGGCAACTAGCTTAGGAGAAGGATAGTCGGCAGCTTTGGACCTATGCGGTCTGTCTCTGTCTTTATCTTTGCATTTTTTCAGAGTGTCGGTAGTCGGGTGGTTTACATAAGCCATTTCTGGATAACTGAACTGAGTACCAAAATATTTAGATGCGAAAATGAACCAACGACAAATAGTTCGAGGATTGAATAAGGCACAAAACTGACAGCGAGGTACATTGTGGTCTGCGCCTAGGCAAGGAATGCAGTACGAATGAAAATCTTTATGAGGTATTTACTTTCCACAAGAAATACAACTGTTAACTTTTACTGACATCGGTTTAGGGCAAGAAAAAGGATCCCCAATGGGATACTTAGCTTAGTTGAAGACTTCGGATCTGAAAGTCGAAAATGAAAATTTCAGGAGTCGGACAACCAGTATTTGTGAACTGCTTCTGCTTCGGGCTCCACATGGCAAGAAAGACTGATAAAATCGCATTGGCTGCATGCTTTATACCCCTGACTAACTGACGTCATGGAAGATGAGACAGCAACCGACGCAGGACCCAAGACTTTGATAATCAGGCCAACTGAAGGCTACCTGCAAGCAGATAACCCAAATGTGATGACTGCAACAGTGAAACACGAAGAACATCTGAAAGTGTTGAGATCCTGCTCTGAAACGGAGATGTTTTGGGTCTATATTATTTGAACAAAGTTTTCTAACTTCGAATACCATATGGTCGACACCATATGGTTGAAGTTAGAAAACTTTGAATACGGGGAAAAAAAAAAAGGGTCACCTAAGATGTTAAAGCAGGGGGGCAAGCCCCCCTGCACCCCACACACTCCACTCTTTAAAAATACAAACACCGAGATCACACTACAGTGCAGTAAAGGGAAGTCTTCCCTTTACCACATTATAGTGCGGTCTAGGCGTTGTAATATTTAAAGTGTGTGGGGGTGCAGGGGAGTTGCCCCCCTTCCTACAACCCTTAGTTTAGGGTTTAGTCTTTTCTTTTTTTCCGAATTTGAAGTTTACTAACTTCAACCATATGGTGTCACCCATATGGTATTCGAAGTTAGAAAACTTTGTTCAAATAATACAGACCCGATATTTCCTGCAGCATTCCCTGATAGGAATGTGGAGGCAGGCCTCATTTAGATCTAGGGTGGCTAGCCAAGCGTCCTTGGAGAGTATGGGTAGCAGTTGCTGGAGGGTGAGCATTTTGAATTTTGGGATCACCAGGAAGGTGTTTAGAATGGATAGATCGCGGATGGGGTGCCAGGTGCCCTCTTTTCTGGGCACCAAAAAAAGTCTGGAGTAGAAACCTTGGCCTATCTGTTCTGCAGGAACATGCTCTACTGCCCTCATAGAAAGCAGGGAAAAGATTTGCTTTTGAGCCTCTGCCCACTGGTTTGGAGGTAGATCTGGGAACCCTTTTGGTGTTGGAAGGGTGTGGAAGGAAAATTTGTATCCCTCAGACACTACATTCAGAACCCAGTGGTCGTTGGTAATGGTGGCCCAGGCGCTTGCGTGAAAGGAGAGTTTTCCACCTAGGGGTAAGTGAAAGTGGGCAGAGGGTGGGGGAGGTGAGTCATTGTGAGTTCTTACCATAAGGAGGTGGCTTAGAACTCCCTGGTTTTGAAGTGGAGGCAGTCCACTGCTTAGATCTCTGCATTCCCTGTGGCTGCTGTCTGGGGGGTCTGGTTCCCCGGGGCCTGGGCTGGACTGGCTTAGTGCGAGCAGGAAAGGACCAGTGCTTGGTGGGACAATGTCTGCTGAACCTGGGTGGCTGGACCTGTAAGAAATCCTTAACTGTCTGCATAGATTTTGCTTTTGCTTCCATTTTTTTAAGACCTCTTCTGCCTTAGTGCCAAATAAGTTGTCTTTGTGCAAGGGGACATCCAACAATTTAGATTTGACATGGTCTAGCAGGGGCTGTTGCTTAAGCCATGTATGCCTTCTAATGACGGATCCAGTGACTGCTGCCATGCAAGAAGCTTCTAGGGCATCAAAACCACAGTGCAACTTGACTTGCATAATGCATTAACTCTTGTAACTCTTTAGATTCTGCACAAGCAGGAAAGGAAGCCATTTTTTGTTCGAGGAGTTCCAGGGTATGTTGCTAAAATATTAGCATATGGAACTGACAGTTTAGTGCCCTGATAGCAAGAGTAGCTGAGGTGTATACTTTTTTACCCCATCTGTCTAGTGCTCGGGAATCCCTAACTTAGGCGGTGAGATTCTTAGCAGAGACTGCTTTAATACCTTTAGGCCCTTGAGCAATTACCTCAGGGTCAGCAGTAGGATTTTTAAAAATAAATTTGTGTGAGTCAGGGTCTCTATAGTACGTCTGGTTTTCTGGGTGCAGGAGGGAGGGTGTCAGGGGTCAAGCTGGATTCCAGGAAAACATCCTCCACAACATCCAGGACTGGGGGGATGGCCAAGGGTCTGTGCTGTGGAAGATCTAAGAATTCTCTGAGTCTCTTTTTAAATTGAGGGTAGTCTTGACTCTCCCATTGGAAATGCTCCCTTAAGGTAAGAAGGGTTTCCCCAAAGGAAAAATCATCTGGGGGAAAGGCTGAAGGGATGGAATCCTCTGCATCAGAATCCTCATAAGTAGAGAGGGGTTGCATGCCTTCATATTCAGATGCATCAGAGTCATCTGACTCTTGTTCAGACAAAACTACAGGGTACAGATCTCTCTTCCTTTTGGAGGGGGTAGCTTGGCTTCCCGATCAGCATGATAAGGTCTTCAGTACCCTTTTAAGCATTTGAGATTGAGGCAAGGAAGCCTGAGATTGGGTCGTCAGTTTCTTGGGTGTGGTAAGTACTCTGGGCACTTTCACTCTGAGATCTTAACCAGTGGGGAATCTTATTGGGGATCGGGAGAAACCAGCACCAGACTGACTGTGATCTCTGTGTGCTCTTAAGGGAAATTGTACTTTACTGTGTGTGTACTTGTAATCCTCCCATTGTGTATGTCCCTCACTGTTGCCAATGATGAGGATTGAGGCTCCTTGATTACTGGGCCAGTGCATCACACTGGGACTTACACAAAATGAATGCAAACAAATGACAAGCTAGTGTAAATTAGCTCATTTAAACAAAAAATCCTGTACCTTTTTTGATTCATGTTACACTACATTAAAGATACCATTTATGTAATGTATGAAAGAGCTTGCTATTTTAGAAAGCCTTCATTTCAACTATATTCAGAAAAGGGATTTTTTTTTTACAACTTTTTGTCCATAACAGTTCTTTCCTGTGTTTTTTTTAGTGTGTGTGTGTGTGTGTGGGGGGGGGGGGGGGGGTCACAAAGCTTTGGGTCTACTTACAATGCCTTTGTGTCTTCAACTACCTTCACCCTGAAGTATCTTGAATGAATCAGGCAACACAGACTTTATGGTACTAGAACTGCCCTGTTTATCTTTCCTTGATTAGATGCATTACTATCACTAAACATTTATCTTGATCTCTCATGTATAAAATATTTTCCTGCTTGCCATGTTGTCATTAAATAATTTCACTTCTAGTTTATTTCCTTCTTTTGTAATATACCATTTACCTCATTCCATCTGTTACTATTCATACCGTTTACATTTCTGTATACATTTTTCTTTTTAATCAACTTTTTCCATTTCTTTAGAAAGAGTTACTATCTCTGCAATCCGCTACTTTATGTGGAATGTTTTGCACCTACTCTTTACTAGCTCCATGAAATCCTTTCAGAGCATGTCAGAATCTATGTAACTCGGCTATATTTTACTTGTGATTTTTCTTAATTTTGGGGTTATGCCTTTTATAGTTAGTCTGTTCCAATATATTTACCCTGTTATTTCTTTACTAGTTTTTATTCCTCAAATTATTCCACTTATATACCTCACTTCCTAATATACCTACTGTAATATATATATTACAGTCCATGTCTTCTAATGCTGATTGAATTTGTATACTTATTCTGTTATTAACCATGTGCAACTATTTTTCCTGTGTATGTGTATATATATATATATATATACATATATATATATATATATATATATATATATATATATATATATAGATATGTCTTCTACTGTATACTGTATTTTAACATATTGTTTAAAAATTCTCTGTATACTGTATTTTAACATACTGTGTAAAATTTTACTTACTGTGAAGCTTTTCTCTCCAGGCCTCTGCTGAAAATGGATCTGTGTCCAGTCGGACCATCCCGGTTAACAAATGTAAAATAAAAATAAAATAAAATTATTGTCTATCAGCCTGCTGGCACTTCTACATCAACAACTTGGGAAGAAAGACAAGAAGATGGTGGTAGATGTGAGTAGCTGATGGCCAGCTTACTTATTTTGGGGGGATAAGGATATATCACATCATGATAGAAAACAGAGAATTACAGAATACAGCAACTTACGAGAATGGTGAAGCAGATCCCTTACACTGTGTGCCACAGGCACATGGAAGTGCTGTACAATATGCCTCCCAGTAAGAAAGGTAAATACTTAACATAATGTATGACTGAACTGCAGTATGACAGGCTCACCTGTGGCCAGACTTTGTAGAATTATGACTAACAGTAAAAGCAGCAGCCTGGAAGCTTTCTTTTCTGGTGTAAGAGAACCCACCCGGTAATGTTATAGGCCAAGATTGTGCCCAGTAATTAGGGAATTTGTGTTGGATGGAGCCAAACAAAGGAGGTCCCAATGTCAACAGTAGAGCTGCAGAACATATATTTTTATTACACGAGGGTCACTACTCGCCTGCAATCTGGATGTTACTGAAAACCATCATCTAAATGTTGACTCCTGTTGAGAGATAGTACATAGAATTCCTTAAGATCAGACAGCTAATTATTCTTTGCAATGAAACTACACTGCCAGCTGTATTCTAGTCATATGTTTTCCAGTCTACAGTGTGAAGATGAAATCATCTGGAAGCACAGCTTTTCCTGATTGTGTCATCATATACAAAATCTGCAACAGTTTCCAAATCCCTGTAGTAGGGATCTGGTGGCCTGTACATGACAACTATTTGAAGTTCTGCTACATGCTCCAAATTTACCAGCCACACAGTTGGACAAAAAATTATTTGCAGGGTAACTTGTCTGTTTCATCTACCCTCCAGCAATTTTTTATGAATATGTTACACCTCTACCATTTCGACCTTGCTTAAGGATGGCAGTCACAGTGCAAACTTACATTCCTCCATTGCCTTCTTACCACAACACCTCTGCTTTTTTTTTTTTTTTTTTTTAAGATCTGTAGTTTGCTTCTGTTCCAGCTCTGTACAAAAATTGACAAGGAATGTGGCCACCTGTTTGGTCTATTGGCAGTAAAGAGACCGTTTTAGCTGAGGATAACCCTGCATCACCCTTTTGTTTTTCAACTGAGATATGTCTTTTTGTATTTTAAATATGCAGTGTGTCTTAGTTTAAGTTATTGGAGGAATTCCATATTTTAACCCCACACACACACACACACACACTTTTTTTTATAAAAATTAGAGTTTCAGACTTCCTAGCCTTCAGAAAATGAATGCTACTGCAAAACCTGCTACTGTATTAGCTTTAAGTACATAAGAAAACTGACTGGTCTCTGTGCCTGATTTTGGCACTTTGAACACCATTATTTTCTGGCTTTGTCACAGTTGACAGCTAGTTATGCTAAGAGGTTGAAATTAGCTATGCTCACCTTCATTACAAGCTCACTTCAGAAGGATAGACAAGGTGACTACCTTTTGTGAGCAGGCAGGCTGTGTGTGAAAACACAGGGCATTTATATTATCACTGTTGAATGATCACTGACATGAGACATATGAGGGAAAGGAGGGGACAGTAAATGCATCTATGAGCACCAAGTTAAATTGCACAACTGTTCTTTTCCTCGCAATCAAAGTAACGCATATGCAGAAAAATGTCTGTTTTGTACAGGGAGGTAAGCGAGATTTGTGTGGAAGGAACTGACCACCGAGTTGTTTATTTGAGGGAAAAAGAGTGCGAGTGTGGTTGGGGCTCAGGACTGCTCTTCTACTCCCTACCTTATGAGCTCCAGCTCGTTGCCTTATTGGATCCAAATGCTGAGACAGACCATTGGCTCAGCAGTGTCTCGGCCCTTTTCCAAAAAGCCCAAGCCAGCCAATCTCTATTCAGTTCTAAGCAGTGAGCAGCTCTTACAAATCCTACTCTTCACAAAATGAGTCACAATTCTCTCATATTAGAAGGAATTGACCACACTGTTCAGAAATACATCCATTAATTCTCTCCTGTAGGTACTTATTTGAAAGACTTTTTCTCTGTGGGTTAAACACAAACAGTACAAACAAAAGCATTGAAATTTTACTTTCAGTATATTACTACAAAAGTAAAAAAACACTTTTTTGAATTAGTCTTTAAATCCATAACAATGCTTCAGCATTAAGCAGTGTTTAAAGACTGAAAACATCACAAGCATGTTTCAGTGTAAAGATCTGACACATCTGTGCATCTTCAGATGTGATGATGCGATACCACTAGCGAACTCCAATTCTCTCTCGTGTTACGTGAATTCTGATAAGAGTCCCATAAGGTTCCTACATGTTGCTGAGTATGAGTTCCGTTTTAAAGCTTGTGACTGAACAGCTGATTATTATAAAAGGAAGTTCCTTTTAAGTAAAAAACAGACCAAAAAAATCCTTCAAAAGACTCTACACCCTCAAGACTCCCTTCAAAAAAAGATAAGGGACCCTAAATGGAAAAAAATATATATAATTACACTAAATGGTAGCAAACAAAACAGGGTTTTCTGAACTACATACACAGATTAGAACATTATAGAAAAACCATAAAAAAATGCAGCATGTTAAAATTACATCAACTAGAATATCAAACTCAAACAATTAAAGTACAGTTGTGTATGTAAACTTACCACATCAGTAGCTATTCAAATGATCACTTTTGCAGTAACCTAAGCTATATGGAGTTATATCCTGGTAAGGATACAACAGCCAGCCAGCATCCAAAGCTTCAGGGTACCTTCCACGAGCTCAAACCATTAGGCAAGCTTGAGCTGAACTAGCTAAAAACAGAGGTTTGGTCACCAAGTTCTTCAGAGCTTTTATGTCAAATGAGACAAGAAGGCTACCCCTGTAGAGGATAATGCTAGAAATAACAGCAAACAGATGTCTATACCCTGCCATAAAAACACACCAAAAAACAAGGGGGTGGAGAGTGAGAGTAGGTACTGCAGCAATGATCATTCTATTACCTACTATGACACATTTACTTACATAACTTTACTATGCTCACCATATTGATCATTTCTGCAGTAGCCTAAGCTGTATGGGTGGATTATGGTAGCTTAGAACATCTATGAGGCAGAAGGGGAAGGGCCCATGAGCTCCTGGAGAATGGTTCTAACAAAGTCAACTCTAGCTTGTAGTATTTTGTAAAAGTATGTATAGAGAACCAAGTTACTGGTTACTTCTAGGGGCCAACCCTTTCTAAAAAGCCACAGATGAAGTCAAGGCTCTAGTAGGGAGTACCTTGAGCCTGACTAGAACAGTTCTGCTGTGATGGAAATAACAAAAGGGTAATAGATTGAGATAACCACTTGGAAATAGTCTGTTTTAATAAAGGTTATCCCTTCTTCTTACCTTCACACTTGTATTGTCAGGCCCTGGATTGCATTGCATAAGTGGAAATTCCTTAAGATTCCAAGAGCAGGATAAGTTATTTCTTACACTTATTTCACTGAATTGCACTTCTGAAATGCTTATAATTGTGCTATACAGTTGATCTACTACATTTTTGCACTGTTATAAAGCTTTTTTATTGTTTCACTGCATTTATGTACTGTTTTATACTGTTTTAACATTACTTAACTGTAAACTTTTTCTTACTGAGAGTTGTATTTTCTGTTTGTGAGTGCTCTATCCGAGCTTTTCTGTGCATTTTTGTCTCCGCTCCTTGATCTGTTTAAAACTTTCATTTAGTGGCTACAGCTAGGAACTGTAATAGTTTGCTTTACCATAATTGCATTTTTTATTTAAATTACTAAATTGTAAACTGCTTTTTCATACTGAGACTTGTATTTTCTCTTTGTGGGTGTTCTTTCTATGCTTTTAAAGTGAGGTTTCTGTGTTCTGCTCAGGTGGCAAAATCTTGATAGAGGCCTGTTGTCTAGGCTGGCAGTTTTGTTTGAATTTCCTGTGTTTCCGACAGCCATTTTCTGCTGATTGTCTTCATTATTATTGAGAGTAACAAAGCCTCCTGACCTTCTGTAGTACGAGTGATTGGGTAATAGCAGGGGCTGAGTAGTAATCTGATCTTCCAACTCTTCCAGTCTTACTGCTATATACACCCTGTGTCTTATAAAGGTTCTGCTTGCATTGTCAGGCTCTGGATTGCATTGCATAAGTGGAAATTCCTAAGATTCCAAGAGCAGGATAAGTTATTTATTACACTTATTTCACTGAACTGCACTTCTGAAATGCTTATAATTGTGCTATACAGTTGATCTACTACATTTTTGCACTGTTATAAAGCTTTTTTTGTTTCACTGCATTTATGTACTGTTTTATACTGTTTTAACATTACTTAATTGTAAACTACTTTTTCATACTGAGAGTTGTATTTTCTGTTTGTGAGTGCTCTGTCCGAGCCTTTCTGTGCATTTTTGTCTGTTTACGCTTAAAAGCATTCTCGAGTCTACCCCTTGATCTGTTTAAAACTTTAATTTAGTGGCTACAGCTAGGAACTGTAATTTTTAACACCCACCCTCCCTAGTGTTGTTTGTTCTTATACTTGGTGGCTTTGCAGTTGCCCGCCCGTACTGTATATTTGATCTGTGACACTCCTCCCAGTCTAGTGTCATTAGTTCACTCAATCTACTAGAGAACATTCGTGAAGGCCAACACACTCAGATTCTTAACATTGAATTAACTAGCTTTCTCCATTTCCACTTTACTGAAAAAAAAATTCTAAGTTTGCTTCCCCCCTTTCCTGTGGCAAGTCTTGTCCAGATACGGATTTGCTGTGTCCAGGACTGTTTGTGAGCTCCTAACCCCCCCCCCCCACTTAACTGGGGTTAAACTATTCCTGGCGCCATAAAGTCTGTTCTTCAAATTTTCCCTTGCAACTAGCTAGCTTTTTAGTTTTAGCACTCATCTGTTTCTTTGATCTCAGCACTTGTTCGGAACTCATTGTAAGCACTAAATAAGTTACAAATTACTACAGCACTCAACTTTCCTCACTTGTCTAGAGGAAAACAGTTTTTAGTTTTTAATAAATAAGCACCTATTCAGAAATGTCTAAAGGTCAGCTCCCGGTGCTTTCTCCTGTCTACCTGATGAATCTGGGCATCTTGGGGCAATGCAGCAATTGCCTCATGTACACAGACAACCCTCTCCTCCTACCACCCAACACTACAACCTGTGAGAGACGCACTTATATAGCCAAACTGAAGCAAAGTTCTCTTCACCAAAGACTGGCCTAGACAGTCAAGAGGAGAAGGTAAACACTTGCACCGCACCACACTCATCACATAGTAACTCAAAACCTACACTACCAAAACACACACACAGAAACACAAAACACACACCTACACTCGCGGAGGCTCTCAGTACAAATCTGCCCAAACAACAGAGACCTCCAAAGCAGAAATGCAAGCAACCTCCACCCCCCAACACAACCCAAATGACACATAGCCCACATACTCAGTGTGCCACTCAACTACAGCCCATAAGGCATAACGTACCCAACACTCTAGTCATAGGTGACTCTATAGTCAGGCACACTGATGTTCCACTCACCAGGCTAAACAAGGAAAAAGTTACTATCAGCTGCCTGTCAGGTGCCATGATTCGCCACATAACGCACACACTCAGGTCACTCCACAACAAGTACAAATATGACTCTATCATTGTCCATGTTGGTGTGAATGACCTGAGACGTACCTCCCTGGACTACATGAAAAGAGACATGGAGGAGCTCTCCGATCTTGTAGCCCAGGCCGGTATGACCCTAGTCCTGAGTAGCATCCTGCCATCACCCAGAATGACACCACAGTACAAGGACAAAATGATTGACTTTAACAATTGGCTAAGCTTCTGGTGTCATTCTAAGGGAATCTAGTATCTGTCTGCCTGGGATGACATGATCGACAGACCACGCTGCTTTGCCAGAGATGGCCTGCACCTGTCACCCTTGGGATTCCGGATACTGGCAAAGGCTCTTGCCACCCCTATAGTGCCTTTTTTAGGCAAGGTTCAAATGACAAATTCACCACTGTAACAAGTACAAGCAAGCAAAATCTGAGGGTAATGCTACTCAATGCTAGAAGTCTAAACCTCAAAATGCACTCACTTGAGGCACTCCTTAAAATGGAGAACATTGACATCTGTGCAGTGACAGAGACCTGGTTCAAAGCTCCAGAGAGCACCCATGCATTACCAGGCTATAATTCATACCACACCTTTCGGCCACCAAACCCGGACCGAAACACTAAAGGTGGAGGCGTGTCCATATTCATTAAGGATATCCACACCCTCCAAGCTAGTTGCTCAGCATAATGTAACCGAGATTATCCACATTCAACTAACTCTGGGCAAAACCGCAACTCAGATTGTAGCTTGCTACAGACCCCCCACCATGCCCCAGGATTCCCACTCCTCTTTTCTTGATACACTGAAAAATATTAAGGTACAACCCAACACTCTAATAATGGGTGATTTCAACTACCCTACCATTAACTGGGAAAACTACTCATGTACCAACTCTTTTGCTCAATGTTTTCTGGAAATCATCAATTCCAACTCCTTGGATCAACTTATCCACACCCCCACCAGGGGCAGCAATATCCTAGACCTGGTCATCACCAACATGGGTGACCAGTGTTCCACACCAGAGGTCAGTTCCTCGTTGGTCAGATCCGACCACACGCTAATCACCCTAGACATCCACATCCCGCTCCCACCCCCCATTAGGAAAACAATCGTAAAAAAATTCTCCTAAGCCAACTTCACGCTTCTTAAGACGGAAGTGGCAAACTTCACGACACCCATGCAGATGGACAATAGAGGTACGACTGCTGAATCCTACACAAATGCACTTTATAAGCACTTACACGAGTGCATGGATCGTGCTATCCCTAACAGAATCAAGATGCTATCCTCCAAAAAAAGGAAGCCAATCTGGTGGTCTTCTGCCATAAACAAACTCTACAACAGAAGAAAGAAACTGCTGCAAAAAAGAGTAAAATCCCACGATTGGAGGAACTCCCTGGTCAGTCTCAGTAAGAAGCTGAGATCCCTCATAAAATCCTCTAAAGCTAGTTATGAAAACAAAATTGCCACTGATTCTAAAGACAACCATAAAGCATTCAACAGCTCTGTCAAAAATCTCAATGGCAACACTCAAATCTGCTCTGAGTTACAGCACAACAACACTAAATATACAGAACCAACTGATATTGCCAACATCCTGGCAGACAGGTTCAGTGCTAACTTTACCCGCCTCTCGCCCCCTAAAGGGCCCATCTTTATACCGGAAGAATGAAAAGTTCCTGTAATCACAGCTGCACAGTAAAAACCTCACTCTCCAAAGCCAAGAACACAGCATCCACGGGACCTGACAACATCCCAGGCTGCCTTCTACATGAACTACAGAATGAACTGGCACCCCACCTAAGTACCATATTCAATCATAGCCTCACCTCAGGCTTTGTGCCCATTGAATGGTGCACCGTGACAGTTATACCACTCCACAAAGAGGGGGCCACAACAGACCCCGGGAACTACCGCCCCATTAGCCTGAAGAGCCTCGTCTGCAAGGCCATGGAACGTATCATCATGGAACTCATAAACAAAGACATTGGAGATCTCCAAACTCTGGACCCCACACAGTTTGGGTTTGTAAAAGGCAGATCATGTCTCCTAAACCTGATAGACTTCTTTGAAGTAGTCACCAAAGCCATAGATGAGGGTAAGGTGGTTCACAGAGCCTATCTAGATCTCGGCAAGGCGTTCAACACCATCCTCCACTCTGGAATTATAGATAAACTCACTAAACTAGGTATAAATCCATATGTCACAAGATGGGTTGCCAACTGGCTTACTGACAGAACCCAGACCGTGCAAACAGCAGACTCCAAATCAGACTTCAGACCAGTGACAAGTGGAGCACCACAGGGTTCAGTCCTGGGTCCTCTCCTGTTTGGTATCTACTTCTCTGAAGTACAGACTAACACAGAAAGTCTTTGGCTAACTAAATTTGCAGATGACTGCAAACTAGGAGCCATAATCGAAACTCCTAACGATGTGGACATCCTACAAAAGGGCGTTACTGAGACAGATGCCTGGTGTCAAAGACATGGTCTCAAGCTCAATGCCAAAAAGTGCATTGTCATTCCCTTTGGTAAAAACTCTGTACCCATGAACTACCACATAGGCGGTAGTCTACTTAACACCGAAAGTTTGATAAGAAACCTTGGGACACAGGTGGACAGTAGTCTCTCATTTGATAATCACATCACCACAGTGGTCAGGAAAGCCTTCTACATGGCACACGTCATCACAAAAGGTTTCTCATCCAGAAAAAAAGAGGTCATTGTTCCCCTCTACTCATCACTCATTAGACCCATTATAGAGTACAACGCCCCTATGTACCTCACAAGACATCTACAACAACTGGAAAGGCCTCAAAAATACCTCACAAAGAGGATTACTGGCCTCAAACAGATGCCTTACGAAGACAGTCTCAAAAAACTCCAGCTTTACTCCGTCGCATATCGCCTACTCAGAGGCGATCTCTGCCTAACATACAAAGCTATGTCAAACCCAGAGCTGTTGGATATGCTCCACTTAAAGAAATCCCAATCCCTCCGAGCTACACGCTCTAGGGACCTAAACCTTGTCACCACAATAAACAGAACATGCTGGAGGGATAGATTCCTGTCCCAGAGACTTCCCATACTCTGGAACAGACTACCTACCTATGTCAAACAGAGCTCCTCATTAACACTCTTCAAGAAAAATCTTGATGATTGGATAGGTAAAAGGAAATTCACCCCGGGGATCACTTCTGTGGTTCTGCTTGACAGGGGCACAGGAAAATAATTTTCCTGGGTGGTGAAAGCCAGGGTACCTTTTTGGCTAGGCTTGTATAGGCCCTACGGCCAATAGCCTAGTACCTACCTATGAACTAGACATGAACAACTGATACAAAGCTCTTAAAGATTTTTTCTGTGCAGAGGGTACCCAAGCTGTCTATGGACATCAAAGGTATGAAGCATCTATTCTTCCTCATTTTTGGATTCAGAAAAGAACACAAGGAGGTGTATAGTGTAAAGCAAAAATTGGATACCACTTTAGGTATAAAAGAAGGATTAGTTCAAAAAGAAACATTACTTCTGTGGTAAATGAGATAAGGTCGACCTACCATAAGAGCTTGCAATTAAATTACTCTTTCTTGCATATGTCAGAGTAATCAGTAAAACTGTTTTCATGTTAAGAACTTCAAGCCAGCCAGAGGACTTAGCAAATTTATCCTAGCAATCTAAGGATGTCAAGAGGCAGGTGTGAGATTCAAGTTGTTACATCCACTTCTTCAGAATTTTTTTTCCTTATGACTTGAAGACATTTTTGTTAGCAGAACAGGTTATACAGGAAATAAATAAATAAAAAAAGTTTAACCAACTAAGAATGAGCCAGCTTGATGTAAGGGACTCTACTTCTCAATTTTCAGGCCAATAAAAAAGCCAAGGCAGAGACTTCATTACTAAAACCATTTCTATTGTTCCTGAGGAAAATGCCTGAGTGAAAGAAAAAGGCCAAGAAGCTGACCAGAATCAGGAGTACCCTGAACTCAAGAGTTCAGTGCTGGAAGATCATAATAATCAGGAAGAAGACCAGTTAAAAGTGAATGTAGTGAACAACTGAGAAAAACTGTAAATCATCAATCCCACAAGATGTAGTTTGAATATTGTGAACTGTGGTTCGTTGAGAAGTAGATGAAAAAGATTGGAAGTTTGTTGATGGTGTTAAACTTGTAGGAGAACTGTAAAGGGTAAAACTCACTCTGTCATTAATGCTGAGGACACTGAATGGACTAAAAAAAAAATAAATGCAAGTAAGAGATTTTTGTTCTTTTTAATACGTTCCTGATTTAACTGCATGATCTTTTGTAAATCAGTTCTGTATAGTATGCACTAAGAGGTATTTTAAATGTGAGTTAGGAGGAAGGGGTCATCAGTGACTACCTCATGCGTTACCTTACAAACACATACAAATACAGTGAATATCCTCCACTGGGGAAACTAGGCTCTGACAAAAGTCATAAAATGGAAAGGATGACATAAGATGCCACTTGGGACTCAAACCCAAGACCTCCAGCACAGTGTGCCATGTCACTGCCAAAAACGGGCAACAGCCTCTGGACTAACAGGTGTTGAGTCCTCACTTGGGTTTGAATCCCAAGTAAAAGATTGTATTACCCTTTCATTTCTATGCTGTATATGCTAGTGATATTAAAAAAAAGTAAGTACTTTTCCTTAGCTGTACTGTATCCAGGCTTTAAACTTTAACAAGATAAGAAAGTCTAGAAAGAAGCATGTGAAGCACATTACAGTTAATATAATGCTATGATTTTGGACTGTTGGGGTGAAATGTAAAACTGCATTGATAATATAATATATATATATATATATATATATATATATATATATATATATAGAGAGAGAGTTAAAAGATAATACCTTCTGCCATATTATGCAGGTGGATGTCGAAATTAATGTTCTTAGTTTAAGCTGCAGACATTTTTTTAACCAACAAGACTTAAAAAAAACAAGCTGGGATCAGCTTTCAGCAAAGAATATTACTTACAGGTGGAGACTGGAATTTGGTTTGTAACAGTGAAAGTGTGTCAAAGGAGGGTACATTTTTGAAAGAAAATTATGAAAATGTTTGGCGTGGAAGATATGAATTCAGTACTAGGAGTTCGGAGTGAATTTAGAAATTACTCACCGAAATACAAAAACTGGGCTAGGCTAGATAGATTTTATATCTCACAGGAACATGTGCACTTAACTGAAGGTCTTGAAACACACCTAATAACTATTTTGGATAATGCACCAGTAATTGAAATAAAAATGCAAAGTAATCAAATAAAAATGAGACTCTGGTGCTTTCTCACCTATCTGTTACAAAGAGAGGAATTCAAGGAATGGGTTTTGGAATTAATTCAGGAGATACTAGAGAAGATAGAATTTTCTTCAGAAAACATACCTAGGGAGTGGGACAAAATTAAAGTTCCATTTAAAACTACTGTGGAAATAAAAGAAAGGGAGATGTGGTTAAATAGTAACAAGAATTATTTGGCAGGATTGACAAATCTTATAGTATTGCAAAATAGGGGGAATCTCTCAGAAAAAGAAAAGCAACTACATAATCCTAAACAGAAAATGAGGGATTACTTCAACAATATGCACGAGTTTAGAAAGATTGCTGTTAAGCAACTGTTTTTTTATAATAATTCTAGAGCTTAGGGAGCCTATAACAAGGAAGATAACAAGAGACCCTGTAGAAGCATTAGAAATATTTTGTAAATTTTATAAAAGTTTGTATAAAGCAGAGAAATACGGAAATCAAGAAAAGGTACAAATGGAAATGTTTATGAAAGAATTAAATATGCCCAGGCTAGAGGTAGATGGGGCTCAATTACTAACAGCTGGGATAGGAAGGGATGAGATAAAAATGGCTATGTATAACCAGTCTACAGAAATGTCCCAGGATTAGATGGCATTCCTGTGGAAGTTTGGAAGTTTGGAAGTTAATAGGGAAAAAAACTGGTCAAGATCTGGAAGGTATTTTAGGAGGAAGAGAAGTACCAGCATCCTGGAAGGTGGTGGTAATGGTAATACCTAAAGAGGGTAAAGATCCATTGGATCCAGCTTTATACAGGTCCATTTCAATACTAAACCATGATTATAAAATATTTATGTCTACAGTGGTTAAAAGAGTGGCAAAAGTGATACCAAAATTGATAGATATGGATACAGTGTGGTTTTGTGGAGGGTAGGCAAACATTTGACAATATTAACAAAACACTGATGATCCAGAGGGAAGCAGAATATAAGAAAATGTCACTTTTATTGGTAGGTCTTGATGCAGAGAAAGCATTTGACAGAGTAGACTGGGACTTCATGAACAGGGCAATGGAAGTATTTGCATTCCCTGATACAATTATAAGGTTGATTAGAAGAATATATGAGGGATCTGAGATGCAAATTGAGGTGGTTGAGGTCCTCCCCAATAATTTCTACTTGAGTAGAGATACCAGGCAGGGTTGCCTGCTTTCCCCTTTGTTGTTTGCATTACATTTAGAACCACTGGCAAAGAAAATAAGGGATTCAGAAATCCAAGGATATAATTGGTATGGTAGTCAGAAAAAGCTAATATTATTTTATCCATGACAAAACCAGAAAGGGACATTACAGTGTTGTGGAACATTTTACAACAGTTTCAAATCTTCTCTGGATACAAAATTAATGAAGCTAAAAAGTACAGTTGTGTACACTTACCATAAATGTAGATGTTTGAGTGCATTCACTGTTGCAGTCATTACATTTAGGTAATCTGCTGGCAGGTTGCCCTCAGTCGGCCTGAATAACAAAGTCTTGGGTCCTGCATCGGCTGTTCTCTCCTCTTCCGTGACGTCAGGGGTATAAAACATGCATCCAAAGCCATTTTATTCAGTTTTTCTTGCCCCAGATGTCAGGTGCCCCCCCAAATGGGGAGTGTATATATATATATATATATATATATATATATATATATATATATATATATATACATATATATACATATATATATATATATATATATATATATATATATATAAAATATATATAAATGCACTTTTAGAAACATAAACTTTACCTTCATATAAAAGCAAATACACCACAAAGGCTTTTGTGTATAGTGAAGGAAAGAAAAGGTACAGAAAGGGGGATGGCGGGTGGGTAACCCAGACTGCAACAGTGAATACACTCGAACATCTACATTTATGGTAAGTGTACACAACTGTACTACGTTCTTCGTGTTTCACTGTTGCAGTCATTACATTTGGGTAGAATCCCAAAGCTATGGATGGGAGGATGGAACTAAACAGCATTAGGAGTGGCTATAAGGCCCTGCAGAACTGCAGTGGCAAAGCCTGCCCTGGATTTGGAGAAGAGAGGCAAATGATAATGCTTTGTGAAGGTTTGAACAGAGCTCCAAGTAGCAGCTTCTAGAATGTCTTTGGTTGGAACCCCTCTGAGAAAAGCTGCTGAAGTAGAGGCAGCCCTGGTGGAATGTGATCTGATCCCCTTGGGCACAGGTTTACCGTGGTGCAAGTAGCAGTAACGAATGCAGTGGCTTATCCATTTAGAAATAGTCTGCTTTGATATAGCCTTCCCCTCTGACCCTGCAGCAAATGCTACCAGTAGTTGCTCAGACTTTCTTAGAGATTTGGTCCTGTTTAAGTAGAATTTTAGTTGTCTCTGTACATCCAATGAATGCAGAATCCGCTCCCCCTTGTTCTGAGGATTTGGGTAAAATGTTGGCAGGTGAATGGTCTGGTTAAGAGCCACACTAGATACCACCTTAGGCATAAAAGAAGGATTGGTCCTGAGGGACACCCTGTCCGGGTAGACTATAATAAAAGGTTCCACTGCCATGAAAGTCTGTAGTTCTGAAACCCTTCTTGCTGACGTGACTACCAAGGGAAAAGCCGTTTTCCAAGACAGAAATTTTATATCCGCAGTAGCTGCTGGTTCAAAAGGAGGCAGAGTGAGTTTTTCCAGCACAAAATTGAGGTCCCATGCAGGAGTTGGTGATCTTCTGGGAGGCCTTAAATGTTTGGCCCCTCTAAGAGACTGTTTAAGCAGAGGATGAGAAAAGAGGGGAGGCTTTGTGTTGTAATGAGCTGAGATGGCAGAGGCATGGATTTTTATTGAAGAAAAATATAGGCCCTTGTCAAGCATCTCAGTCAAATACTGTAAAATCTGAGGAATATTGGGTTTTGCTCTGTCTGTTCCTTGTGCTTGGTTCCAAGCACAGAATCTCTTCCATTTATCAGCATAAGATTTTCTAGTACTTGGCCTTCTGGCTTCCAAAATGACAACCATCACAGATTTACTGAGAGGTGTTGTTTGAATAATTAACTGATCAGCTGTGCTGCAAGATTCAGAGTTTGTAGCGAAGTGTGCAGAATTGGATTGTTCTGCTGAGACAGTAGATGAGGTACTTGAGGCAAGTACCATGGAGGAAGTTGAGACATATTCCTTAGAAGTGGGTACCAGTGCTGGCGAGGCCAGTCCGGAGCCACTAGGATCATTTTTGGTTTTTCCTGTCTGACTTTTAATAAGACCTTGGAGAGTAGAGGCAGAGGGGGAAAGGCATAGACTGATAGGTTTTTCCAGCTGAAGGACAGGGCATCCACTTTTCATGCTTTTTTGTGATGAGTTCTTGTGCAGAATTTGTCCAACTGATAATTTTGGGGAGAGGCAAATAGATCTTTGTCTGGGCTCCCCCATTTCTGTGTTAACATACTGAAGATTTGTGGATCCAGTGTCCATTCGTGCGGGTCCATAAGATTTCTGCTTAGGTCGTCTGCCAGAGTATTTTGTTTTCCTGGCAGGAACTGAGCTTGAAGATGTGTTTGGTAAGTCAAGGCTGTGTTCCACAAGGCCATGACTAGTCTGCAAAGGGGGTAGGAATGTGTACCCCCCCTGCTTGTTTATGTACCTGTGGTGTTGTCCGTCTTTATCAGTAGTTGTCCTGGATGAAGTAAGTCCTTGAAGGCTGTCAGGGCATTCTGAACAGCTAGCATGTCTTTCTGGTTAACATGCAGCTGCATTTGGTTTGGGCTCCATTTGCCCTGAATGCATCTCCCCGCCAGGTGGGCCCCCCAAGCATAGTCTGATGCATCTGTAGTTAGGGTTTGGGTGGCAGGGGGTAGAGTGAATGACAGTCCCTTGATTTGGTGACATGTCTCTGCCCACCAAAGAAACTCCTGTTGTAGGCAGGGAATGAGAGGAATCATTGTTTCCAGACTGTGACAATGTTGACTCCATAAACTTTTTAGGTACCATTGAAGTTTGCTCATATGCAGTCTCGCATATGGAATTAGTAGAATGCAGAATGCCATGAACCCCAAAGTCTGCAGAATTTGTCTTACAGACAACTGGGTTTTTGTTACCATTTGTTTCATGTATGTCGTCAGTTGCCTTTATTTGTCTGGCATAAGATAAGCCATCTGGGCAGTTGTATTCAAGCTTGCACCCAGGAATGTAATTATTTGAGAGGGTACCAGTTGTGATTTCTTTTTGTTTATGGTGTACCCTAGGCATGCTAGAAGTCTTTTTACAAACACCATATGTTGAAGAAGAGTGTACTTGTCCTCTGCTTGAATGAGACAGTCGTCCAGTTAAGGATAAATGTGAATGCTTCTTTGTCTGCAGAATGCAATTACTGGTGCCAGGCACTTTGTAAAGTCCCTGGGCACAGTAGATATGACAAAGGGCAGTGCAGAGAATTGGTAATGCAAAAAACCTGCTTTGAAGCGGAGGTATCTTCTGCATGATTCCCTTATTGGATATGCAGGTATGCCTCTTTTAAGTCTAGTTACTAACCAAGCATTCCTGCCTAGCATAGGCAGTAGCTGTTGTAAAGTCAGCATTTTGAATTTTGGAATGTCCAGGAACGTGTTCAAAATAAGCCCAGTATTGGACGCCATGAATTGTCTTTTCTGGGTACCAGGAAAAGTCTTGAATAAAAACCTTGCCCTTTTTCCTTTGCTGGTACCGATTGAATAGCCCCCATATCCATGAGGGACATGACTTGTTTCTGGGCCTCTGCCCACTGGTTTTGTGGCAGATCTGGCCATCCATTTGGAATTGGCAAAGTATGGAAATGAAATCTGTACCCCTGGGTTACTATGTTTAATACCCACTTGCCCTGGGTAATTAACTGCCAATTTTGAGCATGAAGTGCTAGTTTTCCCCCCAAGGGGGCTGCCAAAAGGTAAGTGCTTGGTGATGGTACAGGAAAGTCATTGAGACTGCTTACTGTAGGGGTGTGCTTTGTTTCCTCCAGTTTTGGAGGTGGAGGCACCCCATTGCTTTGACCTGTAAGAACCCTGTGATTGGTATCTGGAGCCTTTTGAGCGCCTGGATTTGCCCTGAGTGGCTCTGTTGGACACAGGAAAGGACCAATTTTTAGTAGGCCAGTGTCTACTGAACCTGGGTGGCTGCACTTGCAAGAAATCTTTTACAGTTTGCATAGATTTAGCTTTGCCTTCCATTTTCTTTAACACCTCTTCTGCCTTATTACCAAACAGAGTATCATGCTGCAAAGGGGCATCCAACAATTTAGCCTGAACATGATCAGGCAGATTTTGCTTCTTGAGCCAGGCATGCCTTCTAATCACATATCCAGTAACGGCGGCCCTATAAGAGGCCTCCAAGGAATCAAAACCACATTGCAAAGTATGCTTTCCAACCTGTTCTGCTGAATGCAATAATTTCTGTAACTCTTTATTTTCCACACAATCAGAAATCAACATCATTTTCTGTTTCAGTACGCCTATAACATGCTGTTGATATTTAAGCATATGAAACTGGCAGTTTAAGGCCCTGATTGCCAAGGTTGCAGACATATAAACCTTCTTTCCCCATCTATCCAGCGCCCTGGTATCTCTGTCAGAGGGGGTAGGATTTTTGGCTGTAGAGGCCTTTACACCCTTGGGACCCTGGGAAATAGTCTCAGGATCAGCAGCAGGATTTTTGAATAGAAATATGTGGGAATCAGGAACCCTGTAATATCTGTCTGGCTTACTAGGAGCCGGAGGCAGGGAATCAGGAGTCATGCTTGATTCCGAAAACACATCATCAACAATGTCTAATACAGGAGGTATTGCCAAAGGCCTATGCTGAGGAAGAAGAAAGAAATTATTAAGCCTCTTTTTTGATTCAGAGAAGTCCTGACTCTCCCAGTGAAAATGTTCCCTTAAAGTATGCAAAGTCTCTCCAAAAGAGCAATCCTCAGGAGGAGATGCAGATGGGATGGATTCCTCTGCATCAGAATCCTCATAGGGTGGAATAGAAAATTCCTGATCAGAAGAGGAATCAGAAGAAATGGAAACTTGATCTGAAGATTCATAATCAGTGCCTTGCCTAGGCCTCTTAGCAGTGGGGGGTTGGGAACCCATGATCAAGGTAATTAAATCCACAGCCATTTTGATCATCTGTTTTTTAGGCATAGGGGGCCTGAACATGTGGCCCATGAGTCGTTTTTTTAGACATAGAAACTGTTTTTGACCTTGTTTTTGAGGCTGGCATCAGTTTAATATAAAAATGTTGAGGCCTGAAAACACCCTCAGAAGCTGGTGCCTGCTCAGCGGCTCCGGACCCATCCAAGGGAGAGACATCCATGGGTTCAATACTCTGAGAATCTCACTGCATACCGGACTCCAAATGGGTCTCGGTAGAGGCCTGCAACTCAAAAGTAGCGGGTACCAGGGGCTGCGAAAGCACCTCACTGAGTACCGGCGAACCGGCGACTGGCTTAGGAGAAGCTTCGTTGTCGGTTTTAGACCTTGGCGGTCTGTCTTTGTCTTTTTCTTTGTGTTTTTTGTGAACTCCGGTAGTTGGATTGCTAACTGACGACATTTCAGGATAATTAAATCTTGAACCAAAATATTTAGAAGCAAAAATATACCGACGCTTAATAGTGCGTTGGTTAAATCTGGCACAAAACCGACAGCAAGGCACTGATCTGGGCCTAGGCAAGGAATACAGTACAAATGAAAATCCTTATGAGGTATTTGCTTCCCACAAGTAATGCAATTATTAACTTTTACTGACATAGGTAAGGAGTAAGAAAAAGTTTTCCTAACGGGGTACTTAGCTTTAGTTTGAAGACTTCGGTTCTGAAACTTGAATGTGAAAATTTCAGGAGTCGTCCGACTGGCACTTGCAAACTGCTTCTGCTTCGGGCACCGTGCGGCAAGAAAGACTGAATAAAATGGCGTTGGCTGCATGTTTTATACCCCTGACAACCTGATGTCATGGAAGAGGAGACAGCAACCGACGCAGGACCCAAGACTTTGTTATTCAGGCCGACTGAGGGCAACCTGCCAGCAGATTACCCAAATGTAATGACTGCAACAGTGAAACACGAAGAACATCAAAGGCTATAGTGGTAAATCATGTACCCACACATGAATTGGTCCAACAATATCAATATTTATGGGGACATGATAAAATGAAGCATTTAGGAGTATGGATTGGAAATTACTCTGTTATGGCAGCTAAGGATATGTGGGAAGAGACTAAAAAGAAGACAGCACAAAAACTGAGAAAGTGGAAGCTTTCTTATATGGATATGGATACCTAGATACAAGCCATTAAAATGTTTTTAGTCCCTTTAGTCTTATACATAGGTCAGGCATATTTTTATCAACCATAGGAGAAGCTGTGGATAGCAATTAAAAAGAGTTTAAGGATTTTATCTGGGAAGGGAAGACAGCAAGAGTCAAGTAGGATAAGTTGATTCTTCCAATAGAACAAGGCAGACTAGGATTACCCAATTTGAGGGAGTATTTTAGAGCAATTCAGTTAAGGCTCTTGTACATAGCACAAGCAGAAAACTATAATTCAAAGTGGAAAGGAATGATGATGATACAGGAAGGAAGCTCAAGAAATACGGAAAGATTGGGATTTTGGATGCAGACTCTTAAGGAGAACAACCACCACCATACAGAGTATTATATTCATAAAATAGCAAGGAGTATTCTAAGAACCAAACCAGCAGGAGAATGGAGAAAATAGATTTTGCCAATAGAGATGACTCTGGTCAGGGATACAGATAATGGGTAAGATGGGGCTGGAATTAATTGGAGAAAACAGAAAAGGAGCCAAGTTATTGGGAGCAAATAACTAGAAAGGGAAAGGTAACAGAATGGTAAGAGGCCAAGAATTTATTTGGACTGCAGGTTACAGATTACCCTCCCTATCAAGGACTGATATCACAGTATAGGCAAAGAGAAAAAATAGGGGACTCCTGAATGTAAGGCCAGCAGTGGTAGAGTTTTTAATAGAATCTAGAACAGAAGCTGCCATTAAAAAATAAATAGTTTTTAACAGAATCTAGAAAAGAAGCTGCCATTAAAAAAGAAATAGTTTTTAATAGAATCTAGAACAGAAGCTGCCGTTAAAAAAGAAATAATTAGTAGTACATACAAAATACTGCATGATAATCCATTAGAGGAGCTTATAAAGGATTGGAAAGAGATTGGATAAGCAATTCACAAAGAGACACTGGGAGGATAAATGCATATCTCCCAAATATGCAACAAAGTCTAGTAGATTCAGGATCTTTGCCTTAAGTGTTTACTTTGGTATTTTTATACCCCAAGTAGACTCCAAAGAATTTCTCCTCAGGTGGATAGCAAGTGTTAGAGGTGTGACGGGCAAGAAAGAGGTGGCTGGGAACATATTTTTGGGAGCATAATGAGCTGGCACACTTTAGGGATTCACTGCAGACTGCTCTGTTGGAGATGCTGGATGAGCAGATTGGATTGACTTGGGAGATGATTTTTTTTTTTCAATTATGATGCGGAATCGAAATTGCCTAAACACAGTAAAGCCTTGCTGAGTCTGATTATGGTGACTGCCAAAAAAAGCAATTACTAGAAAATGGAAATTAAAGTCTAGACCAACTTTACTAGAAGTAATGAATACAGTAACAGAGATAAAACAACTGGAATTGGTATATTTAGATAAGGGAAGGAGCAAACTACATAGGTAAAAATGGGAATTGTGGGAACAATATATGCAGAGCAGGAATGAGGTTTAAGAGGCAGGATTTGAATGAGCTGTATAATGCTTAACTGACAATGACTGGATAGATTATAAGTGATGTATAATGTTTGCAACTACAGTTGTTTCAATGGTGCATGTGATGTATACTGTTTGCAGCTAATGGGGTGTCGTGTTTGTTTTTCATTTGTATAAATGTAAGATTGCCTATGTCATATGCGAAAATTTAATAAAGACGTATGTTGCAAAAAAAACAAGACTTAAAAAACAAGAAGAACTGATTAAAAATGTGAAAGGGCAGTTCTTTCTTTCATTTGTAAAGTAACTAGCTGGGGTAGTTCCACCAGCATCTCCTTCTGGTTTATGATAAAACAGCCTGCAGATACAGAGTCAGTCTTGAGAGGTCTGAACAATGTGTTTTGAATGAAATCTATGAAGTGTAATGTAATTACATTTCAAGCAAGTTGCAAAATATAAAAAGTAAAGTAAGAAAGGAAGTTTGAAAATGTGCAAAGAGCTTGCAAACAGCCTCCACAACCATCTCAGTACTTTAATGCATTAAATATAACCATGTATAATTTAGTTTCTTTACTTAGGGTAGGCCACTGCACTTTTTCTTAAAGATAAAAGATGATGCTTACTGAAAGCATGCAAGGTGTTTTCAAATCTGGGAGGAGAATGGACTTAAGAACAAGTAGCAATCTGTACAAGTATGAACAAAGGCTCTAACATGGACATTAGGATGGCTAATCTTAACTTTAGAATAAGTAATACCAGTGGGCACAGCAGTCAGTCAGTTTGGAGCAAATGCTCTTATTTGGAGCCATACACCTTATGTTTTGCAAAGTGTATACAGCTTTGTCTGCTGCAAGTTAAACAGGGAAAGTGATTTTGAAATGTATAGGTTAATGTTCTAGTGCATACGTACTTCCAATTCTAAACTTAATTTCTTATTTTACTTCTTATTTTCACTATCCTGCCTGATAATTTTCTTTTAAAATATGTTCCTTTAATCTTTTTATTGATGTGAAAAGTCTGAAGAAATGTGACCTGTGTTCAAGTAGAAATGAGAAGAAGCAACTACATAAAAGATCAGCTTGCCAGTCATTAGTGTGTGCATGTTAAGCCGCAATATGCACTTCTGTTTTCAAAAGGTCTGTTATACGTAATTTTTGGAACAAATAGCTTTTTATCCTAATGGCTGCTTTGTCAGTATTAACATGAAATGCAAACAACTTTACAGGTACAGACAAAAACAAGGGGTACTGAATTATATTAAGAAGCACAGGGTGAAAACAGCAATGACATAGACTACACACTTGGATAAAGATAAGCATGTAAATTTGACAAAAAGGGATTTCAGAGTCAACATTCAGCAGAATATTGGGTGCAAAGGAAAACAGGAGTAAGAACACTGATTGTGAGAAGGGCCCCAGTGGTGACACAAGAGAGGGAAATGAATGGCAGATTTTGGTGGCAGGTGGCTAAAGGCAGGGGAGGAGGATTATGTTGGAGTATACTTCTATTCTACCTAAAACCACTGTTATGGAGCTTAAAATAATGTTGGAAGAAATAAGCATTCAGCAGGGTATTATTAACCAGTGTAGGGACTGGAAAATGATTTGCTGAAGTGAGAATGTAATAGGGGGAACTTAAAGGGAAAATATAATAAGGGGATAGATTTCTGAAGATGTATATGAGAAGGTTTGGTATGGCAAATATGAATTTAATAGCAGGGACTCAAAATGAGTATTTTATTCTCTAAAGTACAATAACCGAATAGATTACATGGAACTTGGATTTCACAAAAGCATGTGTATTTAACTTAAAGCTTTGAGATCCATTCAATAACTATATCCAGCCGCGCACCAATACAAAACTAACATGATGCATGGCATGATACAATGACACACTGGTGCTTTCCTACTTATTTTTTTTAAAAGGGGGGACTTTATGGAAGGGGTAGTAAGTACAATTTAAGAGCCATAACTATCAGCTGGAATAGCTAGCGAGTAGAACAAAATGAAAATGGATTTTAAATGTATGGTAGAAAGATGAAAGGAAGAGATATGGTAAAGAATTAATAGGATTTATTTGGAAGTGTTGACAAAATGTACTGCATAAGGTTAATTTCACACAACAAGAACAGAAGCAACATGCAGAGTGCTAAAGAAAAATATCAAAGTTAACAGGCAATGTGCATGAAATTGCTGTTAAGCAACTATGTTTTGATAATGATGCCTAAGAGCAAAAGCTTCTAGAACTTAGGCAACATGAAGTAAAACAAATTGTAGCCAAACATAAGCAGACTATGACAAGAAAAATAAGCAGAGATTTTACAAAAAATATTTGAGATATTTCATAAATTTTATGAAAATCTGTATTTTGGAAATTTTATGAAAATCTGCATATAGCAGAGGAATATAGAAACCAGGAAAATACACAAATGGCAATATTTATGGAAAAACTAGATATGAAGAGGTTAGAGGAAGATGAAGCTCAACAATTAAACGTTGAGAGAAAGATGACATAAAAACAATAATGTACAATCAACAGTGAAGTCTCCAGGAATGGTTGGTATTCCTGGGGAAACCTGGAAGTTAGACGAGATGAAAGATAGAAAGATTAGGAAGTCTTTGTTTAAAAATATTTTCAAAGGAGAAGGAAGTACCAGCAACTTAGAAGATAGAAGTGGTTGCTGTGTTACCCATAGAGGGTAAAGACCCATCAAATTAATTTCATATAGACCCATTTCAATGTTAAACCATGATTATAAAGTGTTTATGACTACAACAATTAAATGAATAGCAAAGATGTTAGCAAAGTTAATAGATATGGATCAGTATGGCTTTTTGGAAGGAAGGCAAACATTTTGACAACATTAACAGAAAATGATGATCCTGACAAAAACAGAGTCTAAGAAAATGCTGCTACTGTTAATGGGTCTTGATGCAGAAAAAATCATTTGACAGAGTCAGCTAGAAAGTTATGCCTAAGAAACAAAATATGAGCCATAGATAAAAGCATGCAGGAAATGCTGTAAGTGCAAAGAAAAAAAGAGACATTCTGACCTTAGGAAATTATGGCACTGATCATTTTCCATTCCATTTTAACTCTGGATTGTTTGTTTGTGTCTTTCAGCTTTTCCCGGTTAGGGGTCACCACAGCGGAACTCCAGTCCGCTAATGATTGGCAGTTGATTTTTACATACCGGCTTGCCAGGCCTGACGCACAACCTTCAATGAAGGCACGCCCATTCACGCATGTCTCTGCGCAGAAGACGCTTTAGCTGAGAATCGAACCGGACAGCGTCTTACTGTGAGGCGACAACGCTACCACAGCACCACCACCGCGGGTCCCACTCTGGATATGAATTAAAAACCCAGGATAAACTGTCTTACACATCCTGCAACTTTGTTGTACACACAAAATAGAATTTACATTTTTTATCCATATTGCTGCAAGCTATCTTCTGGTTTGAAGAATTTCATATGGACAGTCGCTCCATCAATAAATTCTCGTTTCCTTAATTATGGCCGACAGCAAACAATTCACTGTTGCTTGAAGCAAAAAAAAATTATAATAACTACATTAGGCTTCCATTCTCTGTGGATCTTTGTCAAACATCATGGAATTGAATTTACTGGAATATTTTCTCAATTTAAATCCAACAGAAAACGCAAAAATTCTCAGCTAGCTTTTCTAAGCAAAACTGCATCCCAGCTCTCATGTATGCTAGTGAATCTCAAAATCTTTCGATATATTATTTATATAAAAGACACACTTATGCCTCTTTCATTTTGACTTTCTGTATTCTACCTGTAATCTGAACTGTACCTGCCTACTGCACTGCGAAGTATTTCTGCCCTCTCTGTAATTTTTCTACTGTACCTGCCTTTGGCACTGTGAAGTATTTCTGTCCTCTCTGATTTTTTCCAGCCTAACTTCTAATGTTCTTTGTAAATATAAAGGTTATTTCCTGTTATCTCAGACCTATTTCTCCCAGACTATAGTATATTATTAGACCTATTTTAGTATTGTACCCTAATTTTAAAATGGGAGGTACTTAGACTTCTATGATAATTTCTGTATTAACCTGTAACAACATTGTATGTAAAAATGTTTTTTGCACAGAGCTTATCTCTCCGGGCATCTACTGAAAATGGACATGTATCCAGTTAGACTAGCCCGGTCAACAATTGTAAAATAAATAAAAATAAATAAATATGGATATTCTTGAAATCAGATACTTGTGTGACCAAATCCTATGGTTTATACAAGCTGGTATTCTCATCTTCTAATTTCTGAACCAGGAATAAGAGACTCCGACATGTCAGTTACATTTCTCAAACCACATCAAGTGTTTTTTTTTCTCTCTGTTGAATAAAAATCACACTTGGCAGCAAGCTGGATACAAATTATCTAGTTTCTGGGTAATATGGTGTTACTGAGTGAATATTACTTGCCAAACTAACTGATGCAATTCTGAAAAAAGATGACACAGCTACTGAGCATTCTTAAAACACCGAATGAACCTTTAATGTTAAGCGCTTTTCATCTACCCAAATAGGTAGACTTCTTCAGACAAATATATAGAACACTATACATAGTTTTAAACTAAAAAAGGTGCCAAATTCACCTTAAATTAACCAATCACCTCATTTACCTATAAACCAGTATTTAAACTGGTTAAAATGATTAAAATACAATGACTAAAAAGTATATAATATATAAAATGTCAATCCTTACTCACTCACATAGAAAAGGTTGTCCCAAACATCAATATACCACACTACACTAGTTGAAACAAATCTAATACAAATAAATAAATATAATTCATATTAAACTATATGTATGTCTATATTAAAATGAATCATATTGCATGGAATACAAAAACATTCTTGCATGTGTTAAAATATATTAGTTACCTAATTACAAATACCACTTCCACCAAAGTAAACTTTTTAACTTCAAAATACATTACAAGGAAGTGACCTCATTCAAGCCTGGAGGAGTGTAAGAATTTAACCTAAGTTGCCATATTAATTCACACTTTTCTAACAGCAACTGCTGTGGCCCAGCGTTTCCATCAACAACTACCTGATCAATAACTTTAAAGAGGAAGTGGTGGGTAGAGTGTTCATTACAGTGTCTTGCTAACGCATTGGTGTTACTTTTCTTTTTGATGTGATAAAAGTGCTCATATATCCTTTCCTTAAGCTTCCTGTCAGTCTTCCCTACATAAAATTCTGGGCATAACTGACAGGAAGCTATGTAGACAACTGACCTTGAGTTACAGTTATACCTACCTCTAAACTTGAGCACATTGTGATTCACTCTTATTCTAGCCCCTGTAACAATGTACCTACAATAATTACATGATTCACATTTGTAGGTACCTTCAATTCTAAGGACTTCTTAACATTAGTTTCTACTACACTCTCCAGGCTCCTACCCTTCCTAAAAATTATATAGGGTAGTCGCCCAACTTTTCCACTAAATCCCTTTCATGTACCAAAAGGTTCCAATTCCTTTTTAAAATGTTACCAATATGGCCTGCTTCTATACAAAAAGGTGCAATGAAACTCTTTTTAAAGCACAAAGTATCAAGTCTTTGTGTGTTCTCCAAATTCAAGGTGGGAGCATTCATAACTCCCAGCTTCATACTACTTGTCTCCCTTCTACAGTCCGTACTAAAACTCTGCAACCTTTTAGAAAAAATTGGACTGTAAACACCACAAACCCTTTTATATTGTACTTCCCCCACCAAATCAAGCACCAAAACCTCAGGATAACAACAACTCAGGAACATACTTTTTAACAAGTTACATTCCTCTTCAAAAATATGATCCTCAGTTGTCATCCGAGCTGCTCTCACTAAGTGTCCTTTTAGGACAGATCTTTTCTAATGGAAAGGATGACAACTGGTAAAATGCAACAAGGAATTGGAATACGTAGGTTTTCCATAAATCTTAGCCAAACAACCATTACCCATCTTGTCTTTCGTTAACTCTACGTCTAGCTAGTTAAACTGATGGTATCTTCATGGAAGGGGTAAGTAAATTTCAAAAAGGGTGTGCTATTATTTAGGTAATCAACGAACAACTCTGCTTCATTTTTATTACCTTCAAACATAATAAAAATGTCATCCAAAAATCTATTGTATAGCTTTACCTTTTTGTTAACTTCATTCTTAAATATGCTTTCGCACTCCCAGTGGGACAACACCAAATTAGCATAACTCACCCCATAAGGAGAACCCATGATGCAATTCTGTCCACCACCCCCCCCCCCACACACACACACACACACACACTCCTGTCATAATTAGTTCCTCACATTTTTACTTGTCTTTGACATTCTGGATCATACATAAACAGTGATGGGAGTAACACGTTACTGTAACGTATTACATTTTTTAGTAACTAGTAATACTAGACATTACTTTTCAATATAGTAACGCAGTAACAGTAATAAGTTACTTTTTTTAGTAAAGCAAATGTGCATTACTTTTTGCATTACTCATTATTTGGGTACAAATTCCCGAGTGGCACCCCTTCATTTCTGATTTTTTTCTTTGTTTTTTTTTATTTTCCGCGCTTTGTGCACTGATGTCATAGCGTGTGCGATGACATCAGCTCCATCAGGGCTACCAGCCTGTCGGAATTGAGCTCAAGGAGCTCACGTCGTGCACGCATTTCTGGCTGTTCAAATCTCTGCAAGTGGGAACGGCACTCCGAACAGGAAGGGATTATACTCTGAATGGGAAGGATTATTTAACTGAATAATGATATTGCAATAAGGGACTCCGAACGGAAAGGAGCATGTATTTGTGCAAACTACATTTGCTGGTGAGTTCATCACATTTGCCAGTTGCATGTGTACGCTTTGAAACAAATCTGTTTGTTAATCTTCTGAATTCAGTATTTACTCAGTGGCTCTTTTTGCTAATTCATGCTGAATGTAGTACTATGAAAGACAATTGGCATGTGTCACTTTTTGAAAGAGTAGTTTGGTTCTGTGGGCCTTCACGTGACACGTGTTTTGGGCCGTTTTACTTTGACAAACTTTTGCTGTCCTTTCTGAAATGAGAGGAAAAAAATAATATTGAAGAACATAGTGAAAACCAAATTTCTAGAGATTCTGTATGTGGTTTTCATAAAATGTGAGACTGCAGTGGGTAGCAAAGTTTGTGCACTATAAGAAGTGAAGTCTGGCAATGCTGTGCCCATGCTTTGCTGGAAAAGGCTTCTTTGTAGGCACATCATGCGTCTTCACAATTATTTTGTCAGGTTTTGGTGGTTTGCTAAGAGAAGACTGTGTTTAAAGCTGCTCCTTGACTCTGTTAATTGCCTAGTAACATTGTTTTCTGTTTGGCATGTGGTGTATAACAAAGCCTTTTCTAAGGCTACAGCTTCCACATGACTACTGTGTGCTGTCTGTTAAGTCACTTAAGCAGGAAATGTATGATGAGGTCACTAGAGGTGGGGTGTGTGTGTGTGTGTGTGTGTGTGTGTGTGTGTGTGTGTGTAAATGCCCCCATTTTAATACACCTGGTGGCTAGAAGTACTCAGGCTCAAACCCTGTACCTTGGGTACAAGATAAAAAGAGCCTAAAGTCCCTAGCCACAACCACTCATGAATTTGATCTGTTCTTCATAAAATCTGTGGTTTTCAGGATTTTTGTGGCAAATCACTGCAGGACTGAATTCATTAAATAATGACAGGCATTTGAATTTCAGACTTCATATTCTTCAGAAAATAAATGGTAACACAAAACCTTTTATTCTAGCAATTTTCTAAGTTTATAAGATCATTATTTGAAATGTGTCCCTATTTTGGGGCTGTATTCCCCCATTATTGGCTTTGTCCAGGCTTTTTGTGCTAAGAGTTGAGAGCTATGGTGAGAAGTGAGAACTGAAATCACTAAATGATAGCCATTTAAGTTTCAGTCTTCCTATCTTTCAGAAGACTGTTGATTTGGCATAGTGGTATGTTGCTCTGACTGTAGTACACAGGTTCCTGCATTCAAGACTTACCAGTGAAATGCATGGTGGTAACACAAAACTTTATTCTAGCAACTTTCCAAAATTATACAAGCAATGTTTAAAATGTGTCCCTGGTTTTTGGTGTTTTGCCCCCCCCCCCCCCGACAAAACAAAAAATTGAAAAGAAGTGCGAGAAGCTGTGCAAGATGACTATGGCTTACACTACTGTCATTCTATTTATAGTATGGGTGTGGAAGTAGATTTTTATGATGGAAATGTTCTGAACTGGGCAGTTTTGTCATTGTTGGTTCATCCATTTTGTTTCACTGCCTACAGTACAGCCCACTGGAAAAATGTTCAAACAAAGAAATTTATAATGCGCTCTAACAAGTGTGCTGTATTATACAAGGAATATAATTTAATAAAGTCAGGAAGGTGTATCAAAGAAAAGACCACATGTATGTTTCTTGTTTTGTGTGCAAGGGGCCAATGATTTGAAAACAGCCCAAAGGTAATCTTTATCCACCACTGGCCAGATACATTTTCTTTGGATGTGGTGAGGGTTTTAATGCTGTTTCAATGAATGTGAGCTTCAAGGGCAGAGAAGTTTTAATGCCAAGCCTATTTTCATTGTGAGACAGTATTGCTTTGTTTAACAGATGTCTATTAGTGTTTTTACATTGTTCTGTAAAATGTAAAGAATGTGTGTGAGAGACCAGAGAAAGAAAGTGTGAGTGAATGCATATATGAAAGTTGAAGTGTGTGTGTGAGAGATCGGAGACTGAAATAGTGAGTGAATGCATGTATGAAAGCTAAAGAGACTGTGTGTGAGAGAGGTTGGAGAGAGAATGTGCAATTTGTTGTAAACTGAGTGTGAAGTAGGTGTTGCCAGTTTAGCTATTTGACTTGTTTGGTTTGACTTATTCTCACGTTGGGGAGAGAGGGAATGTATTTGTATAGTCTTTTTTAAAACTCAAGCTCTAAAAACACAAGGTATGTTTCTGCAGAGAGAAAACAAAGTGTAACACATGAAATTTGAGTTGCTCATACTGTACAGTATTTCTTTGATTTTTTTTCTGGTTGCTTGAGAGTGCCGGTTGCTTGCTCGGTTGTGATATTTTGGTTGACTTTGTTAGACCTATATGACATTTTCTGTAAGCATTTTTGCATCCTCAGCATTAGTTTTAGCAGTTAGCGTAATGTATATTGTTGAAAATGTGATGGGTTGTAACTTTTTATAGGTCTTGTGTTGCTGGCTGTATGTACTTTGGTTTAAGTATTAAATTGTAACTCTCTGACTATAAAGACTAGTCTGTGGGACTTTGTAAACTGTAAAATGCTATTCATCATTATTGTAACACTGTGTACACAACTTTAATACACTTGTATTCATATGCAGTAAGCATGTATTCCTCACACAGAAGTACTGTTTCAGTAAATCTGAATATGAGAATTGATATACTATACTTATGTAAAAGTAACTCGAGTAACTACTTACTTTAGTTAATAACTAGTAATAGTAATATATTACTTTTTTAGAAAAGTAATAAGTAATATTAATATATTACTTTCACTTAAAAGTAACTAGTAATAGTAACTTATTACTTTTAAAAGTAACTAGCACAACACTGTACATAAGGCTTTTCAACTGATGACAACCGATGATTTGAATGTATCTGGTGATGTAGCACAGTTCCAAAGTAACTGGCACAACACTGTACATAAGGCTTTTCAACGGATGACAACCAATGATTCGCATGTATCTGGTGATGTAGCACAGTTCCAAAGTAACTAGCACAACAGTGTACATAAGGCTTTTCAACTGATGACAACCGATGATTTGAATGTATCTGGTGATGTAGCACAGTTCCAAAGTAACTAACACAACACTGTACATAAGGATTTTCAACTGATGACAACCGATGATTCGCATGTATCTGGTGATGTAGCACAGTTCCAAAGTAACTAGCACAACAGTGTACATAAGGCTTTTCAACGGATGACAACCAATGATTCGCATGTATCTGGTGATGTAGCACAGTTCCAAAGTAACTAGCACAACAGTGTACATAAGGCTTTTCAACTGATGACAACCGATGATTTGCATGTATCTGGTGATGTAGCACAGTTCCAAAGTAACTGGCACAACACTGTACATAAGGCTTTTCAACGGATGACAACCGATGATTCGCATGTATCTGGTGATGTAGCACAGTTCCAAAGTAACTAGCACAACAGTGTACATAAGGCTTTTCAACGGATGACAACCAATGATTCGCATGTATCTGGTGATGTAGCACAGTTCCAAAGTAACTAGCACAACAGTGTACATAAGGCTTTTCAACTGATGACAACCGATGATTTGCATGTATCTGGTGATGTAGCACAGTTCCAAAGTAACTGGCACAACACTGTACATAAGGCTTTTCAACGGATGACAACCAATGATTCGCATGTATCTGGTGATGTAGCACAGTTCCAAAGTAACTAGCACAACAGTGTACATAAGGCTTTTCAACTGATGACAACCGATGATTTGCATGTATCTGGTGATGTAGCACAGTTCCAAAGTAACTAGCACAACAGTGTACATAAGGCTTTTCAACTGATGACAACCGATGATTCGCATGTATCTGGTGATGTAGCACAGTTCCAAAGTAACTAGCACAACAGTGTACATAAGGCTTTTCAACTGATGACAACCGATGATTTGCATGTATCTGGTGATGTAGCACAGTTCCCATACTCTCCTCCTTGTTCAATCCTTGAATATCAACATAAGCAAAATTTTCTTCTAAGCCAAGCAAGGGAGTATCCTTTCTTAAACGGTTATTTGCTCTCAACAAATTTAAGTCTGGGATGATTGTGCAGGTAGAGACTAAGGGTGTTAGCTTTCAATAGGCATATTACCATCATCAGGCTGAGAGGTTTCAGATTCTATTTTATGGAATAAATTCATTTAGAAGTGCTCCTAGTATAAGCCAAGATTTAAACATTTACAACAAACTAAACTGCTGACTCAAAATGCGTTTTTACGAAACAATAGAAACAACAAATTAGATTCAGCCCCACAGTTAATATTTCTTAAGAGTCAGGAAGCCTCATGAGCTTCACAACTTTTCTGGAATACCTGTACATTTGATAGATCCCAGTTTCCAGCATCTTCAGTATTCTTATTCAAGATAACACAACTTTTCTGGAATACCTGTACATTTGATAGATCCCAGTTTCCAGCATCTTCAGTATTCTTATTCAAGATAACAGACTACTTTCAGAGGCTGAAACTTGGTAAAAATGAGTCTGGGTTAGCAACCTCACAGACATACTTTCTGCAAAAGTAAAACAGGATGATAGTGCATTCAGGATTCTGACAAACGGTTTACTTTACATGCAAAGTTCTCTATTTAGCTTCAATTAAGATTTATGAGAGCAAGGAAGTTCCAGTAAATTTATGCTTTGTTTGCGTTGCTTACTTATATAATTAGACAACGACTGGCCATTAACATTCATAAATGAGCACTTTGGTCAGCCCAACCAGTGTGTCTGTTGTAAATCAAGCATATACCAATGGAAAATGGTCCAATTGCCTGGACTTTCTTCCATTTAAAATATATGCTTTCAACTGTAACACATTTAAGGGCATTCCACTTACTTCAGCTGTCAGAATATCAATCCTTTATGCTACAGGAAGTAGGTAACGTTCCTGGTTTTGTGTCTTAAATTTCTGTTTCAGGCTGTTCCACACTGAAATAATCTGACATATTTTCATATTTAAGAATTAAAAAAATATATACCCATGGTAAATAATTCTAAGTCATATTAATTAAGTCGAAATACTTCTGCGAGTATCAAGATGTATTGGTAACCATTTGTGAACTTTGTTAGTAAGCCCATATGCGCAACACTGCTACAAGTAGTGTTCCATAGTTTTAAGAAAGAAGGTCAAGCGCTATAAATATTCCAACATGAGCGTTTACATTTGCAAATACAGACTCATGATAATTTGTAAGTCTATGTATTTCATAAACATTGCAAAGATCAGTATATTTGATTTAAACAAATTTCACAGTCCGAGTCTCAATATCAACCAGATTATACATTTTAAGTTTTCTTCACCACAAAAAAAATAATAATAATAAAATTAGAAATCCAGACAGTCCAGTGGTACGAGAGAGACTGGATACAGAAAACACTATGAAAATCAGGTACATTATTCAAAATTAAAGAAATGTGTCAGAGTTTTTTTGCACTTTCTCCAGCCTCTCTCTCTTGCACCTCTAAAGTGTCCGAATTTCAACATTTAAAAAACAAGCAACGGAAATATTCCTTTCTCCATGGCTTCCTTTCTAAAGCACGGATGTACTGCATAAGCAGAACAAAAGTCACATATACATGTGCAGTACATCAAGAAAGTCCCACGATACCAGTGACCAGGGAAAAACGTGGAAGAGTATTATAACATGGACATTATTCAAGAAAACTAAGTAACTTTTTTTTAAATAATGCCATTGTATAATAGCAATAACCCATGGCTGGGTGTGGGTAATGCTAGATTTACCCACACCCAGCTGTTAGTTATTGTTATAATAACTGATGATTTTTAACTGTTACATTAAGTTTGCTTGTGAACAGATTTTTACAATTGAAAAACAGCAGGCAAAACTCAAAAGGTTTAGGAGGTTTGGTGACACTGTTTTTAGCTGTCATGTACCTCCACAACAATAAACCAGAAAATCAAGACCCTTTTCCATAACTCTAGTATATACTTTAAATGGTACAACTCTAAACCAAGTACAGTTTTGCAAATGATAACAGAGATAAATATCCTACAAACAAGCCTAATGTATGAGGCTGAGAATCATGGTGTTAATGGGGATGATATACATCTTTGTAGTAAGACTGCTGTAGTCGCCAGCACAAAGATGCCTGAAGGTGCCAGTACTGACTGGCATATTTATATTTGCTTATATATCGTGGAAAAAAAAAAGTGCCCATTAGTTAACTAGAAAATTACTTGTTTACAGAACACACAAGTTCACTTACATGGCAGAAAGTGCTTTCTGACTTAATATAATAATGCATACGGAATTCTTGAACTTTTTTCATAGTAAGACTTCTGACCTAAAGTCAAACACCACACCAAAAATACATATTAGTGTACATAACTATGCTGTTCTGATTAACTGTTTTAAGATGGTCATTAGAATGCGAAATGAAAACACAATTAAGTGATTTGGTGGGGGGTCAAGGTAATTTTTTTAAATTAGACATTATGACAGCAAGTTATACCTCCAGAATTGTTGAATGTGCATGTAATGGCTGATGAAAATGTACGCAGATGTTTATGTATGACGTAGATTTTTCTGAAGCACAGTTATTTTTTTTGTTTTGTTTTCTTGCTTAAACTTATGAAAGGTGTGTACAAATAGCAATTTTATACAACATATGAATATTTCAAATAGTAATTTGAGCATTTCCAGTTTTGGTGTCTGCATAAATGTAGTCAGTAGTAAGACCAACTTTCATAGCTACTTCATATGAAATTAAAAAAGGCTACCCACTCTCAAAACATCAATGCCATTACTCTACATGCTTAAAAAAGCACATTTAATCACTGGTAACATCTTGCAAATCTTTCCTAAAACTGTAACTAAGAATATCATAAGTACAAACCTCTATGGTCTTCCAAGCTCTGCAAAGGTAAGATGCTTCAGAAGCCATACATGTGTACTGTAAGAAGTGAATGTAAATCAGATGATGTTCTGACAAACACAACATCCTTAGCAGGAAAGCTTAGCTAGTAACTATGCAAGTTATATATTTAAGAAAAAAAAATCTTCTAAGCAGAAACAATGTCCTCTTCAATAAGACTGCTAAGATTTACAGAACCTCCAAAGTAAACATAAAGCATGAAAAGAAATAGAATATATGGAATTTTGATAGGCCGTGTGCTTTGAAATTTCTTAAAGAACTTTCTATCCTGCGAAATTAAAAGAAAAAGTGTATATTCACACTGGGTTTGATCTGTCTGGTCCTTCCCATTCTTATCCTGTTTCCAATTAACTGCATCTGCCATTTGTAGCTTTGCCCTGAAAAATGTCAACTGAGCCGCTTTCATTGCACTTGTTAGTCATTACCATGCAGCAAACATATGTTATCAAATACATTTTTAGTGCTCACTGCCCTTTTTTCAGTTTAAGTAATAAGTCGCTGCAATTTCTCCACTGGTTCTGAATACTAAATCCATTTCCAGTCAAATTTAGCATGTTTAGTAGTATTTTCACAATATTTAAATGGTTAAAAAGTAGAGCACATAGCAAAGTCTATGAAAAAGTCATTAGGAAAAAAGAAATGGCTGTCCTGTCACACTCAAACTGAACAGGGCACCTTTACTCAGCTAATACAGCTTAAAAAATGTTACTGTGCAAAGTAAAATGAATTAGAAAGGAGTCCCACCATATCCTACATTGTGCCTCACTGAAAAGTGTATTTTTTAAGCACCTTTAGCCAAGATGACCATCTGGAGGAATCAATGCCATTCCTCTCCTCACTCAGCTGGCTCCTCCCCAATCTGGGTCATCAACCTGGCACAGAGCTAGCAGAACATTCAATCTTTAAGGGAGGCAGGGAAAGGAGTTGGGGATATTCCAATACTGCATCATCTGGGGTTCCTATTATGTCTTTGAAGTTTTACAACTTCGAACGTAATATGGTTGAAACCATGTGTTCAAAGTTGTAAAACTTCGAAAACGTAAAAAAAAAAAGGAAAAAGTTTGCAAACAGTTGTGGCCCCCACACTCCCCACTCCTTAAATATACCAACTCTGAGATTGCACTACACTGTAGTGAAGGGAAATCTTCCCTTTCCGCACTGTACTGCATCGTAGTGTGGTCTTGGAGTTGGTATATTTAAAGAGCGGGTGTGTCGGGGGCACAGCCCCCCACGTTGGGTTGCAGGGGGGCTTGCCCCCCTGCGTACAACAGTCTGGTAAGTTTTTTTTTTTTTTTTTTAAACGTTTGCAAAGTTTTACAACTTCAAACATATGGTTTTGACCATATTACGTTCGAAGATGTAAAACTTTGATGACGTAATAGGAACCCCGTCATCTGCTCCTGAATGCAGGGAATTTTTTTTGTATGCCCTAAACTTCTCTTCAGGTGGTGACATTCACATGTGCCTTGAGCCCTGTCACCCATGATGCACTAGCATCAATCCTCCCCTCTGTGCACATGCACACATTGTAAGACACTAACTCTGCTGTTCACCTCTACTATACAACAGCACTGTGTCACAAAATTTCACTCTTTCTTCCTGAGATAGTTGAATTATCCATCAGCCATGCAAGTCTAACCTCCTCGGCCAGCCCTCCACCTTCCAAGGTCTCAAGAAAATCCCAGGTCATCAGCATCAGAGGCAAGATACCCTGCTCCTGCTCCAATGAACCAGAATAAACTGTAAGCACAAAGCAATAGTGACCATTGCCAAATATCTGGTAAGCCCATTACATAATTGTCTCTTTTCAGACATGTTCTGGGAGCACTTTCTCTTTAAAGGACTTACAGAATCAAATATTTTTAATATATTAAATACTAAAATATTTTTTTAAACTATTCTAGCCTGTTCTGCCTGCTGTTTTGGCAGTGTGTAACCTCCATTTGTCAGCTAAAACAAACACTGTGGGGCATCCCTATAGCAGTTCTCTACCATCCCTATAGCAGTTATCCACCAGCAAGCTGCTTCTGCAAAAGTCTGTGGCCGGTTTACTAAAAGTACAGGAACATTACAGTTTGTCAGCTAATACAAACACTGTGGGGCATCCCTCTATCATCCCCTATAGCAGTTCTCTACCAGCAAGCGGCATCTGCAAAAGTCTGTGGCCGCAAGCCGCATCTGCAAAAGTCTATGGTCGGTTTACTTAAAGTACAGGAACATTACAGTGTATGTTAATGATTTAACCCTTCTAGGATTGTAAATTTCATTAGAATGTATTCAGGCAGTGCACAATACTGGTAACCCCCACCCACACCAGAGATCTCTCTAAACCCAATACTTTATGTTTTACTCAGTCTTCTCCTTCCCAATACACTTGTCCATATTTCTCCTACTCCATACTCACTCCTGGCATAAGGTTTCTATTTCTCTAAGAATTCCTAGTCTACAAAATTGTCAGCTGCATAGATACTTTTCACAGTACCTGGTAGTCTAAGTGACTGTTTCTTGCTGTGCAGTTACAGAACTTGGCTGTGCCAGCTCGGGCTTCACTCCGCTCCCCTACCCTGCCCCCATCCCCTCCCGCTCCTAAATTACTCAAATTTATCTAAACCTAACCACACCCACATGTCTACCAATAACCACCTGTACAATTTTGCATTATAAAGTAGTCCACATTTCCACACTAATTCTAATCAACACCCATCCATTAGCACACATATATTTACATATGACCAATCCCTACCCTTTTTACCATTACAAAATGCTATCAATACATTGATGCTATCAATACAAACACCTTCTTGTTTCATACACATCTAACAGTTGTCACTCCCTGTAATCAAAGCAGGCCAATCTCCACTACCCCCCTCCCCCACCATTACAATACAACACATATCCACCTACACATTCAGCTGTTCTGACCTCCCACATAGTCACCTTCCTATCTGATTTAATCCCTGCTCTACCACATACCCATAAACTCACAACTATCACCTCCCCCTCCAACATCTCACAACACATTAACCACACGCTGTTAGTCCCACTCTAACAACCTCAACACACTAATAAAGCAAGCAATGTTACATTCACTAAAACACACAACATTACATCCACTAAAACAAACACTATTTACTACCTTATCTCTCCACACAGCCAATCTATTCACAATTACCCTTCTTTATCATTTAACTAACTTCTATACCCCCATCTACTATGACCACCCCACCAACTCCATCACCAACTCTAAACTGCCCATAACCCACCACTACAACCCCCAAATTTCACCCAACCTCTACAGCAACATAGAAATAGACTACCTCCCACTTAAATACCATCAAACCAGATACAAAAATGAACCACTATTTAGAAACCACAAACTAAGCAAACTTATAACAACTTTATTTCATATATTATCAAAACTAAAACTCAGTGGTGACATCCACCCCAACCCTGCCCCCAAGACTACCAATAAGCAAACTACCACTTACACCTCAATCAACTCCACCATACCCCTTCACCCCAAACAACACTCCCTGCTGTTCCTTAATATAAATTTAAGAAGTATACTAAACAAAATCCATGACCTCCATGCACTAATTGACTTACATTCCCCTGACATAAGGATTTTGACTGAAACTTGGCTTAAGCCACATGTCAAAAACAATGAAATACTTCCCCCAGGGTTCAACATATATAGACTCGATTGTCAAAATAAACATGGAGGAGGTGTAGCAATAATGTTTAAACAAAATCTAGCCCTAGAAGTTATCAACACCACACTTCCTACATCTAACAATGCAGAATTACTCATCACCAAACAGAATATCAACAAGAACAAAACACTTATCATAGCGGCTATCAATGTCCCTCCAGGAGATAACACTAGCACAGCTGAAGACACACTTCACTGGCTATCCACAACCTTCCACCAAGAAACCTTAATTATGGGTGACCTCTACACTGACTGGTCCACCTATAATTCCAATAATCCATCCAGTTTCATAAACCTATATGGTTTCTCCCAGCTCATACAAAACCCCACAAGAATAGACAAAACCTCCAACAGACAATCCATCCTGGATTGGACTCTCACAAATAAAAACAACACACCCCTTCTAGCAGGATGCCTCCCCAGTACCATAAGTGACCATCTACCCACATACCTAATCAGAAAGAATCTTAGTCCACCTAGACAAGTAGTCTATAGGCTAATCTGCAACAAAAAAAATTAATACCCACATTTTCAACTCCCTCTTCCAACAAATTAACTGGTCCCCCCTCAAAACACTACCACTAGATGACGCTGTTCAACACTTTAACACCACCTTCCTCAACATCCTAAATACCCTGGCCCCCTGTAGAATAGCTAGAATAAAACATCACCACAAACCCTGGCTTAGAAACAACACTAAAGACATATTAAAAGAAAGGGACAAGGCATGGGAACACTGGCTAACTATCAAAAGCAATGACAACCTTCTACTTTTCATACAACTTAGGAATAAAGCCAAATCCCAGATAAAAGCTGACAAAAAAGCCTACTACATCACTGCACAGCAAAGAAACAACCCCCCCCCTCCCAAAATTCTGGGCCACTATAAACAAACTCCTGCAACCTGCTAATATGTCCACCCGCAATCCTACCACACCCCCATCAAATGATAACATTGCAACACAATTCAATTCTTTTTTCATAAACACAATTCACTCACTTATTGACTATGACCAAAACATCACTACTACAATCCCCGTAGTCAACAATGAGGGTGTAAACTCCTTCTCCTTTAACCCCGTCCCAACCCATACCATAAAAACCTACTCAGTAAGCTCAAGACCACCAGCCTAGCTGCTGACAACCTCCCATCAGAATTCCTCAAAGCTGCCTCCGAAGTCTTAGCCTACCCCATTTCTATCCTCATCAACCGGTCTAGCTCTGAGAACTATGTCCCACTAACTTGCAAAGTCTGCTATATCACCCCACTGCATAAAGATGGCAACTCTACTGAGCTTACTAATTACAGGCCCATTGCCATTATTTCACCTCTCTCCAAAATACTAGAAAAGTGTATTCACTACCTTCTCTCCAATAACTTCCTATCAAACACACAACGTGGCTTTCACCCCCACCACAGCACCACAACTGCCCTCCTCAGTTTTACTAACACAATAAATGAACACAGAAATCAGAATAAATATGTCTCATTCATCTTTCTAGATCTCTCAAAGGCATTCAACGCAGTTTCACAGCGAAAACCACTGTCAGAACTGGCCACATTACATCTCAGTCATTCTTCCCTAGCTTGGTTCCACAGCTCGCCAGCAGGCTGTTAGATGGCAACAGGAGCTATCATCTTTGTTCCACGTTAACATAGGAGTTCCACAAGGCTCCATTATTAGGCCCCCTACATTTTACCATCTTCACAAATCAACTCCATAAATCCACATCTCTCGCCTCTGTCATCCAATATGCAGATGACTCTACCCTGATATGCTCCGCCCCCTCTCTGACACAACTACAGGCTATAACACAACAATCCTTCCTAGAAGTAAAATCCTGGCTAACTAACACTAACTTCATACTGAACCCAAACAAGACCAAACTCATGCTCTTTCTCCCCACCAAAACACCCAATCCTTCAGCCACTTTTCAAATCCACTCCTCCAACAACAAAATCATAAACACCAGCTCAAATACCAAATTACTAGGTCTCACAATTGATAGCAAATTAAAATTCGACCTACACCTCTCTTAAACCATTAAAACAATACACATCAAACTAGGCTCTCTTTACCGAATTAATCCTTTCCTAACTAGCCATTCTAGACTAAGCATCGCCAGGACTCAATCTCTTATCTACTGTTCTCTATGCTTCTCCCATCTTTACAGACCTTAACAAAACTGACCTTACCAAACTTGAATCAGCCTATAATAAAATAGGCAAGTTTGCTACTAGCTCCCCATATAGGTCCCCCCACTGCTCTGCCCTACAACAAATAAATTGGCTAGAACTCCCACAACAACTAACCTATACCCAACTTGTCTTTATTCACCAACTACTATACCAGCCAAACAGAAGCCCAGCCCTACAACAATTATTTCAACCATATACCAACACTCGGCCAACTCCAATCCTCACAGAAAACACTCCTCCAAGTATCCAAAAGCAACAACAAAGCCAGGGACGCTCTGTACTCCCACCACATTTCTAAACTTTGGAACTCAATCCCCTCAACACATCCTAAATGCTATCAGCCTACACCAATTCAAAACTCCACCACACTAACAACTGGCTCTGCTCCTGGACCAAGCCAGGCTAATACCACATAAGCCCACATCAAATTTCATCCCCTAAATTTTATAGTCTCCATGTATACCCCACTCCCACTTATTAACACCCCCTATCAGCTACCTACAATAAGAGTATAATTTGATAATTACTTTTTTTTGTAAGGGTATACATATGTACATGTATTAAAGTATACTCAAATGATCAACTAAAGATGGACCCCTGCCCTCAAAAAAAAAAAATATATATATATATATATATATATATATATATATATATGTATATATATATATATATATATATATATATATAATATATATATATATATATATATATATATAATATATATATATATGTATATATATATATATATATATATATATATATATATATATATACATTTATATAAAACTTTACTGTATTGTAATAACTTTCTCCTTTTCACTAAAGTGCCTATTGTATATTGTACTCTCTTTACTGTCTCTAGATATTTCTGTTAAATTCTAGGTAAAACCGACACTGTACCTGTCAATGTTGTTCTTGTTTTATTGGAGCTTTTCTCCCCGGGCCTGCGCAGAAAATGGGTTCACACCCAGATGGGCTATTCTGGTCAACAAATGTAAAATAAAAAAAATAAATAGTCTGTTAGTAAAATTAATAAATTAACCAAGGACTTAAGATGTCACATGTTATAGGTTCACAGGTTGGTACTAGGGTATGGGCCCTAGGGCATATACAAGCCTAGCCATAACAATTCCCTGGCTACTTTTTCCCAGAATATTTACTTCCCTGGACCCCTGTCTAGCAGGGCAACTGACGTGATCCTTGGGGTGAATTTCCTATCTCCCATCCAATCGCCAAGGTTCCTTTTGAAGAGGGCCAAACAGGCGCTCTGCTTAACATGTCTGGGGAGTCTCTGGGTCAAGAACCTATCCCTCCAGCATGTTTTGTTCATTGTGATGACAAGGTTTAGATCCCTAGAGCATGTGGCTCTGAGGGATTGGGATTTAAGTGTAGCATGTGCAACAGCTCTGGGTTTGACATGGCCTTGTATGTTAAGCAAAGATCGCCTCAGAGTAGACGATATGCAACAGAGTGCAGCGGGAGTTTTTTTAGATGGCCAGCAAAGGGCATCTGCTTTAGGTCTGTGATTCTTTTAGTGAGGTATTTCTGCGGCCTTTCCAGTTGTTTCAGATGTCTTGAGAGGTACATACCAAACAGGGCATTGTATTCTATAATGGGTCTAATGAGGGATGAGTACAGTGGTACAATGACCTCCTTTTTTCTGGATAAAATGCCCTTAGTGATGAGGTGTGCCACATAGAAGGATTTCCTGACTGTTGTGGTGACGTGGTTATCGAAGGCAAGACCACTGTCCACCTGTGTCCCTAAGTCTCTTATCGCACTTTCGGTGTTTAGTGTAGTGTACTGACACCTATGTGGTAATTCACAGGTACATGTTTTTTCCCAAAGGGGATAACTATACATTTCTTGGCATTGAGCTTGAGCCCATGGCTCTGGCACCAAGCATCTATTTCTGTAAGACCCTTTTTTAGAATATCCACATCATTTGGGGATTCAATAATGGCTCCCAATTTGCAGTCATCTGCAAACTTTGTTAGCCAGAGTCCCTTAGTGTTGGCCTGTACTTCAGAGAAGTAGATGCCAAACAAGAGCAGTCCCAGGACTGAACCCTGAGGTACTCCACTTGTCAAAAGCTGGATTTGGAGTCGGCTACATTTACAGTGTGGATTCTGTCAGTAAGCCAGTTGGAAACCCTTCAAGTACCATAGGGATTAATGCCCAGCTTAGTAAGTTTCTCTACGATTCCAGAGTGGGGGATGGTGTCGAAGGCCTTGGCGAGGTCGAGATAGACTGTGTGGACCGTCTTACCCTCGTCCACAGCTCTGGAGACTGATTCGAAGAAGTCAATCAGGTTCAGGAGACAAGATCGGCCCTTCACAAATCCAAACTGGGCGGGGTCCAGTGTTTGAAGGTTGCCAATGTCTTTGGTTATAAGTTCCATGATAATATGTTCTATGGCCTTGCAGATCAGGCTTGTCAGACTGATGGGGCGGTAGTTCCCCGGATCCATGGTGGATCCCCCCTTGTGGAGTGGGATAACTGTAGCTGTGCACCACTCAATGGGCACAAAGCTTGAGGTGAGGCTATGATTAAATATGACACTTAGGTGAGGTGCCAGTTCATTTTGTAGTTTATGTAATACACAGCCTGGGATGTCGTTTGGTCCCATGGATGGTGTATTCTTAGCTTTGGAGAGTGCAGTTTTTACCGGTGTGGCCGTTATTACCAGAATTTGGCAATCTTTCGGTATTGAGATGGGCCCTTTAGGGGGTGAGAGGGGGGTGAACTTGGCACTGAATCGATCTGCCATGATATTGGCAATATCCTTGGGATCAATATATTTAATGCCATTCTGTTGTAGCTCGGAGCAGATCTGAGCATTTCCATTTAGATTCTTGACATAGCTATAGAATACCTTGTGGTTGTCTTTGGAATCTTTGGCAATTTTATTTTCGTAACTAGCTTTGGAGGATTTTATGAGGGATCTAAGCTTCTTACTGAGGCTGGTAAGGGAGTCTTTTGCATTCTGGGATTTTCCTCTTTTTTGCAACAGTTTCTTCCTTTTGTTGTAAAGTTTGTTTATGGCAGGGGAACACCAGATTGGCTTCCTTTTTTTGGAGGAAAGTGTCTTGATTCTATTTGGGATGGCACGTTTCATGCATGACTGGATGTGCTCGTACAATGCCTTAGTGTAGGATTCAGCAGTCGAACTTTCAGTTCCCATCTGCGTGGGTGCCATGAAGTTTGTCACTTCTGACTTGAGTAGCATGAAGTTGGCTTTGGAGAAGTGTTTTACGGAGGTTTCTTTACTGGGGGGTGGTGGAGGGATGTGGATGTCAAGGGTGATTAGCTTATGGTCAGACCTGACCAACAAGGTGACCATAGGTGTGGAGCATCGACTTCCCATGTTAGTAATGACCAGGTCTAGGATACTGGATCCCCTGGTGGGACTATGGATTAGTTGATCCAGGGCATTGGAATTTATGAATTCCACGAACCATTGGGCAAAGGTGTTGGTACACGAGTAGTTTTCCCATTTAATGGCAGGGTAGTTGAAATCACCCAGTATTAGGGTGTTTGGTTGTATCTTAATATTTTCCACTATGTTTGAAAGGTGTAGTGAGAATCTTGGGGCATGGTGGGGGATCTGTGGCAAGCTACAATTTGGATTGCAGTCTTACCTAGTGTTAGTTGCACCTGGAGAATTTCAGATGCATTGTGTTGGGCAACTAGTCTGGTGGTGTGAATATCCTTGGTGAATATAGACACTCCTCCACCTTTAGTGTTTCGGTCTTGGTTTTGTGGCCGAAAAGTGTGGTAAGAGTTGTAGCCTGGTATTGCAGGGGTGCTCTCTGGAGCCTTGAACCAGGTCTCAGTTACTGCACAGATATCGATGTTCTCCATTTTTAGGAGTGCCTCGAGAGAGTGCATTTTGAGGTTTAGACTTCTAGCATTGAGTAGCATTATCTTCGGGTTTTGCATGCTTGTACCTGTTAGGTGTTGGTTTTGTCCTTTGAACTTTGCCTAAAAATCTAAGCCTTAGACTCTAATATCCTTCATATACTACTAGTGTGCATTTTACACTATTTTTGAGCAGGGGTTGTTAAGTCTCTTTCCATGTTTTGAAGTCATGTGCAAGATTTGAGAGGCACACATGACAAGTACAGACCATGACTTTGGGTCTGCGTAGTTTGCACTCTAAGAATGCCTATCACACAAGTATGCTGCAACACAAGAACTTTATAGAATCCAATATCCCCCCAAAAATGCAACACAGTTTATTAAAGGTAAATTCATTTTCTGCATGAGGAATAAATGTCATTCATAGTAGTATGTTTATGAAATGTACCATTTTGTATCTTGGACTATATCCACCATGGCATCCTCAATGCACAGTTTGCATTCTGCTCCATCCCCACCATCTTCATTCTTTGATGGTACATGGCATTAAGAACTCAAGATATCTTGAAATCTTTGTTGCTTTCATTGTGGGTGACACGTAAACTATATACCTTTAACAAAAAAAAGTTGCATAATTCACTCATGTTTATCAATATAAATGATTTTGCAACTTAGATCGGTACAATTATAAGTTTTAATTTAATGTGTGTTTCTACAGTGTAAATATTAAATTAATGATTTCTGCGTTTTTTTTACTTTTTAATTTGTGGAAATGAAATAATACGGGAGGAGTGTTCACATGGTTTGGTGTTCGGATATTTAACTGTGAATGCATTTTACTTAAGTTCCAATCAAGTCCCAACTGAAGGGCAAGGAAGTGCTTAGCTAAGAAAGTGGTGTTTTGTGTGAGGTACAATCTGCAGCACCTTTCTTGGTTCAAGGTAAAATACAAACCTTCCTGGTTCCCTATTTGGAGATAGCTGCAATGATGAAGATAAAATGCAGATCTGAATTACTCCACAAGATTTGAGCAAAGAGAGTCAATGATAGTATTGCCCACTGCTTATGTTTGAAGAATTGGTCTCAAAAATGTGAAATGCTATTTCTTGTCAGAACTAAATGCAAACCAGGGATTCTGGTAGATAAAAAAAAATGAAAAAAGCTTTTAAGCTCTGTACAGTTAATACACCATTAGAATGGTACATGTACCTTATTTGCACCAGATGTGTCCAAAAAAGATGTTGCACGCACAACTACAGACTTTAAAAGGTGCTTGCAACAGCTAATGCAGTTACTGACTATACTTAAGACAGCACAATTAAGTCTCAACCACAGCTCATATTTTAATGGCAGAGGGACTGGAGCTGGGCAAAGAAAAAGTCCAAACATGTCTGAGATAACTATGGCTCTAAAATTCTGGACACAGCAACACATAGCCTGGAAATGGAGCTACAAAAAAGAAGAAAGTTTTGAAATGCTTATGAAATTAGAAAGGCTCTAGTAATAGAAGTGTTATGATGCAAGTAAGCTAGCTGAGTTGCAAACAGATTCCACTGATAATATAGCAGCTGGGATCTTAAAGGAGACTACACTAGTTGCCTATAAAATAACTTAAAATGTACAAAAGACAGATGCTCCAATTAAAAAAATAAAATGTCAACAAGAGTGCACAGATATTATAAATTCCTTGAAAAAAGTAGTAAGGAAGTTGTGGTGCAAGCAGACCACAAATGCTTACTATGCATATACAATGATTACCATTGCATATTCAGAAACCACTATGCCCTCCCTATATTAGTGAAAGCTCCTATGTACCTGCAGTGATGGTTACCACATTCATGACTTGATGCTTACCTCTCAGTCACAACCTCCTAAAACAGTCAGCCATTAGATGGATTCACTCAGCAACCCCTTCCCTGGAAAATAGGCATGTCCATCTTCCCCATACAAGCATCAGATGATGTCTGACCTACTAATTAAACTCTGTCTACCTTGGCAATCTGGGCTTTGTATCTCTACTCCAGTAAAGTTAACTTACTTAATTCTAAATGTTTGTCCAACTACCAAAATATGTGATAAATTAATCTATGGGCAATTGACCGAACACATCAGTATTTATGAACTTGAAACTGATGCAAAACATGTTTTTACCATGGCTTTAGTACATTTTAGATACTTCTATATAACATTTCATATGTTTCACAGGTTTAATAGACAGTGTTTGGGCCCAAAGGCTGTCTAAGAACACTGACTTCTTACAAAGTAATTTGAAACATACCACTACCCTTCCATTTGTCCAGTTTTTCCTTGAATATATATATATCCAAGTTCCCCAACAGTCTATATGATAAAGAATTTTACTCCATACCTTTAGAATCAATTTCATTAGAAGTTTACTTTTTGTTTTTTTTCTATTGAGCTGGACACAAAAGTTAATATTTTTTGTAGATTTACGAGTATAAGAGTTTGAAGGCAAATATAAATTAAATACAACCTGTAACAGTTTGACCTTATATGTTTCATGTGCAATAATGGCCTTACCATGAAAATATCTGCAATGAATAGTAAAATAGTTTTGTATTTTATGTCTGTCAGGGTAACTTAGATCTCTTACAAATGGGACTTAAGTAAATTTTCTCTGGGCAGAGTCAATTCTAGTCAACTGGTTCCTAGTGTAAATATAAATATAATATATGTGCTATATTCAAGAATTGGCCTTATGTATGTTTTGTAGAGCATGACAAGGTTAAGCTCATGTTTTAAGAATAGTGACTTTAATTTTAGTCCTTTTTGAGCAAGAGCTCGTTTTTGTAACAAAGCTGATGTGACTGTTAAAGGAAAAATCAGACAACACATGAATACCCAAGTCTTTGTACCCTGATACTTCAAAGTGCTACGCCACCAGTTTTAATAGAAATATGAAGGATGGCCTGACAAAGTACATTAACTGCCATCAGTTAGGACTACTGCAGTCTCAATTTTTTGCCCAATTAAAGAATTTATATGTAAAGTTACCAATACTATATAATAATACCATGAATGATTGGCTATTTGATGTTTTTTGTTTAATAATATGAACATCCATTTGATACTTATGATTCATGAATTTCTCAAAAAGCTAGTGTCAATGAAATTTGGACACAATGCATTTTTTCCTGGTTTCATAGATCTTTCCATGAGAGCTCCTTTCAAGTGACTTCAGGAAACAGCAGTTCTGCCACTGGTTTACTAAAAGAGCTCATCAGTGGTCTGTCGTGGGCCATCACTCTTCTCTGTTCTTATTAATAATCTTTTTCCATATCCCTAATCTTGCTTTAATAATATATATATATAGATGACATTATTTTGTTCTTCATGCTGACGAAACGCCCAACAATTTCCAAACAAAGCTTCACAGAGTTTAATTAAATTTGAAAATGGCTAGCCAAAAATCAAATGACAATCAGTGTCAGAAATCAGCCATTATGAATTTCTGCTATCCCCCAAAAAAGCTACATATTTTCTCACAAACGTTAATATATGACCAACAACAGAGGCAAACAGGTCTCTGAACTTAAGTATACTGGCTTTCACTTGGATCCTACTTTATCATTCAAGTTAAAAACCGAGATAACAATTAAACTTAGGGAACACCAACTTTATTTTCTCCTGAAGCTAGAATGGCATTAGCCAAAAATGTACTACTTACTGTCTAGTATGCATTCCTTAATCATCTCATTAAAGTCTTCTACAAATCCCACACTTCTTCAAAATGCTACTAATAAAACATACCACTTCATTTTTAGCTGACCTTAGAACCTTACTGTGCTTGCTTTTGCTAAAGTCAAAACTGCTTCCTATTAAAGAAGAGTCCGTCAACTTCTGTCTACTTTTCTATTCAAGGCTGATAAAACAATACACATCTACCATTTTCATCAGAGGCAGTAGTAAGAACTCCCTCGAGGAACTCGGAACAAATAATGATATTGACCTAACCATCCTATTACCCTGTTTTTGAGACACATATTGATGAGCAAGCATTTATAAAAATCAGACCAACATGCTGGAACATTTTTTCAGTGAAGACAGCAGTAATCTTGACTTCAGTGGTGCTACAATTAAATAACAGAATTATCTCCCCCCAGTCTCAGGATCCAAAATGAGATTAAATAATGCCTTAAAGCATCATCTCATAGCAAAATGGGACTAGGTGGCCATAATCACATAATCACATCTTATCCTCTTCCTGGATCTTATTACTTTATCACAGAGTAACAATTCCTACCCTCACTAGGGGGTGCATACTCACCCTTCCAATAATCATTCTCACATCTGTCAATGACTTAGCCTCCTGCTAACTTCTGATTTTGTTTTCTCTCTTTCTTTACGAACCCGAGGCAAGTCTAACTGCTGGTAACTGTAAATAAATTCAATATATACTAAGTGTGTATTCCACATAGGCATAACCAATGCTGAATGCAAACTCTATATCCAAATGAGGACCAAGAGAAAAGAACACTGTTTTCTTATTTACTAAATTCTTTCAGTTTCTGGTTCTGAACCTTAAGTTCCTAAATATATATGTTGTATAATTCAAAAGGTCCTCTGTAAACTGTATTCACCTATTTTTTCCTGATAACTTTCTTTATCCTTTCTAGTGTCAAGGACATAACATCTTCACTTTACATTATGTCATTTCGTATACTGTATCACACTGCATTTCTTTCTTTTTATTTCTTTTCACAAGCTGTACTGCCTTACTTCAATTAACTGTTAAATACTCTATGTATCATCATGTAACTGTAAACTTTGGAGCTTTACTCCTTTGGCATCTGCTGGAAAAGGGCTCCAACCATTTGGACATCTGATCAACAAACACATGAAGTCCTGTTTTCCAGAATTTTCTAGATGAGCCTTAAACATGCATATACTACAATATGCATGGTCTACTTCATTGCAACAATCTACACTTTGAAATTCATTTGCCTTTCAGTATCATTCAGCTAGAATGACAGACATCTTCAGATGAGCTTTGATGAATTATTATTTGCTTCTGTTTGTTGCACCTTGCTTTTATTTGCCATTTAGCGTTTTAATGTTTGCACAGTATGTCATAAGACTTTTAAATTTTAAAAGCAATCAAAACTCAGAATGGATTAAGTGTTAAACAGATACGTCTCATCTAAATTCAAGAGCTTTGTTCTTCAGTGACTTGTCTGAGGTGAGTTTCTTATTTAATCAGCATTTGTAACCACCACAGCAATATGCGGTAGCCTTCCCTGAAGAGGTGCAAACAGTCCTTGTCTGGTAGTTCTACATTCAAAACGAGTTTCTCATTGATAACCAACTGCCTGTGCAAATGCCTGCAGAAAAGCAGAGATTCCTTTGCAAAGATGCACAGACGGGCAGGAGATGAGAACTAAATTGAGAAGTAAAGGGCTCATCCATTTATCTAGCCTTTGAGAAAATGGTGATCTAGTGAATCTAGTCAACAGCAAACACTGCACTATCCTCAATAAAAATCTCTCATCTTGATTGTTGTACTAAATATAATGTCAAGAGCTGTAACATGGAATTCTAGAACTTTCTAAAAAAAATGTTAAACAGTTAAGTACAGCCATAAGTGCCACCCATGGGGTGTTGAAGCTGCTCAACAGAAAATTACTTGTATAATGCTAATCAGTAATGCATACATACCATTCAGTAGCTTTTATCCCATGTATAAATAATAACAAAAGTGGGTAAGTATTTCTTTAACCATGTCAACTGCAGGAACAAATAGATGAACTCTATTTACAAGACAGAATCAGCTGTATAGCCTTCATACTAGCTTATAAAGCTTATCAAAAGTCTCTGATAAATGTTATTTCTGCTGCTTATCTGTAATAAACTTTTGACTATTAAAAGTAATCGGTCACTATAACAAGAAGTCTAGTTATTCTATTATTTTAGGGCAACTGCATTATCAAAAGAGATTTTAAAAATGTTTCCATTAACTGGTGTGTGTATGTATTTAAAAAATAAGTTTTATTTTTTTCCGTAGATGATGCTTGTACTTGTTTTTAATACACACCTGCTGACAATACTAAGTTTATGCACTTGATAAATGTTATTTCTGCTGCTTATCTGTAATAAACTTTTGACTATTAAAAGTAATCGGTCACTATAACAAGAAGTCTAGTTATTCTATTATTTTAGGGCAACTGCATTATCAAAAGAGATTTTAAAAATGTTTCCATTAACTGGTGTGTGTATGTATTTAAAAAATAAGTTTTATTTTTTTCCGTAGATGATGCTTGTACTTGTTTTTAATACACACCTGCTGACAATACTAAGTTTATGCACTTAGAAAAATATTTTCTGATTACTAAATGTTCTGATGTTTCCCAGTATGTATGCATGTCTATTAGCATAATTTACCAAAAACAAGCTATGCCTCATGATTTCCAAGTTCAAATGTAGTTAAAAAACATTTGTGCTTCGGTGTACAGTGCCCTGCAGGAGTTTCTACTATTCATGAACGCAAAAATAACCAAAACATCATGGAGGTAAAATACTAAAGATTTATTTTCCTTTGGGGGGGGGGGGGGCGCTGTTCAAATTTGAGCATTTTCAATGTCACAAACTGTTTTTACTTTTCTGAATCCACAGAAGTTTTGGAAGACTTTGAGGACTTACTACATCCATCCTGGTCACTCAAAGCCTCCTGGAAAAAAGGTTTCAACAAACTACTGTCAATAAGTTTCCTCTTTCTCTCTTGGAGAACCCTAGAAGAAAAGGAATGGCATATGGAACATGTTTCTTGTAAGTGCAAGGCACCTAAGCAGTAGACACAATTGACATGGCTGTCAGTAAAAGACATCTTCTGCCCACATTTAGGGCATTTTTTAAACCCTGACTTAGGGTGTTTGTCTTTGTCATCAGCCATGACAGAAAAATGGACACACCAAACAACAACAATATGAATTAGCCTTCTAATAAAAAACAGGCTAAATATACACACAAACACACAAGCCCTTCAAACTAAGGCTAACAACAAGCAGAAATGTAAATCAGCCTTCTAATAAAAAAACAGGCTAGATATAATCACACAAGCCCTTAACTAAGGCTAAGGAAATTACACACACAAACTTCTTTTTCTAGCAGATATAGCAATAGTCACTAAACTGTACACTACTAAAGGTTAAGTCTAAAGCTATGACAAAGGTCATTAAGTAAGCACACAATACTATTACTAAGCAAACAATTGTCAGAAGGTCACTGATTAAACAACTTTTTAGTCAGAAATCTAAATAGGCCTAATAAAAAAGAGGCCAAATATATAAGTAAGAAAAGGCACACAAGGGAAAGGGAAACTACAATATAAAGATGTGATAGCTTAGCTAACTATCTATTATTTTCAAGAAATATCAATAATATTTTGAAATGTAAGAAATCTGTCGCACCGGCAAACTAGATCTGAGGTAACTGTAGGTGCATCATGGGATAGGTACTTGGCCTTGAGCTATTTGGAAACCTCAAGCTTTGTAGTAGGCTGACTCGGAGCCGAGGGATCGGCTCCGAACTCATCAGTAAGAATGAACGGCAAGATAGAACAACTTCACATATTTTGTTTTGTTTGTAAATATACCCCGAACCCTGAAATTAGAAAGCAAGAGAAGCGTGCGCTGTAAAATCTGTGACTGGAGTCTAGACAGCAGGAGTGCACACTACACAGCGAAAACAAAAGCTGTATGCACCTGCTAGGGACGGAGAACATGCACAAGGGACCAAAACACGGTTTGTGGTATTATCAAATAGTCAGATATGACAAACATAACAAACCTTTACAAATACATACATTTACAGCAAAGAACTACTTAGAAGAGACTATGAGTTAACACGTGGTGAAATTCACACACACAGTGCACTGTTCATCTTACCTCAGTACTCAAAATACTCTGTAGGATTAATCAGTACTCGTGTCATTTTGGAGGGGAAGATTCCCCCTAAGGGCATGTTATGAATTCATCCACTAGGTCATCTTCCTTTTCTAAGAAGAAGAATCAGGTCAGTGTCACTAACACACATTTTGGCAATGATTCCAGTGTGATCCTTAGTGATTAGATTCCACTACATTTCGCATGGCAAGCAGGGAGGATGTTAAGAGATTCGGAATATTTCAGCACCTCGGCGCAGATATGTGCATTCAGTTGGCAGTCCTTCCTCCACACACAGGCACCTATTTTCCACAGCTTTTCCTGTAGACAGTTCTTACAAAATAAAGTCTCAGGATGGGCTGCTGAAAACTCTGTGTATACTACTGACATTGCCTCTAAGATACTGGAGTGTTAAATCCATGCTACGGCTAGCAACTGTTTGCCCTGCAGTGAGAATTCTGGATCACTGCTGTACTGTACTAATAAATGGTAAATGTGTAGCTGCCAACACAATATCTGACTAAAATGCCAACTGTAACATTCACCCGGTTGGTCTTGAACTGCAAACAATTACAGATTATTGCTGCTATTTCAAAATCACAAATGACAAACTCCAAGTTCAAAGATAGGATGTGTCTGTCCACACAATCTACAAGACATCCAAACATTAGATAAAAGGCTGTATAACTTTTATGAGGCAACAAAAGCACCACCAACAGGAGAAACTGGTGCTTTTCCACATTTTTCACTGAATATAACTCTCAGTGGACAGTTGTCATGGTCAGGAATGTCCCACCCACCATTCATACTTGAGTTAGCCAGGTCCTGCATATCTGATGTGGTAACAACTGCTGGGACTATCTTCGTGATCCATGTCCTCTCTGACCTCATCCAGAAACTGTCCTGGAGGTACGTGTAACAGCTCCAGCCTGTAGTCCTGCAAAGTTTGTACTGGTTAGTGCAAGTTGTTCCTTTTGGCATCTTCCTGATATAGTCTGGCAGAAGCTGTGTTTACCAGGAAGATGCACAGTGGACTGGCTGCCATGCTGACCTACTTGACCTCAGCAGGTCCGCGAATGACCTGAGAGCCATGAATATCCCATAAATCTGTGGGGCTGGCACATGTTGGTGTCAAACTACATTCCAACCTATAATTATCATGCACCACTTTTGTGACTGCCCTTTCGTGGCACTTGTTGAACAGTTTTTATGCACCATGAATGTACCTCCTCCCTTGAGGCTTTCTGCTTGTAGTACAGACAGCAATTCACATTGAGGCTTAGTATCCCTTTCTGCGAGAGGTCATTAGACAGACATAGTCAATCATATCTAGTGTCCTTTGGCTCCACTAAGTGGGCATTTTGGTAGGTTCTTGGCTGTTCTGCATCCAGTGAGTCCTGCAATGCTCTTAAATATTCTCAAGTGTATACAGAACACCAGTGCTGCTTTACAAATAATTGTCCAATATTGTATTAATGTGCCTATACATACTGCTTAATTTTATTTTACATCTCTCTTCCTCTGCACTCTGCAGCTGGTTCAAAGTTACATGGTTTCACTGTACATTCCCATGCAACAGGAAACTGATGAAGCTTGGTGTGCGAAGGTCACTGCAGCATCACACACTGCTGATTCTCTCTCTCTCATAGACATATGCATACCACACGCACACACACACACACACACACACACACACACACACACACACACACACACACACACACACACACACACACACACACACACTGGTCTGCAGCCAGTTATGGTCATACTTCCATTGTGTGAAGTTCTGCTTTATCATCCTGTGTTTGATAATTCTATGGTCACACATTCTGGTGGCAATCTTTACTTGTTGAGCTGTACAAGGTAGTTTACTGACAGAAAACAACATGCTTTAGTGATTACTTTAATATAGAGATGAAGGTCATTTATTTGTTTACATTCATGCAAGTATTTAATGGTTACACCCTGCTAGGCTCCAACATGGTTTTGTTTTTTTTATCTTTTCCAAGGAACAGAACACAGTAGCTACTACATGTTCCTCCTTAGTATGTGCCATACATAGTCTGGCAGTACCTTCTATCCACATTACTATTTTGTTTTACAGGACAGCCTACATATTTTGTTTATACCGCCACAAAGCTAGATGCCAGGTATTTTTTCAGAAGTTTAGGGACACGCATGTTAAGGTCATCTGGTCTAGGCTCTTTAACCTGGAGGGGGAAGTGTGATGCATAACAGCTCAAACAACTACTCCTCTAAATGGAGCCACCAATTGGGTAGAACAATGTTACAATAAGTTTAAGGATTTATAAACTTCAAGAGACAGTGAAATCTCAGATACAGGCCTGTGAGGTTTGGGGTAGTCAGCTGAACAGACAAGAATTGAATTCACATTATCTGCAGATTTTAATATGGCAGTATAGCCTTCAGTTCTGATTTTAACAAAAGCTCTGTGGCATTTATAATGCCTTACTCTGTAAGACAAAAAATCCTCAGATCAGTAGCCAACTACCAAATTCTGTGAAATGTTTCATTTCAAATGGAGATGAGTCTGATTTTACACATGTAGCTAACTCGGGTTTTTATCTAAGCATCCTCACATTTAACTTCACCCTAACCCGCAAGTTACTGGCTTCCTGGATAATTCCTCCAACCCCCCACCCCAAAGCTCTTGGTCTGCCCTAGCAAGATACATGGCTTTTGCCACTGTACAACAGTCTTTAATCTTTAAGCATTCCTATCAGAGAAATGCTGACATATACTACTACTACTGATATTCTGAGATTTAACTGTTCCACATCTTTTTCTATTACATCATAAGTGCCTTTTTCCTGGAGGATGGAGGGTATATCCTACAAGGATTGAAATACTGTGTCACACGGATGAATGGCTCACAATCTGGGTAGACAGGAAATGGTGCATATCTACGGGACTGCAAGCTAATAACAGAGCATACTGCTATTCATGGATGGGGGTAGACAAATAATCGACATCGCAGAGTAAATCCATACTCTGTGGAAACCCTCCTCTACTTTATTAATGATACTAAAGGCCTCCCAGATGAACAAGTACCTTGGTTCATAGGTAGGTACTAGGCTATTGGCCCTAGGGCCTATATAAGCCTAGCCAAAAAGGTACCCTGGCTTTCGCCACCCAAAAAAATTATTTTCCTGTGCCCCTGTCAAGCAGAGCCACAGAAGTGATTCCCGGGGTGAATTTCCTATTTCCCATCTAATCATCAAGATTTTTCTTGAAGAGTGCTAATGAGGAGCTCTGTTGGACATAGATAGGTAGTCTGTTCCAGAGTATGGGAAGTCTCTGGGATAGGAATCTATCCCTCCAGCATGTTCTGTTTATTGTGGTGACAAGGTTTAGGTCTCTAGAGCGTGTAGCTCGGAGGGACTGGGATTTCTTTAAGTGGAGCATGTCCAACAACTCTGGGTTTGACATAGCTTTGTATGGTAGGCAGAGATCACCTCTGAGTAGGCGATATGCGACGAAGTAAAGTTGGAGTTTTTTGAGATGATCTGCGTAGGGCATCTGTTTGAGGCCAGTAATCCTCGTTGACAGGTATTTCTGCGCCCTTTCCAGTTGTTGTAGAGGTCTTGTGGGGTACATACCAAAAGGGGCGTTGTACTCTATAATGGGTCTAATGAGTGATGAGTAGAGGGGAACAATGACCTCTTTTTTTCTGGATGAGAAACCTTTTGTGATGAGGTGTGCCACGCAGAAGGATTTCCTGACCACTGTGGCGATGTGATTATCAAAGGAGAGACTACTGTCCACCTGTGTCCCAAGGTCTCTTACCACACTTTCTGTGTTAAGTAGACTACCGCCTAAGTGGTAGTTCATGGGTACAGAGTTTTTATCAAAGGGGATGACAATGCACTTTTTGGCATTGGTGCCACTCTGGACCTGTCTGACAATCAGCAACCATGTTTCCCCTGTATCTACAAATCTGTCCTCTCCCAATTCAATCTATCCTAAAGATTAACTTACATCTTTGCCCTCATCACTAGATACTGTAACATAAAAATACGGTCATTTCAAGACTTGAATACTTCAATTAATCTGCTCTGGCAGCTCCAAAAAAATGAAATAAAGTCTGTTACTCTCTTACCTTTGCAAGTAGCAGAAAACACCAATATATCCTTCCCATTATTTAGTAGTAACCACACTGTTTGCTGTTCCAGTTTACAGACCGCCTGACGGCAGGATAACCCAAGTGTAATGACTGCAGCAGTGTAACACGATGAACATCTGATGTTTCTTAATTTCCCAAATTTCCCACACCCACCCTTCTAGTACAGCACATTCTTTATAAAATACTGACCAAAATGCTACCTGCCCCTCTTCAACCTCCATGTTTTACTCTTCACACAAGAAAGTACAGCTGTGTACCTACCATAAATATAGATGTTCGAGTGTATTCACTGTTGCAGTCATTACTCTTGGGTTATCCTGCTGGCAGGCTACCCGCAGTCGGCCTGAATTCCAAAGTCCTGGTCCGGCGTCGGTTGCTATCACCTCTTCCCTGACGTCAGTGCGCCAGGGGTATAAACGATGCAGCCGATACAATTTTCTTCAGTTTTTCTTGCCCCAGATGTCAGGTGCCCCCAAAAGGGTAGGCTAAATATATTATGCCAATAAACATACATGCAGTAAAAAAACATTTCCTTCATCTACAAGCAAATAAACCACATAGGTTGTATAGAATAGAGAAGTACAGATAAACCCCAGCAAAAGAAAGGGGGACGGTGGGAGAGTAACCTGGACTGCAACAGTGAATACACTCAAACATCTACATTTATGGTAGGTACACAACTGCACTATGTTCATCGTGTTTCACTGCTGCAGTCATTACTCTTGGGTTGAATCCCAAAGCTGAGGATGGGTGGCTGGGCTAAATAGGATTAGGAGAGGCTATGAGGCCCTGCAGAACTGCAGTGGCAAAACCTGCTCTGGATTTAGAGTAAAGAGGTAAATGGTAGTGCTTTGTAAAAGTGTGCACTGAACGCAGCCTCTAAGATGTCTTTGGTTGGCACTCCTCTAAGGAAGGCTTCTGAAGTGGCTGCTACTCTGGTAGAATGAGACCTAATGCTAAGGCACTGATTTGCCTTGCTGAGAATAGCAGAAATGGATGCAATGGCCTATCCATTTAGAAATAGTCTGTTTTGAGATAGCCTTTCCTTGTGATCCTGCAGCATATAACACTAAAAGTTGCTCAGTCTTTCTGAAAGCTTTAGTTCTGTCCAAGTAGAAGCGTAGCTGCCTGTGTATGTCCAAAGAATGCAGAATTTTCTCACCCTTGTTCTGTGGGTTTGGATAAAAGGTAGGCAAGTGAATGGTTTGGTTGAGGGCCACACTGGACACCACATTAGGCATAAATGTTGGGTTTGTCCTCAGAAAAACCCTGTCTGGATGAAAAATGATAAAAGGTTCCACAGCCATGAGTGCTTGTAACTCCGAGACTCGTCTTGCAGAGGTTATTGCTAGGAGCAGAGCTGTTTTCCAGGATAAGAATTTTATATCCGCTGTTGAGGCTGGCTCAAAAGGAGGCAGTGTGAGTTTTTCCAAGACATAATTGAGGTCCCATGCCGGAATTGGTGCTCTCCTTGAAGGCCTGATGTTTTTGGCCCCTCTGAGGTACTGCCTTATTAAAGGATGTGAAAAGATCGGTGGTTCCATATTGTAATGGGCTGAAATGGCAGAGGCATAAATCTTAACTGATGAAAAGGAAAGGCCTTTGTCCAGCATCTCAGTTAGATATTGTAAAATCTGAGGGATATTTGGTACATACGTGTCAATGCCTTGTTCTTGGTTCCAAGCACAGAATCTCTTCCATTTTTCTGTATAAGATATTCTGGTACTGGGCCTCCTGGCCTCCAAGATGACATCCATAACAGCTTTTGAAAGAGGAGTGCTCTGAATGACTACATTATCCGCCATGCTGCCAGATTTAAGGTCCTGAGTTGGCTGTGCAGGATCTGATTGTTTTGTTGGGTCAGCAAGTGAGAAGTTTGAGGCAATATCCAGGCTGGACCTTGAGACAAGCTCTTTAGGATTGGGTACCAGTGCTAGTGTGGCCAGTCTGATGCAATCAGTATCATTTTTGGCTTCTCTTGTCTGACTTTTAGGAGTACCTTGGGAAGGAGAGGCAATGGAGGAAAAGCATATACTGTTAGATTTTTCCAGCTGAAGGATAGGGTGTCCACTCTCCAAGCTTGTTTGTGATAAATCCTTGTGCAAAATCTCTGTAATTGGCAGTTGAGAGGGGAGGCAAATAGATCTATGTCTGGGCATCCCCATTTCCTTGTTATCATGCTGAAGACTTGTGGATCCAGTTTCCACTCGTGGGGATCCATGAGGTTTCTGCTTAGTTCGTCTGTCAGAGTATTTGTCTTTCCTGGCAGGAATTGTGCTTGCAGGTGAACTTGATAAGTCAATGCTGTGTCCCATAAGGTCATTGCTTGTCTACAGAGGGGGTAGGAATGTGTACCTCTCCCTGCTTGTTTATGTACCACATGACCGTAGTATTGTCTGTCTTTATCAGTAGCTGTCCTGGATGAAGTAGATCCTTGAAAGCTGTCAGGGCATTCTGAACAGCTAGCATCTCGTTTTGATTGATGTGAAGATGCATCTGGCTTGTAGGCCATGTGCCCTGAATACATTTTCCTGCCATATGGGCCCCCCAGGCATAATCTGATGCATCCGTTGTCAGTGTCTGTCTGGCTGTGGGTAAAGTGAATGGCAGACCCTTGTTGTGGTGACAGGCCTGTGCCCACCATCGAAACTCCTGTTGCAGGCAGGGAATTAGGGTAATTACTGTCTCCAGGCTGTGGCAATGCTGAGTCCAAACACTTTTTAGATACCATTGTAGTTTCCTCATATGCAGTCTGGTATATGGAATTAGTAGAATGCAGGATGTCATGAAATCCAAGGCCTGCAGGATTTTCCTTGCAGATAACTGGGTTTTTGTTGCCAACTTTTTGAAGTAAGAAATCAGTTGCTTTTGTTTGTCTGGCGTGAGAAAAGCTTCTGGGCAGTTGTATTTAAGCTTGTACCCAGGAATATTATCTCTTGAGAGGGTACTAGTTTTGATTTCTTTTCATTTACTGTGTACCCTAGGCAAATTAGTAATCTTTTTACAAACGCCAGATGCTTTAGAAGAATGTCTTTGTTCTCTGCTTGAATAAGGCAGTCGTCCAAGTAGGGATATATTTGAATTCCTCTTTGTCTGCAAAAGCAATTACTGGTGCCAGGCATTTTGTGAAGACCCTGGGCGCAGTAGATAAGCCAAAGGGCAGTGCAGAGAATTGGTAGTGCAATGAGCCAGCTATGAATCTGAGGTATCTTCTGCAGGATTGTCTGATTGGGACATGCAGGTATGCCTCTTTTAGGTCCAAAGTTATGAGCCAAGCCTTCTTGCCCAGCATGGGCAGTAGCTGATGTAGAGTCAACATCTTGGATTTTGGAACCTCCAGAAACGTGTTTAGTATAGACAAGGTCCAGTACTGGTCTCCAGGTTTTGTCCTTTCTGGGCACTAAGAAAAGTCTGGAGTAAAATCCTTGCCCCTGCTCTTGTTGTGGTACTTGCTGAATGTCCCTCATGTCCATGAGGGATGTAATTTGCTTTTGTGCCTCTGCCCATTGGTTGTGTGGCAGGTCTGGCATGCCTTTTGCCCTTGGTAGGGTGCGAAAATGGAACCTGTAGCCTTGGGACACGATGTTCAAGACCCATTGTCTTGGGTAATCTTTTGCCAATTTGATGAAAAAAGTGCTAGTTTTCCTCCTAAGGGGGCTGCCAAAAGAAAAGTGCTTGGATCTGGCAGAGGAAAGTCATTGGGACTGTTTCCTGTAAGGTTGTGATTTGTCTTCTCCACTTTTGGAGGTAGGCGCACCCCATTGTTTAGGCCTGTATGAGACTTGGGGCTGAGATCTGCCTCTGGGACATCTGTATCTGCTTCTTTGTGGTCTGTCTGACACTGGAAAGGACCAATTTTTAGAAGGCCAGTTCCTGCTAAATCTGGGTGGCTGTACCTGTAAGAAATCCTTAACTGTCTGCATGGATTTCGCTTTATCCTCCATTTTCTTCAACACCTCTTCTGCTTTAGCACCAAACAAAGTATCATGCTGTAATGGGGCATCTAATAATTTTGCTTTATCGTGATCAGGCAGATTCTGTTTCTTTAAGCAAGCATGCCTTCTAATAACAGAACCTGTAACAGTGGCCCTGCAAGAGGCCTCCAGTGAATCATAACCACATTGCAAAGTATGCTTTCCCACTTGTTCAGTTGCATGCAATAAATCCTGCATTTCCTTGTTCTCTGAACATTAAGAATTTGTCAACATTTTCTGTTTAAGCAGTGACATTAAGTATTGCTGATATGTAAGCATATGAAACTGACAATTTAAAGTCCTTACAGCCAAGGTAGCAGAAGTGTAAACTTTTTTCCCCCATCTGTCCAGTGCCCTAGAATACCTATCAGAGGGGACAGGGTTTTTTGCAGTGGATGCTTTGACCATTTTGGGACCCTGAGATATAGTTTCTAGGTCAGCAGCGGAGTTTTTATATAGGGATTTATGAGAAACCGGGACCCTGTAGTATCTGTCTGGCTTAGCAGGTGCAGGGGGTAAAGAGTCACGGGATAGGTCGAACTCTGAAAATGCATCATCTACAATGTCTAGAACAGGTGGAATAGCAAGGGGTCTGTGCTGAGGAAGTAACAGAAAGTCTCTGAGCCTTTTCTTTGATTCAGAATAATCTTAGATCTCCCAGTGGAAATGGTCCCTCATGGTATGCAGGGTTTCCCCAAAAGAATAATCCTCAGGAGGAGAGGCTGAAGGAATGGATCCTTCAGCATCAGAGTCCTCATAGGGAGGAATAGCATAATCCTGTTCAGAAGAGGAATCAGAGGAAATAGAAACCTGATCAGAAGAATCATATTCTGTCTCTTGCCTAGGCCTCTTATCAGGAGGGGGATGGGAACCCCTGATCAAAGTAATTAGGTCTTCGGCCATTTTAAGCATCTGTTTTTTAGGCATGGAAGTCTGAGTAGGAGAATGCTGTACTTGTTTCTTTGTCTTTAGAGGTGCTTTAGTCTTTGTCTTTGAAGCTGAAGATGGTTTAACATATAACTGTGTAGGTCTGAAGACACCCTCAGAAGCCAATGCCTGCTCAGCGGCTCCGGACCCATCTGAGGAAATGATTTCCGAGTGTCCAATACCTTGAGTATCCACAGGCCCAGTCATCTCCACGTGGGAGTTGGAAGCAGCCTGTGGCTCTGAGGTAGCGGGCGTCAGGGTCTGCGAAAGCGCCTCACTGAGAACCGGCGACTGGCCTAACGGAGGCATCGTCATTGGTTTTGGACCTCGGATGCCTATCCTTTTCCTTGTCCTTGGGTTTTTTGTAAACTCCAGTCGTCGGCTGTTCCAACGGCAATATATAATTAAATCTTTGGCCAAAGTAATGAAATGCAAAATCGAACTGACGCTTAATAGTGCGTTGGTTAAATCTAGCACAAAACCGACAGCTAGCAACGTTGTGGTCAGGGCCTAGGCAAGGAATACAGTAAGAGTGAAAATCCTTATGAGGTATTTGCTTCCTACAAGAAATACAGTTGTTAACTTTTTCTGACATCGGTCTGGAGCAAGAAAAAAAGTTTCCCCAACGGAGTACTTAGCTTTAATGAAGACTTCACTTCTGAAATTTGGACCGGCACTTGCGAACTGCTTTTGCTTCGGGCACCGTGCGGCAAGAAAGACTGAAGAAAATGGCATTGGCTGCATCTTTTATACCCCTGGCACACTGATGTCGGGGAAGAGGCGACAGCAACCGACGTCGGACCAGGACTTTGGAATTCAGGCCGACTGCGGGTAGCCTGCCAGCTACTCACTGAGAACCAATCTGTAAAAATCTAAATATGCCACTTTACATTTCTTACATGAATTTCATTTAAACAGACAACTAAGGTGTTCTTTACATTGCATTTACTGCATTTCTGCCAGTAGTCCAGGTCATAGCTGAAAAGGATTATCTACTTTGTTATTGAATGCATGAATAAATAAATTAATATGTACTCAAGAACACCAGAATATCTACATCACACAAGATGAACTAAAGCAAAATTCCTAACAAAGTAATGCTCTGTGTGTTCATACATTTCTTTCTGGTTTAATTTCTCCATGTCTTCTGGGTTTTTAGTACCATGACAGGAATGGACCCCATTCTTAAATCAAAGTATGATTAAAGTTCATGAAATCAGCATCATTTCATAGGTTGGTATGAGGCTTTCGGCCCTAGGGCCGATACAAGCCTAGCCATAACAATTCCCTGGCTATCTCTTCTCACACTATTTACTTCCCTGGACCCCTGTCTAGCAGGGCAACTGATGTGATCTCTGGGGTGAATTTCCTTTCTCCCATCCAATCGTCAAGGTTCCTTTTGAAGAGAGCCAAAGAGGCACTCTGCTTGACATGTATGGGCAAGTCTATTCCAAAGTCTGCGGAGTCTCTGGGTCAGGAACCTATCCCTCCAGCATGTTTTGTTTATTGTGATGACAAGGTTTAGATCCCTGGAGCGTGTGGCTCTGAGGGATTGTGATTTTTTTAAGTGTAGCATGTCCAACAGCTCTGGGTTTGACATGGCCTTGTATGTTAAGCAGAGATCGCCTCTGAGTAGACGATATGCGACAGAGTATAGCTGGAGTTTTTAAGGCGGTCAGCGTAGGGCATCTGCTTTAGGCCTGTGATTCTTTTAGTGAGGTATTTCTGCGGCCTTTCCAGTTGTTGCAGATGTCTTGAGAGGTACATACCAAACGGGGCATTGTATTCTATAATGGGTCTAATGAGGGATGAGTACAGTGGGACAATGACCTCCTTTTTTCTGGATGAAAAGCCCTTAGTGATGAGGTGTGCCACACAGAAGGATTTCCTGATTGTTGTGGCGATGTGGTTATCGAAGGTGAGACCACTGTCCACCTGTGTCCTTAAGTCTCTTATCACACTTTTGGTGTTTAGTGTACTGCCACCTATGTGGCAATTCACGGGTACGTGTTTTTTCCCAAAGGGGATAACTACACATTTCTTGGCAATGAGATTGAGCCCATGGCTCTGGCACCAAACATCTGTTTCTGTAAGGCCCTTTTGTAGAGTATCCACATCATTTGAGGATTCAATAATGGCTCCCAGTTTGCAGTCATCTGCAAACTTTGTTAACCAGAGTCCCTTAGTGTTGGCCTGTACTTCAGAGAAGTAGATGCCAAACAACAGCAGTCCCAGGACTGAACCCTGAGGTACTCCCACTTGTCACTTGTCTGGAGCTGGATTTGGAGTCGGCTACCTTTACAGTGTGGGTTCTGTCAGTAAGCCAGTTGGCAACCCATCGAGTGATGTAGGGATTAATGTCCAGCTTAGTAAGTCTATCTATTATTCCAGAGTGAGGGATGGTGTCAAAGGCCTTGGCGAGGTCCAGATAGGCAGTGTGGACTGCCTTACCGTCATCCACGGCTCTGGAGACTGATTCAAAAAAGTCAATCAGGTTCAGGAGACAAGATCGGCCCTTCACGAACCCAAACTGGGTGGGATCCAGTGTTTGGAAGGTTGCCAATGTCTTTGTTTATAAATTCCATGATAATACGTTCCATAGCCTTGCAGATCAGGCTCATCAGACTGGTGGGGTGGTAGTTCCCGGGATTCAAGGTGGATCCGCCCTTGTGGAGTGGAATAACTGTAGCTGTGCGCCACTCAGTGAGCACGAAGCCTGAGGTGAGGCTATGATTAAATATGCCACTTCGGTGAGGTGCCAGTTCATTTTGTAGTTCATGTAATACACAGCCCAGGATGTCATCTGGTCCCTTGGATGTGGTGTTCGTAGCTTTGGAGAGTGCGTTTTTTACCTGTGTGGCCGTTATTACCAGAATTTGGCAATCTTCCGGTATTGAGATGAGCCGCTTAGGGGGTGAGAGGGGGCTGAAGTTGGCACTGAATTAATCTTGGAAGTTAGCCAGAAGTGCTCTTTGCAGAACCTGCAATGTGCCCAGAACCGACAACCTCTGCAATTCGTACAGAGTTACATGCATCAGTAACATATCTAAATACGACTGCAAATCCTGGTATTTTATGACTTTGTCTGTACATAACACACTATAATCACTGGATGTAGCAATTTCAAAGATTAATGCTACTTTTGTCTTCTTTCCATGGACTACTATATCTGGTTTTCTCACATCTATGTTTTGAACTGTTGGTAATGGGTGATACCATGTGACATAAACTTCATTAATCTGTATAATGATCTATGGCTTAAGTTTCCAATACTTCTCAGCTAGTTCAATTAGTCTTTCCGCTATGGGGAACTTCTACTGACAACAGAATGTGCACTACATAAAAATTCCACTTTAAATTACAGATGCATTGTCAATTTTAATACTCTTGAAAAAGAGAGTTAAAAAAGAGAGGCTGTGTCTTGATTAGGTCCATAAATAACAACAATTATTTAAGTGCTAGTATACACCACCTTAACCAAGGTTCACTTCCCTATCTACATCTCCTTAAGACAGAAAGTACAAGTGTGTAAAATCCTACCATAACTGCAGATGTCCTTCACTTCACTGTTGCAGTATTCTTTACAATAGGGATCCCCTGCCAAAGGCGGCCCAAGGTCTGGCCAGTATGCCAAAGCCTTAGGTTGTTAAGGGTATGATGTATGTTACACGTATGTACCCCGCATAAGGCATAGGGCATAAAGGTGATGTCCAGACGTACCATCCTCAGAAATGACAGCCCCAGTAGGAACGCCAGCCCAAGCAGAAGAGAGAGAGTAACACAGACATCCAGAGGAACACATGACTGGGGGAGGAAGGAAAAAGTGAATACTGCAACAGTGCAGAGAACGGCATCTACCATTATGGTAAGATTTCACACAACTGTACTATGTCCTTCCATATGACTGCTGCAGTATTCCTTACAACAAAGAGACTGCAAAAGCTCAGGAAGAAGGGATGGAGGAGGACGGACCAGAAGAGCTCTCCGGGAACCCATGAAGAATGGCACTAGCAAAGCCAGCTCTAGCTCTGGGTATCACATCCAACTTATAGTGCTTGGTAAATGTATGCACAGAAGACAAGGTCGTTGCCTCATGAACAGAATTAGTATCCAAACCCTTGAAAAACAGCACCAGAAGAAGCCACAGCTCTAGTAGAATGAGCCTTAACAGAAGGAGGAAGGCTCTTATCATGAAAAGAATAACAAAAAGAAAGGGCTTTAGTAATTCAAGAAGAAATAGTTTGCTTGAAAACAGCCAGTCCTTAGGATCTAGGATGAAAGGAAACAAAAAGCTGATCTGATTTTCGAAAAGCTTTGGTCTTATCCAAATAAAATCAGAGTTCTCTATGCACATCCAAGGTGTGCAAAACCTTCTCACTAGCAGACTGTGGAGAAGGGAAGAAAGTGGGCAAATGAATAGACTGATTAAGAGACAACTCATTCACCATCTTGGGTATAAAAGAAAAAAGGATAAGCAAAAAACTCCACTAGGATCGACAGTATAAGATGGTGTCTGGACTGGCGGCAAAGAAATTCTGAGGATGACACACTTGTGTGTGCTGTCCTTTGGATGAGATGCTAAACTGAGGTCCTATCTGCTTGAATTATTGGTAGTTCAGGTAGATGTAAAAGATCCTGTGGCAGCAACTGAAAAAGAGTACAGGAAGTTCCCAGATAACCTGGTTAATTTCCCTAGTAGAAAAACTACTAACCCCGGTCTCCCCTGAAAGGAGGCCACTAGGTTAGTGGGATTAACTCAGTCAACAAAGGATAAATTAATAAAAGGTTGTAAACATGACAATCAAACCTAAGCACCTATGAATCTATAAAACCTGGATCCATGTATGCAAAGTAATAGGGGTTGAGTTAGTGGTAATGGAACAGAAAGCTTTATAAAAACGACTGCAAAGCCTAATCAGCAGAGTGTTGCAGACAGACACTGCAGCGTACTATATCACACTGAATAATATTGTACTAAACTACACTAAAGTACATTACACCATTTTATTTTCTGCCTTCATTCTGTTTACTACTTGACAGTTGTGAAACTGAAATGGTTGTCAAAAGACTCTTCAGTAACAATATAGACCAAATGTAAGGTAAAGACAATAATCAAGCACAGCACAGCTGTACAATCCCCTTTCAGAACATTCTACAGCCACAAACAGTAGACATGCGGCGTAACCTGGGAGCACCATCTGGTTAAAAGGCTTGCTCAGAGTCACAGATCACACAAACGCAAGCTGAGGGAATCAGTACCTAACAGTACAAAAATTAATTGCGGTTACTAAACTTGCACAAAACTGCATTACACAAGATAAAAAAGATAAACAATAAAGGTTTTTCAGTATGAGAAAAGGGGCTCTTCAGAAATATACAGCAAATGTTAATTCAAAAGCCAGCTTTAAAAACAGGAATGTAGATATAACTATACAGCCATTAAGATTACCTTTAAAAGACACTTTGATATAGTGGGTTCAACATGCTAACACATGTATTTGTTTACTTATTTACCATTACTTGTTAAGAAAGTTGTTCTTGTTTGGTAAATTTCATTTAAAGGGCAGAGTGGGTGAGAAACAATAACAGCAGCAAAAAATGAACATTTGCAGGACATAATGTCACATGTCCATCAGACATGATCATGTTGTGACTAACAAAGGATAAACTCAAGAGATAATACAGTTAGGAGGCAGAAGACCTGCTCACAGCTTCTGCGTAATCAGTTCAGTTCTTGGCTGGGGTACCTTCTGTGGAGAGTGTGTGCATTATTTCTGTGTCCACATGGGTTTTTGTTGCATGTTCTGCTTTCCAGGCATATACAACAACATGACATAAGTGAACTGGATAGCCAAACTGTCCGCAGGTGTATGTGTGTGCGCACGCATGCACAAGTGTGAGTGAGTGAATGGGCTGTTGCCCAGTGTAGGATAAACTGCTGTGCCAAGACAGGCTCCAGCTCCCCCATGACCCTGACATGGATTATCTGGGTAATCTGTGAATGAATTAATGTCAGATTAGGAAGATACAACAGCACAATCACATAGACCCAGAATGATACAGCAACAATGAGCATGAGGTACACACCTGTAATAAGAAATGCACCCTGGTACAGTTCTACATAAGAGTAACAGAAAACGTGAGATAAATACACCAGACAGTATGCATAAATATGAAGATAACACAAGTACATTAAAATGCAATAGGACTGAGCCCAACAGCTACATCCCACATATTTTTATTTATCTCTCTCCTTCTGTCGAACAGGTTAGTCACACTAGGCTAGTGACCTCTTTTCAGGACAAACCCAGGGGGATATTTACTACTTGGGGAAATTTGGCCAGAGCATTGGGAAATTCCTCTTACTCTTTGTGAAAAGATCTTTTCTATCCACAAGACCTATCACCAACTCAAGCAAATGAGACCTCTGTTTAATGTCTCATCTTAAGAACAAATGAAAGACATCCTGTTAATTTTAAGCATAAAATAATAGTATAACAACAGGAAGAGAAACATTAAAAGGGTGGGGGGGTGGGCAGGGTAACACTAAGAAAATGAAGAATAAGGTTGCTATGGTATAGGCTAAAGAATGTTCTGGAAAGCTACCTAAGCATATCAAACACAGTCGCAGTTCTATCATCAAATCAGTTTTCACTGATCTTGCAATGCAGATTTACAGAATACTAACTAGGTACTACTATAACACGGTCATTCCATATGTTGGTAACAGTAGCAGTGAATAGTGTGTCCCAGGTTTGTTACGACACCTTGGACCTTCCAGTCTCTGGCTGACTGAAGAGGTTCGATCTGCTACTTACAGAATGCCAAGATGTGGACAAACTGGATATGTAAATTCTTCTGAGCATTAACATAAGCTATGAAATCTTGATCTGACTAAAAAAATCATAGTTATGACATTTAAATCCGTGAAAGAGAATTTCCTGCAACAAAAAGTAATTTTATAGCAATGCATGTGTAAAATGCAAAATAATGTTAGTGCTGAAATTCTAACCAAAAATACATTTCTTCAGAAATGAATAATGAAGACAGAGCATGGGAACAGCTGTGCTTACTTTATTCGAACCATTTCTGAAAAAAATTTACAGTCACAATGTTTACTGAAGTTTTACAGTTTGGTATATTTTATGAACACTGTATAAGCCTTCATTAAGAACATTCTAGAAATGGTTTGCTAATGCAGCTACCAGACATGTCTGAAAGATAAAGTGTGGAATAAATAGCTGCAAGTTACAGAGGACAAAGAAGTGTTCAAACCTGGTAAAGCATTAGAGCTAGGAATCAAAGGTTGTGTATCTGATACATGGATGCCATCTTGTGCTTCAGCAAGGATAGACACTAGCAGATGAGAATTTACACCCTTTTGATGATTAGCTTCAAATGTTATCTACCAAATCACTTCATACATGATGCAAAAGCATTGTCATCTTCATATCGGGTCAATAAAAGAGTTTCAAAGGCAGACAGGTTTAAAGTGTTCTCCATTGATCCATAGCTAGTTGCAGGCATGGCTTTGTGCACTGACCTCACCCATAATTTGAGAATCAGTGGAATGGCTCTAGGGGAAATGTAAAATAGGCAGCATTCAACAAACAAAATCTCCTTACAAGCCACAGTCTCTGAGGCCCTAAGGCCTCCACCTTCATCTCATTATCTCTGTAACCCTCACTAGTCAAGTCCTTTCCCTGGGCACTGTGGGTTTACTTACAACACTCCAAAAGAGGTAGAAGTCATAGATCAGTATCAAGTCAAAACTGAGTAGCAAAACCTAGAAAGCGACAACCACAACTCATTATAAACTTGATAGAAAATAATACAAAATGCAAGGAAAAAGAGACAAGAAAGCACAAAGTAGTCCAAACACCTAAATATTCTGATGGTGGCACACACATGATTTACTGCATCAGTATTAACATACTCTTTCCTAAACCAGGTAATATGATGTCATTTACCAAAAACTCTGAACTCGTCCCTGATACATACAGGCATACCACCATTTTCCACTTCTGGAGACAGGAGCATATTCCTTGTTCAGTCCTAATCAGCAGTCAGTAGTTATGAGAAAAGTAATGTCTAGGATCAATACAGGCCAAGTTCAGTGTCATTCACATCTCATGGATGACATCACATGCAACAATTCACACTCAGTGATGGTTAATTTAAATCAAAATGTGAAAAATCAGAAACAAGGCACACACCAAAGAATAATGCATAAATGCCTGTAATCGTACTTCTACTACAACGCAACTGCTATCGACAAAGTAAAGAGAAAAGGTATGTGTGTGCGCAAGTAAAAATGTCTGTGATTGCACTTTTACTACAATGGTTATCAGTACGTAATTCTATCTGTAGATATTGTCTACTCTTACGTTACTGTCCTTTAAAACTAGAAAGAGCCCACCTATAATAATTACTGGAAGAACATTTCTGCAGAATAAAAAAAATACTTCATAAACCACTTGGTCATCACTTTACTGCCAAACCAAAACTGACAATGCCAAGTCTTACTTTCTTACAGCACTGTCTCAAATTCAGGAACATTTGTTCTCACTTAAATGTAGATGCTTAAGAGGACAGAAATCGCTTACTGACAATATTAGGCAATACGTTAAGCAAAGGAATATTGCCTGGACAGCATGAAAATCCAACCACCATGACAATCTCCTCCACCGACACTTACTACAGTATAGAAAATTAACTTGAATTGCGACCAACAACATTAAAGCACTCTGTCGTAGACAAAAACAGCACACCCTAACCGTAGTGGTCATATTATTGAAACCACAATCCTTTTTAGGAAATTCTCAGACAGTAATGACTTCCCTGTACTGTTTAAAAATGTCCTTCTCTCCACACATTACTGATTCCTTCACCTTCTCATTTAGTGACACTACCATTAATCATAATAGGAATATTACTCTCTTATACCCTTTAACTGAGTATGCTGCTCCCTTCTACTTCACTGCCTTTACTATTAAACAGACCAAGTAGTCTCCTTCTGAAACTCAATTCTTCTGGCTCCAAGTTTAGTATGCTAAACCTCACATTCCTTAAGCTCTTGGCTGATTTCACTGTCAAACCTCACACACATCTTCAATCTTTCACTCATGTCAAGCAAAGTCCCAATGGCAATTAAACATTGTCATTACACCCTTACCCAAAGTTACTAAACCCTCAGTCCTTAAGGATGATAGACTCCAATCTGCCCTACATCCCCATCACAATGATCTCCTTTATAAGCAGCTCTTAACACACAAACAAGGATGGACTACTATGCGATCAGCAGCATCGCTTTAGGAACTCCTTTAGAACCCCCACTGCCCTTAGCATAGTCAGCAATACTTTATACAGCAACAAAAGCAATGGTCTCATCTCTGCAGGTATCTTTATTGTCATGAATAAGCTTTTGAGACTAAGTGCAATCTCATTTTCAGTAGTTTGCACAAATTAAACTTTGGGGAAAAGACAACCGATTCTAAAGCTACCTCAAAGACAACATTTCAAGAATGTGCTAATAACAGCTCAACTGAAAAGGGAACACCTAATACAGGCGGTCCCACAAGGCTCTGCACCGGGACCACAGCTCTTCTTGATCTTTATAAATGACATTTCATCTGAACTACTGGGTCTTAACCTAGTGGTGTAGGCAGGTGACATCCTCTTGACTGCTTTCAATAAATACATCCAAACTCAACAAACACAGCTGCAGTCAAATTTTGTAAGCTGACGTTATGATTACACAAAACTAAACTCCTACTAAATTCAACAAAAAATACTCTAAAGCTGTTCACTATCTCTCAAAACCTGCTTCCTGCCCTCGTACAGCAATCAAAGATAATAATGGTAATGCTATCCCAAATGTCACACAATAGAAGTACCTTGCTCTCATTCTTGACCTCTTACTCAACTTCGCACTCCAAACAGATAACATTACCTCCACAACTGAAGCGTTGCTACCACATCTCCTATCTTCTAGCCTTCCATCACACCCTCTGCTCGTACCTTTATGACATAAAATGCCCTAATATCTAAATTAGAATATGGATTGTTCTTTCATTCAGCACATAATACACATAGAATCCAAATTCGGAGAATAAAATGTTCAGATTTTACTACTTGCTAACAAATATAAAAACCACTGTGTACTATTAAAACACATCAACTGGCTCCCTTTACAAAAATAGGTTTACCTTTATATGCTACATTGATTTATAAAACTCTTCATTCTGGCTATATTCTCCAAGAAACAATGAAGATGACTCCCTCCTTCTTTAGATGTTAGAATGAGGATTTCCTCTTGTTTTTACCCAGCCAAAATTTAAGGAAGTTAAAAGTGAAAAACAGGCTTCTCCTCATTAGTTACCACTAAATGGAATAATATTCCAAATGATACTAAATACAATCCAAACGTACACACCTTAAAATCAGCCATGACACAACATTTACATAAAGATGTTGAGTAAAGTTGTTTTAGTGATGTTGGATAAAAACTTTAAATAAAATGTACTCTATGTTATTTTAATTAATGATATGTGTTTTTTTAAAGTAGGGTACTTGCTTTATGTTTTGCTTTAACGATGCTGGCTACAAAAAACTTTAAGCAAAATCTAATCCTGTAAATATGGTTGATTTCTCTGTCTTGCTTAATGATATGCATTTCTTAATGATGAATATTTGCTTTATTTGTCAATGTACTGTTATGCTTGTTCAGAATCTGCTTAGACTGTGCAACAACCCTCAACCGTTAATATATGTATAAATAATGTGCTACGACTGAAAAGGTTAAGCAGAACAGCTAATTTGCCTGGTTAACAAACTAGAATAAATAAAAGGGGGATATATATATATATATATATATATATATATATATATATATATATATATATGGGTCTACTTCAGTAGATTGAAATCCCACTTACCCGACTTTCAAAAGACCGAGACGAAAAACACGAAATTCCAGAAGAATGACCGCTTAGAACCTGACAGATCACTAAGGCAGATATATTTGTCAGAGAATTCCCATTCTCGGAAACAGGCTCCACATCCATGTGAAACAGAGTTCCTCCCTATCCATATATAAAGGCAACTTGGACTAAATGATGGTAATCAGAAATTCACCCCGGTCAGGCATTTATGTCTCTGATGGGTAGAGGAAGTTAGTAAATCACCTCCTATACAAACAGATTTGAGGGTCACATTTGGATTGCACAGCTAGGCTTATAAGGGCCCTAGGGGTCATCAGCCTAGTGTACACCTATGAATCATCATTCGTTAATAATTTGCAATCTGCTTCTTGTGAAAAAGTTATAAAAGCCTTTGCATCTTTTTATACTTCAGGCTGAATTGGGAACAACTTCCCGACAGGAGGTGTAAGACAAATCAATACCTCAATCAGTCTACAAGATGATACTGCTGTGTTAGTTTCAGTGATCACAATTCACTTTGTAGAAAAAGGATGTCTATGCACATAAGCAAATACAAATCATATTAGTTTATGCTAACATTCAATCACACTGCAGATGTTTTGCCACCATGCTCCAAACTAAAAGCAAGGGATGATTCAAAACAATTGGATGGATTAGCACAAATCAGAAAGGCCAATTTAGGTCTTACAAATATTTGTTACAACTGCTATAGCAGCAACCTCAGATGCAAGAGTTGCTCTCTAAGGCACAGTAATGCTTTTTCTAGGTAAATGGTTTTGTTTTCATGAAATTCTGCAGGAAGTCAGCCAGCAGTTAATCGTTCATGCTGAAGTGACCACCTGAATGGTGATTAATGTGGGACTGTCCACATTGGTGCATTTCACTTTCTGATAAAAATTCTACACCTCTTCCTTTCATAGGTTCATACTAGGCTATCTGCCCTAGGGCATTTATAAGCCTAGCCAGAGTGTGTTTGGCTTTCGCCACCCATTTTAAATGAATTTTGGTATGCCCTTTTTCGAGGTTAGCATACTGTGCCTCTGTCCAACAGTGACACAGAAGTGATACCCGGGGTAAACCTACGATCTCCCATCCACTCATCAAGATTCCTCTTGAAGACAGTCAATGAGGGACTCTGCCTAACCTGGACTGGGATTTTATTCCAGAGTGAAGGGAGCCTCTGGGTTATGAATCTGTCCCTCCAGCATGTCCTATTTATTTTAGTGCTGAGGTTCAAGTCTCTCGAGCGCGTAGCTCGATGGGATTTGGATTTTCTGAGGTGCAGCATGTCCATTAATTCCGGGTTGGACATGGCTTTATACGTCAGGCACAGATCGCCTCTGAGCAGGCAGTATGCCACTGAGTAGAGCTGGAGTTTCTTTAACCGGGCAGCATATGGCATCTGTTTGAGCCCTTTGATCCTCTTGGTGAGGTACTTTTGGGGTCTTTCCAGTTGCTGCAGGTGTCTGGTAAGGTACATCCCAAAAGGGGCATTGTATTCAATTATGGGCCTGATGAGGGATGAGTAAAGAGGCACGATGACCTCCCCTGATCTAGATGTGAATCCCTTCATAATTAGGTGGGCTATATAAAATGTTTTTCTAACCACTTTGGCCACGTGGTTTTCAAATGAGAGATTGCTATCAACTTGGGTCCCCAGGTCCCTAATTACTTCTTCCGTACTTAATGGATTACCACCTATGTGGTAATTTGTGGGCACTTTGTTTTTGCCAAAGGGGATGACTATACACTTTTTGGCGTTTAGCTTGAGGCCATGGCTCTGGTACCAGTTGCCTGTTTCTATGAGGCCCTTTTGTAGGATGCTTGTGTCGGCTGGAGAGTCGATTATGGTGCCTAGTTTGCAGTCATCTGCGAACTTTTCAGCCACAGTCCTTCCGTTTTGGCCTGTACCTCCGAGAAATGTATACCGAACAAGAGAGGTCCCAGGACTGAGCCTTGTGGGACGCCACTTGTAACTGGTTTGAAGTCTGACATGGCTCCAGCAATTCTAACCATGTGGGTTCTGTCCTTGAGCCAGTTTGCAACCCATCTAGTGACATAGGGGTTTATATTTAAGCTGGTGAGCTTATCTATAATGCCCGAGTGGGGTACTGTATCGAAGGCTTTTGCGAGGTCCAGGTAGGCTGTGTGGATCACCTTCCCCTCGTCAATGGCCTTGGTGACAGTTTCAAAGAAATCGACCAGGTTTAAGAGGCAGGATCTGCCCTTAACAAAGCCGAACTGGGTAGGATCCAGCATCTGTAGGTCCCCAATATCTTTATTTATGAGGTCCATGATGATCCTTTCCATAGCTTTGCAGACCAAGCTAGTCAGGCTTATGGGGCGATAGTTTCCAGGATCCACTGAGGCACCGCCTTTGTGGAGAGGGACCACTGTTGTTGTACTCCACTCTTTGGGTACATATCCTGTAGTAAGGCTGAGATTGAACAGTAGTTTTATGTTTGGGTTTAGCTCTTCTTGGAGTTCATGTAGGGCGCAGCCCGGGACACCGTCTGGTCCCATTGATGCTGTGTTTTTTGTTTTGGAGAGGGCAGCTCTTACCTGAGCATCTGAGATGTCGGGGGGGCAGCACTCTGCTGGGATAGATATTTGCCCTATTGGTGGGGAGGGGGGGGGGAGTTTGTGCTGAACCTGTCAGCTAGGATGTTGGCAATGTCAGTGGGTTCGGTGTACTGAGCATATCTGGGAATTCCCACCCAGGTTCCTAACATAACTAAAGAAAGCCTTGTGATTATCCTTAGTGTCCTGTGCAATTTTTCTCTTGAAGCTGGCCTTATTAAGTTTAAAGAGATAACTGTGCTCTTCTACTTTACTGGAGTGATACCACTTCATGATGTAGCTGCCATATGCACAGCAATGACATTTCTCTCAAACAAAAACAATGACTTTCCAAGAAGAAAGAGAGGAGGCTGAGATATCATCAGACTCAGAAATCTTATTTTATCCATCGTTTGCAATATGGAAGGAAAGGAGAAACCTGCTTCTCTCTCTGCTATCACTAGCACGTTCAGAACACACCAGTGGCCATCTAAGCTGACGACTTGGCCACTCTTTTCTCCTTTTTGCGCAGGCAGTGTTATAAGCTACAGCAAATACACAGTACTGATGCTTTGTTTTCAAAATGAAATGGAAATGTACAAATGAACTACAGTCTTTTTGTCTCAATTGTTTCAGCAATATGTGGCAATAATGTCCCATGTATGGCAATGAAATCTTAGGCACTAAAAGGTAAACTCAAATACTGAAAATTTACCAGATAATAGGCAGGCTCCACAGTACAGAAACCTGACTATGTCCAAGGTCACCAAGCTTTAATTAGTAGTACAGGCAACACAAGAGCCCACCAGAAAGGGATAAAAGTAAGGTTGTTGGATTTCCACCACAACACTGCCACGTGAGGGAAGGCCAGGAACTCTTGCAAACTGGGATTTAATGATTATAAGCCTGTTTGAATAAGGAAATCAAAGGTATGCAGAACTATGAGCATGTGCATACACATACAATCGGACCTAGTAGGCATTGCACCATTTCCCTGGCCTGCAAACAGGGGTAACAGTGTACATAAAATATCTTAAACAAGATAAATAATGGCCACAACCAGTGACTCTCATCCCTCACTTTCACAGTGTCCTAACATGCAAGGGACTCAAAGAAATATACAAGCTTATGGGATTGGGCAAAAATACATAAATAAATAAATAATATAACAGCTACTAATCAGGAGGTACAAATCCAATCTACAGATAGAAGATAATAGCACAGAAAGACAATAAAAAGTTCCTGGACTCACAATCTAACTGTGGCTTTCGGTGTACAGCAACCACACACTCACTCTTTCTTTCAATATACAGATTGATTAACCAAGTATTAATGAATTATCATTTCATAGATCCTTCAAGGTTATTTTTTTAAATTCAAAGTCCATTCATCTACTAGGACCTTCATCTAATGTAGCAAGAAGAGAAAAACTGAAACAAGGAATATCCCACAACCTTTGTCAAGGTGCATCTTATCAGAAAATATAAAGAAATTCAGTTGTCATCAGCTCTTAAAATAACTATTTATTGCCCCACTTCTTAAAAGGCAGTGAAGGAAAATGAGTGACGAGGTTAATAAGGGCAACTGAAGGGAAGATGGCAGCTTCACATGCTGTAAAACATCACATGTATTAAGACAGGATTAAGACCTTCTTGCAAAAACAGAAGGCTTTCATTCACCAATAGGCAACTGCCTTGCAGTATTAACTGAAGGTATGATTAAGATATATATACACACATGCGTGCACGCACAAAACCCTAACAGTCTAACAGTACTGGCAAAGCACTTTGCACAAAATGCCTCAGTCTGACCCTCACAATCTTCATGTGTCCATTAAATTGGTCCATGTGGTATAAGTGCATTAAAAGGTGCTAAACTACCAACATAAAACGAGATAATGAGGAAAAATAGAACCAAGAAAAGAAAAAAAAATGGCATCTCATCTATCAGGAAAAAATGAATATTAATCTTACTGAAAACAGGCTTTAAATAGAACTCCAATGAGTTATGTGCTGAGGGGTGATGCATTACAAAAATTAAACATACACAGATAGTATCAGTTGCATCCTCCAAATCACAAGCCAAGACAACAAAAATAGAACCTTTGTAGTCTGCACAGTTATGTTTAAAAGAGAAAGCTAGACAAAACAAGAAAATACTCACCTCTTCGCGTAATTTTATCAACTGCAACATGAATGCAGAGAAAGATAAAAAGGAAAGAGATGGCAGGAAAAGAAAGATCAGTTGTGTGACAGGATACAGAATTAACATTGACAATTTATCTATTTACATGTTTAGCATTTAAAAATCACAGACAAACACATTAAAAGACCCTAAACATAGACTACATGCAGCGTCTTTTTTGAGTGAAGAAAGATCACTTTCTCGCACTGTCACATTAAACAAAGAAGGTAGCAAGAAATTTTCTTTTGAACCACATCTAAGGCACAATCATCAAATAAAACAGAACGACTTCACAGAAGTCGATATTATAAAGAAAAAAAAAAAAACAAATGTACTGCTCAGTTGTAAGATGCTAGAGAGGAACAGCACACTATTTATTCAAGCTTGATTTAAGTGTTTACTAGTCCATCAGAAAGTGTATTTTTATTACCCCATCAAAGCATCCATTCCCATATTCCGCTATAATTAAAGTGCCAATATTCAAAATAAATAAGACAGAAAAAACAAATATATTTTTACTGTGCTGTTGCAGATTTCTACAGTTATCACAGATTCTCTGCAAAGCACATACGTATTTGTTCTGTACTTTTTCACCAAGATAATCTTATCCAGACAAAGAAGTACACAAAACTGGGCAGTTAGCATCATCAGCTGAGGTAATTTAATATCTATGCATTCATGTTATACGTATCACTGCTTGTAAATCTCTCAAGTAAACTCGTGTATGAAACTTAACGATGAAATGTATTATATACAGACATGAAATAAAATGTACGTCACAGGGGTATTAGTAATTATCCTTAAGGTATTTGCTTCTGTTTTACCCAAGTAAGAGAAATTCATCTAAAAGGACTCTAGAACCCTGACCTGGGCTTGCAGGCAAAGTACAGTCAACAAATATACGCACACACTGTACTATACTATATAATAACATGCAAAAGTACATATACAGTCATACAGTAAAAGTACTTAAATCAGATATCTACACAACATAAAAACTGTACCTTAAGTGGGCAAAACACATTTAAGAGTTAAGCTATTTGGCTTAAAAAACAGTCAAAGATGACTGAATTATGGGTACTACTTTTAAGGATTATTTTATCAGATTCCTGGTTTCAAGCTCATGACTGCTATCCTTACTTACATATATATTAACAAGACTGCCATTTAGCCAGGCTTCTGCAATGACTATGCCTTAAGTTATTCAAAATGTCTGATGCATTTTTACTGCAATGCAATACAATATTATAAACTGCAAAACATTATGATAAAAGAACTGTTTTCTGTAAATATACTTTACAGATTATGTATTTTGTCCTGATGTCTATAAATGACAGCAAATTAACAATAACACGAGCAAGAATTGCTAAATGTAATTTAAGAGTATTAGTTGGGAGACATTTTCAGCTAGTGAAATGGCAATCTGCTTTTACATATATTGCTCAAATCACATTAGAATTCAAAATAAAACTGTAATGACCTAACTTAAATGTACTTGACAGTGTTTAACTCAGGCATGTACCTTCAGAATGAAAACATCTGAAATTATACAGGGCAATACAACAGAAAGCTGTGCAACAGGGCTTATCCCTACAGCGGCAAAAAGCAGAGCAACTGTAAACCGCAACCACGGATTTCTTTGCAAGTCCACTTCAATCTGAGCCTTCCTAGCACTTCTGTTCAAAAATGTGTTACGAGCACCCCCACCCCCCCAAAAAAAAAGTGGTGCAGAACAATGACCTTTCTTTTAAGCTGAATATCTGTTTGGTGTAGTAACTGTTTTGTTAATGTATTGGGATATGGACAAGACAAATAGAGTTCATCCAGGTTCCTTTCCAAATGCAACCACAGAAGAAAGATGGGGGAAACAAAAATCAAGAAATGAAAACAATTACAAATAGAAGTCCATCTAACATTTAACATACTAACAAAATTAATAACCACGGCAGATCATAACACAAGCATAAAACATTAAAGACACTGAGTTAACAGGAATGACAGTTCTGAACTCTCTACTGTATAGTCATACCTTAATGGTATATCTAAAACACAACAAAACAAGCGTATCATAGCACTAAACTAACAAGCAATTATATTTTTGCAATAGATTTGCTTGTACTTTGAGATAGCTTTCTACTAGCAATTTAGACAGTACATACCAGTTTAAAGCTAACAGAAATCGTAACACATTTCAGTCAAAAACAAATGCACTTTGGAGAAATGATGGGTATTTATTATTGAAAAGTGAAAAATTCCTGTTTTTTAATGTACACCAGGCATACCATTTGAGTGCAGCTGTATTAAATAGCTATCACATCAGGCTCTCTCAACAAAATGCTTTCATAAATTTCAGCAAAAAGTAAGATTAGATCAACCTGTCTCTTCTGCTCCTAAGTTGTAATTGTACTCTAACTTCACCTTCATGCATGTGATTGTGTGTCTAAAGAAAGAACTCATGGAACCATCTTAATGAAGTCAACAAAGATAATACCGGATTACTCTATGTGTAATTAAATTCAGAAATCATTCAGTAGCTTAACTCCATGGTGCAGAGAGATGACAACCTTAGTGACCCCAATACTGGGGGATTCAGGTAGGTGGAGGAGTGCATAAAAGTGACCCACTCACCCCCCCCCCCAGGGGACAGCTGCTCACAGGAGAAATTATGGCTCAAGCTTCAGTAGAACAGTCTGAGCTGCTTGATGGAAATGCCCCTTGTAGAAATGTGGGGGAATCCTTCTCTCTCAGTCACTGCATCCCCTCCCCAGTGCTTCAGTGAGTGTATGCAGGGACGGGGCTGCAAAACTCTCAAACTGTCTTGGTAGCCATCTGACTGATGACGTCCCAGTGACAAGGAAAGTAAAGTTGTGTAAAATCTTACCATAACAGTAAATGTCCTTCTCTTCACTGTTGCAGTATTCTTTACACAAGGGATCCCTTGCCAACGTCCAGAGAGTATAACAAAGCCTTTTAGTTGTAAAGGATACGCTGTATGTCACACGTATGCTCGCCACGCATAGCATAGGGCATAATGGTGATGTCCACACCATCCTCAGAAATGAAAAGCCCCAGTATGAATGACAGTCCAAGGATACCAGGTAACAAGCACATCCAGAGGTCCAGAGGGAAAAAGGACCAGGGGAGGATGGAGCGAATACTACAACAGCTCTGGCCCTAGAAATCACATCCAACTTATAGTGCTTAGTAAAGTTATGCACAGAAGTCCAGGTTGCTGCCTCTAGAATACAATTAGTATCCAAACCCTTGAAAAAAATCACCAGAAGAAGCCACCGGCCTAGTGGAATGAACCTTAACAGAGGAAGTCAGTCTCTTCCCATGAAAAGAATAGCAAAAAGAAATGGTTTTAGATATCCAAGAAGAAATGGTTTTCTTGGAAACAGCCAAACTTAAAAGACCTAGGATGAAAGGAAACAAAACGCCATTCAGTTTTATGAAAAGCTTTAGTTTTATCCAAATAATATCGGAGTTGTCTATGCAAATCCAAGGTGTGCCAAACCTTCTCACTAGCAAACTGCGGAGAAGTGAGAAAAATGGTAAAATTAATAAACTGATTAAGAGACAACTCATTAACCACCATGGGTATAAAAGAAGGATTAGGACGAAGGGACATCCTTGCCCTTATGAAAAACTAAAAAAGGAGGAGGGCTTGCAGCTCAGACACCCGCCTGGCAGAAGTAAGGGCCAAAAGAAGAACAGTCTTCCAAGAACAATGCTGTATGGAAGCTGAAGCAGCACACTTAAAGGAGCATGAGCAAGTAAATTTTTCTAAAATAAAATTAAGGTCCCAGGAAGGAGGGACAGGCTTCCTGGAAGGCCTAATGTGAATGATGCCTTTAAGAAACTGTTTGGCCTCAAATCTAGAGGTTAAAGGGGGAGTCAAAAGCAGACAAGCAGAGACAGCTAATAGGTGGGCCTTAATAGATGAATATGCCAACCCAGCATTGAGCAATTCACACAAGACAGAACCAAAGAAACATGCACAGTAAGCGGATCCAGGTTACAAGAAAGACACTGAACAGAAAGCCTCTTCCATTTGGATAAGTAGGATTTCCTAGTAGTGGCTTTCCTGGCCTCCTGCAGGACCCAAAGCATATCCTCAAAAAAAAAGGTGTCTGTAGGGGATCAAAACCCTATCACCCACAATGTCAGTTGAAGTGTGGACAGGTGGAGATGGATGAGAGATCCCTTGCCTTGAGCGAGTAGGTCCACCCTCTGAAGCGACTTGTGATGACTGTCCTTAGCAAGATGCAGAAGAAAAGGGAACCAATGCTGTCTGGGCCAAAAGGAAGTCACCAGTAAGATTTTGGGAGCATCCCATTTTATCTTGAACAGGACTTTCAGAATGAGAGGAAGGGGAGGTAAGGCATAAAGAAACACCCCCAATCTGCCACTATGTTCTGATATGAGGGAATGTAAACTGCCTGAAGGGTCACTTGATAACAGACAGCTGTCTCCCAAACCTGAAGGGCTAACCTGCACAGAAGATAATACCTTGTCCCCCTTGTTGACATACCACATCACTGTGGTATTATCTGTGAGAATCTTGAGAGGCCCTGGATGAAAAAGAGAATGAAAAGTCTGAAGGGCCAGCAGAAGAGATCTCACCTGTTTGACACTGATGTGGTCTTTCTTTTGCCTAAGTGACCAAAGGCCCTGTACCTTGAGAGGGCTGAAGTAGGCCCTCAATCCCATGTCTGAGGCAACTGTGAAAAGTTCCTGAGAGGGGACTGGAGATTGAAAAGGAAGTCCTGGGTTGAGGGACAACTGATGAATCCATCACTGAAGTTCTAGCTTGAGGCATGGAAGTAGAGGGACTAGAAAATCTAAAGGATGAGAATGTTGAACCAAACTGACTTTAGAAACCACTAAAGCTTTCTCATGTGAAGCTTGGTCAGAGGGAGCATAGGAATGACGGAATGGTAGCCCAGAGCCCTCAGAATTTCTCTGGCTGTGACGGAATCCAAAGTAAGAAGGGATTGAAAGAAAGCAATTACAGTTAAAGCATTGGGAGGAGGCAGGGATGCCAACATTGGAACAATCTGGATCTTGCAACTTGGAAAATCATGATCCTGAGAAGGAGCCAGAATAACTTCTAGAAATTTACAGTAAACCTCAAGCGTTGCAAGACAGAAATGGTAAAGTGTAGATGCTGAAGTAAGATTAATTGAAAGGAGGCCTGAAAAAGCAGGTCGTCCAGGTAGGGAAAGACCTGTATCTCCCTTAGCCTACAGAAAGCAAACACAAGAGTGAGCCATTTGGTGAAGACCCCTGGGGCAGTAGAGAGGCAAAAGGGCAAAACAGAGAACTGAAAATGCTAGGAAGCAACCAAGAAATGTAAAAACTTCCTGAAAGTGGGATGTATAGGAATGTGTAGATAAGCATCCTTGAGATCCAGGGAAACTAGAAAAGCCCAAGTAAGTAGCAGAGGAAACAAGATTTGAAGGGATAACATCCGAAAGGAAGATGCCTTCAAAAAGAGGTTTAGTTAAAAAGATCCAGAATGGGTCTCCAGATGCCTTCTTTCCTGGGGACCAAGAACATTGGAGTAAAGCCTTTCTCTGAGGAGTTAGAACTTCTCGAATTGCTCCTTGAGCCAACATGCCCTGAAGCACCTCTGAAAAAAGGGGCAGTTGTTCCTGAGAAGAATGAGGAATGCCCAAAAAGGGGGAAGAGATTTTCAAACCATGTAATAACCCTGGAGAATTATGGAAAGAACCCATGAGTCTTTTACCCAAATAGGATGGGACGGGGAAATATGCAGAAAGAGGAATATGACTGTAAAGAACAAGATGGTCAGACAGCACCTGGTTTGTCAGGAAAAGGAGACTTCTGAGTAAAAGGAGTTTGGGTAGCATTAGCAAAGGGAGCCCTTCTACCATCCTTTTACCTTTGGGAGGAGGGCAAGACTGTCTACGGACAAAGGCATGGCTATTGCAATAATTCCTCTGAAAGTTGGGCACAGGGTAATCAAAATATGTTTCAACACTTGTAAGGCCTTGCCCTTTTCTTGCAGGGACTTAAACAACTCTGCAGCAGCAGTAAAACCAAACAAATGTTTATTATACAGAGGGGCAACCATCCTTGATATCATCAGGTAAAGGTTGAAGTCTGAGCCAGGAATACCTCCTCAAAACAGATCCAAAAGCAGCTGCCCTAGAGGAAGCATCAGCTGCATCATAGCTGACTTTAATGGAATGGTGAGATACTTAGGGGAGCATCCCTTGCAAGGCAAGAGCAGAGGGCTTCCTCTCAGAATAGGGCAGATCAGAAATAGCCTGACTGTCTTGAATAAGAAGAGGCAAAATGTACCTAGTTATGTGCATCTGATGGTTCACAGCTCTGAAGGCTGGGGTATCAGAAGTACACACTTTTTTACCCAGTCACTACATGGTTCTGCTATCCTTATCAGATGGCAACAATTTCGTAGAAGGCAACAATTTGGAAGGCTTATCAGAAGCCACTGACACCACAGAGGGGTCAGCAGAGGGACATTTACTACATACAGAAACTTGCAGCCCACAGGCACTTTATAAAACTGATCATTTTTTGGGGTGGGGGAGCAAAGATTTGAGAATCAGGAGCCTAAGAAGCAGTAGAAAAAGCATTCAGCAAGGCAGCAAGACTCTATTTGTTAAAGCTCACGGTACCTCTTTCAACATCAGACACTTGACCACAGTCCCATTAGAAAAATTCCATTTTTCTGGAAACAGCATCACCAAATGTCAAAAGGAGAGTCAGGACTGACAGACTCTTCTTCCTCAGAACCATATTCAAATGGCAAAGGAATCTAGGAGGAGTAAGTCAAGGACTATTGTTCAGATATCAGCATCTTCCTCAGAAGAATCCTGCTCTCCAGGCCACTTAAGAGGGGGAGCAGGAACAGAAACACCCTGTGGAGGCTTGCATTGAACAAGCCTTGAGTGAAGTTTTGCCATTCACTCTGAGGATCTTTGGAAGCAGGTGAAACATGTTTAGTTTTCTACTTCTTTCCAAGTGGGATGACAGCCTTGAAAAGTTATGGAGGATCTGACCCCTGATGGCACTCAGTGATGGTATTCATAACCTCTTCCCTAACTAAAATTTGAGGAACACCCTAGGCTCTTCAGTAATAAGCTGCGGATCCCCCAGTACATTCGAAATGGACATCTGCAAAACCTCAATGGACATGCATGGTGTCGGCTCTATGTTGGCCTCCAAAGCGGTAATGGCAGAGGAATCAGAGAAAGAAACCTGATGCTCCTCTGGGCTTTCATTAGCCTCAAGAGAGACGTCTGGTGGAGGCGGTACAGCAGAAGAATCAGACTTAACTTTCTTGGCCTTTTTCTTCGTAGAAGGCTGGTCCTCAGGCCAGGAACATCCTTCCCTGGTATCTTCAGCAAACAATTTAAGTCACTGGTTCTCAAGATAAATCGCTAGGGAAGAAAGCCAACTCCTCAATGTCTTACGGACAAAGGACTGACAAATCTCACTAGATGCATTGTCGTGTGAAGAGGCTAAACAGAACAAACACAGCTAGTGATGATCTTTACAGGGAATCTGTCTCCTGCACTGGCATGCCCCCTGTCTAAATGACATGAAACCCAACAACCAAACTACAAGGAAACATAAGATAAATAAAATCCAAAACTGTAACAGGGCAATTATCTGAAAGTGATGGAACCAGTAGATGAATGGGAGTTCAGACCAACGATCAAAGGCAGCATTTGGACTGGCGGCAAATAAGTTCTGAGGATGGTATGTCTTGATGTCACCTTTATGCCCTATGCAGGCAGCATACGTGTGATGTATGGTGCACCCTTTACAACCAAAAGACTTTGGTATACTGGCAGGGCGGGATCCTCATTAGAATAGTGCAGCAGTGATATGGAAGGATATCAAATGGACCAAATGACCAGGAAAGGGCTGATGACCAACAGACAGAGCAAAAAAAAAAAAGAAATCATTCAGTTAGTGTGCAAACAACAATGTCCTTTCCATTTAAGGAATAGCTGTGAATAAACTCATCAAAGACATTAAAAGGCTTAAAATAATGGATTTTACCCATTACTCTGGTCATCTTAAAATCCCCACCATATTAAAAATAAATGCAGGTATATTCTTTGGTCAGAAAACAGTCTGCAACAACACTGGCATGGAGTTGGCAAGTTGACTGTAACTTAGATACTATAATAAAGTTTTCTCTCACCTCTTTCAGGTCTGTAACAAATGTGAGACAATGTTACTGACAGCTAAATATATAAATGGATGAGAAACAATTTTCAGAAAACTATGCCATATTCATGCATTAAACAGCTCTGTCCAGACAAGTAATACAATAAAATACAGAGAAATGTTTTTATGGGATTATTTATGTATTTGTTTGTTAATCGGTTTACTATCATATTCTTGAAAATGCTTCCATCGAATGACCATAATGTTGACGGAAAATGTTGATTTCTGACATGTCTAAAATGCAGAATGTCAGAAATGACATACCAGAACTTCCTGGTTCGACGAGTTTGACATAGCAGGAGGTGACATCAGTCACCCATGCTATGCACATTAACGTACCGTTACACTCAATGGTACATTAATTGTCCTATTTTGTGGAGGGGGCTGTGCCCCCCACCCCCTGCACATTAAAAATACCAACTCTGAGATCGCACTCCAGTGAGGAAATGGGCTAATTCCCTGTTCTTCCCTGAACCGCGACCTCCCTGCACAGTCGAACCCAAAATATCAACCTACACTACCCGTTCTCTGTAGTATAGTCGATTGTTTTTGGTTCGACATTATGCCAACTTTGATACTGCAAGTCGACCACATGTCGGTCCACCAATGCAGTTTCCAAGTTTTGACTGTAAACCTGTTAATCATTTATCTACATTTACTGAACAGGAATATCCAGCTAAGAGGAGGCTCTCTATAAAGACTATGAAACCTGTAATTGTGAGTCCTACAACTATGAAAAACAAACTGTGATTGCTAAAGGTGTACATCCATTAAAGTGCTTTTGTGAGGAGGCTTTGCCCCCTGCACCCTAAACCCACACCTCCTTACACGTACTAACTCTGAGATCATTGCATCTTAGATCAAGAGGAATATCTAAAATTATCACAACCGGAAACTAAGTATCCATTCACTCTATACGCATGTACAGCCATGCTGTTTCAGGAATCACATCTGCAGTCCTCAGAATTTCAACAGCAACCCTAACAGGATCCCATTTTCATGACTCTCCAGGGTAGAAAAGGTGTAGGCCATCAAATAATCAGAGACGTATAAGGCATGTACCAAGTTGCATCATAATGGCCCTGGCAATGCTAGTGTTATGAAATTCAACATTATAAACAGCTATGTGCAAAATAATGTTAACCTTATTTTCAAGGTACAAGAGGCTCTGTAACTAGTTTAGAAAGTAATACAAAAAGAGGAGTGTTACACTGTTTCCAAAGGAACGTTCAATTAAATCATACTTCTAAAAAGGACTGATACTTATTTGAATACTGGCACTTGAGATCTCTAAACAGCGACACATAAAAGTTTTGCATTCCAAATGTTTATTGTCTTTGCAGTGAATAAGCATTAGAAAATTATACATAAAAATCATTAGAGTGTACATAAAAACTTGATTTTCTGATATCACTGTTCACATTGCTTATATTACATCAGCATTTTACTGTCTCTTGCTGCACTTGTGAAGATGTGTCACAAAATACATCAGTTTTTTTTTTTTTTTTAATATTTCATTTGGCAGTGCAGAATATTAAACAGTAGCAGACAATAAAACACAGTGACACAATTTTCCAGCAGATGAAATGAACATTTTAACAGGACTTTTCAAGACAGGGACTCAATTGCCAGTGCAGTGGCTCGGTTGTTAAGGGTTTCTGTTTCAGTTTCGGAGGAGATGGCCTTCATTACTGACCACTTGGTACTGTCTCTGCAGATTTTACATCTTCTCACCTTGTCCATGTAGCCTTTGTATCAGTATTCTGTTTTCTCCCATATTCTAAAACCATGCTGATTGAACTGCTGTTCTGAAGAGGGCAGTACTACACCTTCTCCCTTAGTTTCTATAGTGTAATTTAAAATATTTCTGGGAAGACATTACCGATGATGTCATGTCGACAAATCCCTGTTTACCGTCATGAAAATAAAAACAATATGATAGTGAAAATGGCAGTGTTTTACTATACATGCCCCTCTTCTGCTCCATAATCTGCTTTACCTTATTCTCCAGTGATTCATGCTTCTTGATCACCTAATCTTACCCATACAATGAGTTTGTGTGTGTGTGTGTGTGTGTGTGTGTGTGTGTGCGCATGTGCGTGCGAACCCTTCACCTGTCATTCACATACAACCTACTTAAGGTGGCTGCTTTCATTCTGTATGATGCCCTGCAGGGTGTGACTGAGGATTGCTCCTCTGTTTTGCTTCTTGCCAGTGAAGAAGATGTGCTCAGCATATTCGTAATCCTCCATGCAATTGCCTTTCTCCATCTAAGGGTCATTATTTGCTGCTAGTTATTAGCACTGCAGACTATGACAATGCCTAGAAAGATACATTCTAAAAAAGAGCCTTATATTCCATAATGTGTCGATAACAGACTAGTAGAGATGGACAACAGCTTCCTTGGACTTGCAGGCTATTATGCCTTCAGTTATTAATTGCGCTAGAAACAAGAATTTCCTAATAACAATTGCTATGTGGGGGTCAAAAGAGTGCTTGTTATCCATGAATGTACTTAGATCTCTTATAGCTTGTCTTACATCTTGACAAGAATGCTAATCCATTAAATAAAACCTTTAAGACTGAGTACTGTCATCTTCTTCCTCCTGGAGGATGCCTGGCTCCACTAAAATATCTTGAGTACAACGCCCTGTTTGGTATATACCTCACAAGACATCTGCAACAACTGGAAAGACCACAGAAATACCTCATTAAAAGAATCATAAGCCTAAAGCAGGTGCCCTATATGCTGAATGTCTAAAAAAAACCACCAGCTATACTCTGTCACATATTGCCTACTCAGAGGTGATCTCTGCTTAACATACAAGGCCATGTCAAACCCAGAGCTGTTGGACATGCTACACTTGTCCTCAGAGCCACACGCTCCAGGGATCTAAACCTGGTCATCACAATGAACAAAACATGCTGGAGAGATAGGTTCCTGACCTAGAAACTCCCCATACTCTGGAACAGACTGCCCATACATGTCAAGATGAGCGCCTCTGGCCCTCTTCAAAAGGAACATTGACGACTAGATGGGAGATAGGAAATTCACCCAGGGGATCATGTCAGTTGCCCTGCTAGACAGCAGACCAGGGAAGTAAATATTCTGGGAAGAAATAGCCAGGGAATTGTTATGGGTAGGCTTGTATAGGCCCCTAGGGCTGATAGCCTAGTACCAACCTATGAACCTATGTAGATAATGGTCAGTAGTACCAGAGGTCCTAAGGCTGTAAAGTTATCCTGTTCATCTTAAATGCTTTGAAACTAAGGGAAATTGTCTTAAAATGTTAAACAATACTGGAATATCCTTCTCTGGGCTTGTGAAATAAAGAATGGCATTATCAGCAAACAATGCTAACTTTTCCTCTCCCCATTCCAATCCCATCCCCTTTTTCTGAGTACCTTAATTTCTGTGCTAACAGCTCAAGATAGATAACAAAGACTATGGAAGTAAATGAGCACCTTTGTCTGGCCTCCCTTTCTGTATCAGTCTCCTGTGTTATTCTTTCATTTATCTGGATAACAGTTTTTAAGCCTTCATATATTTCTTGTACCCTATCTTATAAATCTCAATTGGATCCCCACTGTACACATTACCTCCCACAGATCTCACCAAAGTACTCCCTCAAACACCTTTTCAGCATCCACTGCCATTAATACCAGACTTTTATTCTCCGTTTCAGCTTCTTTACGTATCATATGGGTCAATAAAATATTATTAAACATCTGTTCCCCTTTTACAAACTCACACTGACGCATATTGAATACCCATGATATAAACCTTGCTATACTAGCCTATACACATACATATATACACACACGCACACACATCTACTTTATAACCATGGTTATGAACCAAAACTGGTTGATATAAACTGGGGCTAGGCAATTTTGGTATCAATGTTATCGTTGCTTTCCTCCACGGCTCAAGCATTCTTTTTTGCTGTAGTATCACAATGAACATTCTATGCCAAACTAGGCCTACTGTTGCCTTCTCCTCTTTCTGTATTTCTACTGGGAGTCCATCCCATCCAGAAATCTTACCCAGTGCTTGCTTCTCTATTTGAACATCTATTTCCTGTACTGATATTGATTTAATCAAGTCTTACTCCTCTTCGCTGCTCTTCTAAGTGTCAGCAGCCTTTCTAAGGAAAGCCCTCAATTGTATTAGCCAGTCTCCTTTCTCTGATGCACAAAGTATGCTATAATACTCAGCTAAATATCTTTTCAGTTTTTCCCAGTTTCTTAGCAAGATCCCTGTTCTTCTAGATTTCGTCTTTACTACACTTTCTGCTGCCTTACTTTACCTGCTAACACTTTTTGCACTTTAGGTGTATACTCAAAGTATAATATTCTGAGAGCTGTTTTTTTCTCTCTATTGATTCCTCCATCTACTCCCTGAATTTATTTTCTAGCTCTTGTAGTATTAACCTTTCTCCTTATCTCAAATACACACTCCTTTCTTGTAGCTCCCTTTTCTTCCCCTTTTTTACCCTCATAAATCTATTCAATTCCTTCCATTTTTTCTCTTCTGTTTGCATTTCCTTCTTTATTTCCCCATCATTTTGTCACAGACCATGACTGAGTCAATCTGAGCTTCTTGCGTTTCTTTTACTGTGTCCGCCACAAGCCTTTTTTGCTTATTTTCCAAGAGTCCTACACTGAATCTTCAGTGTTCTTCCCCTTCACCTGTTCTTGGTGGTTTCAATTCTACTAGATAATGGATAATTCCCCAGTTAAACCTAGGGTGGTTTTCCATATCCCTTATGAAATATTCATGCTCCACAGATAAATATAATCTATCCAGCCTTGACCAATAGTCATACTGGCCTTAACAGAAGGCATACATTTCTTGGCTTGCATGGTACCTCCTACATTTACTAGTCTACATCCTTTCAAAATTCTTCTCAAGAGCCTTCCTTCCATTTAAATCTTTCTTGTTCTAGGTCCTCCACTAACTTTCTTCATGATCAACATCAAATTTTAGTCCCCTGCCAATACATATATCAAGACCCCTTTCTGACACAATCTGCTTAATTTCTCTCCCTTTCGTCCTTGGTGGCAAATACATGTTTCCTACCTCTCCACATACCCTTAATCAGCACACATCTCCCCGCTGCTCTGGGGCATTAATGGAGCATTAACACTCCCATTTTCCCACCCTCCAGTGCTTCAGCATGGTATTCTTCCATGAATCCCATCTTCACTACCTTAACAAGCAAACTTTCTTGTTTTAATGATCTATCATTTGTTGACCAAGTTAGTCCCACTAGGCTAATAGCCTCTTTTCAGGGAAGACCTGAGGTGGTATTTACATTGTTAGGGGAAACTTGTCTAGGGCATGTGGGAACTTTCTCTACTCTTTGGCTAGATGGTGCTGGAGGGCTCCTAAAGTCACAAGAAGCAGGCTTAAGAGAAGCAGCAGCAGCAAGGAGGAGGACAGAAAAGCTATGGAGAGTTTGAAGGTGGAAGGTGACAATTTGGAGAAACATTTGTTCGATATGGAGCTTCAGAATGTAAACAGATTCCTGAGTGGTGGATGCTACAAATGGGCACCGTTTAACTATCTCCATAAAGAATTCTCTAAGTGAATCTGTTGAAGTGGTGCACATAACAAAACTGACATCAGGAGGGCTTGCAGATGATATTATGTTAAAAAATAATTGAAGGTTGATCCAGGTGATGGTTCTGTTGTTTCAAAGGTTGAGATAGCAGATTACCATCCTAAGCACTTCCAAGAAAGTTCTGTGGAAAGGTAACCGGGTGATGTGGCAGTAAAGAATGCAACAGTTAAAAATTATGCAGCTGTGATAGAAAGTAAAAGAGCAAAGCAACAAATAACTGAAAAGGTGTCTAGTTTTGTGGCAGCAGATAACGCCGTAACAAGCATGGATCAGTGACATCAGGCAAAAAAGGAGAGCAATAAGAGCCAACTGCAAGTAAAACTGCTTTTAAAAATCACAGAAGACCAACTGTGAGAATAAGAACAAAAAATGACACAGTAATAGGCAGATAATATGCATGGGACAATTTGGTAACTGTTCTGGATTTTAAAGCTCAAGAAATATGGTCTTCTGTACATATTAGGACACAAACTGTTTGTGACTTAATATTTGAAAATGATGGATTGGTAATGAAATTTCTGGAACCATGCAACAAAAAGGAGGGCATTTATCCATGGCACAATTATTTGTTTTCTATTAGTAACTTAAATGTAAAAAAAAAACATTACTTGGCACTTTAGATCTGGTGAACTGGAAGAAGACGATGTTAAAAATGCATGCAAGGACGGTGTGAAACAGTTGACAACACTGTGAAAGTTAAAGATGAAAGAAACTTAAGGAATGGAGGGTAGAGGTTGGAAGCCATTTTGAAATGTGAAAAAATGTTGAAACACTTGCCAAATGTTATTTTTGTGGCTGGTCATAGAGGGACATTAATATATGCTAGCCAGCCTAAATCATGTTTCCTTTGTAGGGACTTTTCCCTCATTTAATTAATGGTTGTGATAAAGTACAATATAACTAGTATGGGAACAAAGGTCATACAGCAAGAAGGTGTGTGCTTGAAAGTAGGTTGTGTATAAAATGGACACTTTTGGATGGATTGTTAAGAGCAAAAAGTAAATAATGAAAATGGGAAAAGGGAAGAAAACACATACAAGGAAGGACAACAGGTTGGGAGAGAAGGTGAAGTAAAGAAGAAAATACATGCAGGAGAAAATGAGGACAGACACTGCATGCAAGAACAAAGGTCAGGAGAAGGGAATGATATTAATATGTTTTTGAAGTTTTAGCCAGTGAAAATTCTGATTCTGAGGAACAAGGAATATTTGTACATAAACCTAGGAAAAATATTCATCTGGGGAAAGAATTAAAAAAAAAATGAAAATTTAAAAATATTTCGCTGAAACTTAAAAAGAAAGAAAAGCAACAATTTCAGAATACATTCAGTAAATGTGAAGAATATTAATACTGTAAGAAGGAAAGGGATACTGGAATGGTGTGCTAAATGTGATGTGGGTGTTATTTTGTTAGAAGATGCAAGTTTCCTGACAAGTGAAGAAAGACTGCAAATGAAAAATTGTGGGGTGAAAATATAAGATGGAACTTAGGAAGTGAACATTGCTCTGGAATTGCTCTGTTGTGTAAAAAGAACAGAGAAGATACCAGATGTAATGGTGGTAAGGATGGGAATTTTAACTCGACAGAATCGCCTAGAGATATATTTTACACTGTCGAGTGGCTAGCCCTGCTATGGTGAGCAGTCTGTGATCTGTGTTCTTCCATCTTGAGGATACCGTGCACCACAGTAGATGCCCAAACAGGATGATCTACACATCTCTTCACCACAGAGTCTGTGCTGCTTCCCACAGCTCCATTCGTGGTTATGTCTGAGATGGAAACACTCGGCATGTTTTTTCAGAGATGGGAGGAACCCCAAAGAGGCACAGGAAGAGCATGCAAACTACAAATAGGCATTGGCTAGAAGTCAGGCTCAAACCATGTACCTTATGCATGGAAGGCAAAAACATTAACTATTATGCCAGTTGGTCTCTGTTGGCATAGTGTTGAAGATGGTAGGAGAGTGGCATTGAATCGAGAGAGAGATGACAACAGTTGACATAATACCCCAATCTCATGTAGAAAGTGGGAAAAAGGGGGTTGATGATGATGAAGGAAAGGCCAAGTGTTGTAGGTGTGAGGAAGGCAGAACATGTTTACAGAGTTATATGCATCTAGCAAGGAAAGAGATAAGTTTTACCAAATATTACAACTGTGTTAGTTAACATGAAGATTATACTTGCAGGGGATTTTAACTGTGATTTAAGGTGAAATATACAAAGAAAGGGAAATGTGTAAAATATATATACAGGAAGTGGTAAAATACGGTAAATTAGCTGTGTGAAACAAAAGTCAATGGACTTGCAGATGAGGGGAACTTGGATCTGAAAGTGATCATTCTGTATTACCAGAAGGCTTGGGGTTAGCAGATGGTGATACAGTTGGGACGGGTATTTCAAACCATTTAGCAATATGGATGAAGGTGATGAAAGAAAGAGAGTATTTTAAAATAGAAAAGGGAATAAAAAGAATAAATGAGAGAGCATGGGATGAAATTGGCGCATAGGAAGTACTGTAGTTATGGAAGAATCATATAACCATGAAGGACTTCTATAAAACTGGTATGAATGGTGGAATGAATTTAAAAAGAAAGTGTTTTTTTTTTTCAACGTCAGGATGATGTAAGAAAGGAAGTGAGAATGAATTATGGGAAATGTATAGAAATGCATTAGGAAATTTACAGAATAATACAAGTATTATATATTTCATTTTTCATATCATAAAACAAATCAAGAAAAATATAAGATAATATTTATAAGGGAGAAGGGAGGAGATATCTGATATTTGGGTAAAACAGTAAAGGAAGATACAAGTATAACAAGGGAAATAAAAAATGCAAAAGAAGAAGTAAAATAACACAACAGCAAGTTATGAATAATGCAGTACAGCATGTGTAAAACAAAGGAAAACGAGAGAATGGAAAGTAAAACATTTCCAGAATGACTTAAGGAAGAATTTGAAAAAACAAATTACAATTAGTGAATTGGATGAAGGACTTAGGAAAATATATGATGATTCAGTATCAGGCCCTGATGGTATACTGTATGTAATATACAGGAAACTAATGGATTGGCAAAGAGAGTATTTTGTAAATTTACTGAATAAATGGTTGAAGGAAGGGTTTGTTTATGAAAAGTTATGCAGAGGGATATTAAAATTTATACTGCAGAAAGATGAGAGAATGACATACACAACTGAGTCCCATCACACTAAATTGCACAAATTACACTTTTTTCATGAAAATAATACAGAGGAGAATGACAGGAGGAATGGAAGGATGAGGGATATCATGGAACAATATATATATGGTATAAAGGGGAAGGGATGTCAAGAATTGTTATTAATTGAAAGAGAAATTGATGTGAAACTTATGGTACGTGATACTAGCAAGACATTTGATATAGTATGACATAATGCTCTGTGGGATGTTATGAAGAAGCAAGGAACAAGTAACCAAATTTTTTTTTTGTGTGTGTGTGTGTGTGTGTGTGTGTGTGTGTGTGTGTGTGTGTGTGTGTGTGTGTGTGTGTGTGTATGTCAGCATATCAAAATAATACAGTGACAGTATTAGTGAATGGATGGCTGTGTAATAAAATATGCATGAAGTGTGGGGAAAGACACGGATGTCACATAAGTAGAATTTTGTTTGCAATGATAATGAATCAGATAGCGAGTGAAATAGTTTATAAAATGGAAGACGGTAGATAAGTGATGCAAAAGGAGGTGGTAATTCCTATAGTTTTGACATACACAGACAATACAGCTGTAGTTGCTTAAAACAAAATATAGATAAGGGATCTGTTGGCTTGCCTGAAAGGATGTTTAAAGGAAATGGGAATGACCTTGAATACAGACAAAAGTAAAGGTTTGGGTGATGCGGTGAAAATCAGTAGTTTGTATTTTTCAGTGAATGATGCATCTTTGCTAGGGATAAAATTTGGGAAAATGGTTATGATGCAATGGATTGCCTTGATAAAAGAACTGTAAGAAAAATGTCTTCTGTGGAGGATGTACAGATTAGTATGCAGGAAAAAGGTTTATCTGGTGAATTCTGTATTATGGGAAAATAACATATATGGCAAATGTTTATATGATCCCAGAAATATATGAAAAGGAAATTGTGCAGTTGTTTTCTTTCATATGGAGTTCAAGATTAAACCCAGTGAAAAGAGGAGTGCTGTATACAAGTGAAGATGAAGGGGGATTGGAGTTACTGTATCTAGTTCTTTATTCTATGTCTTTAAACGTGTATAGAATATTAAAGAGGGTAACAGAAGACAATGAGAAATTAATAGTAAGAATGTTTAAGTACAAGTACAACAGGTTCTAGGAGATAATGAAAATAGGAAAAACAGAAAAAGAATATGTAAATAAAGAAATTAAAATTATCAAGAAAATATACTAACACGGAAAATAAAAACTGATGATATACAGAAATACAGAAGGATGTGGTATAATAATATTATGAAACAATATTGTTATGTAAATCCATGGGAAAATTTAGCAGAAGTGGTAAAAGCCATTATAACAAGAATAAAGTTAATGACCAAGACAGTAGTGTGTCAGGATTTCCAATGCAGACTGGTAATAAGTTAAAGTAACGTGGTATACGCCATATAAAAAGAAAGTTGAAATTGTGTTTATTTTGTTGGGAGTAAGAGACAACAGATTTTTTTTTTAAATGTAAAAGAGTAGTGAAATTCTGGAAAAAGTTGTGTGACTATGATGTATGGATATTATAAGACAAAGAAGAAAGAATATGTGAAAAGGGTAGATAAGAATTTATTTTATGTAATACAGGGTATTTGGAATGAAAGACTGAAATTTATTTTAATGTGAAATGGATTTTGGCAGATATATTGCAAAAATTAGATTATGGTTGTGGATGAAGGACTGGGGGTCAATTATGGAATAACAATGAGGATGTTGCAAGAATAATGACAAACAGTAAAAAAAAATAGAAATGTGTATGTACGTGCCTGCAAATATGTACATTTTGTAAATATGTAAATAACGTTTTTTTTATTTTCTGTTAAATAAAGGACCCCCTATTTGTTTTGATAAGTATCATTGGTTCTTTCACATCCACATGAGCTAGCATCAACTCAAGTAGATAGAACCTTGGTTAAACGTGTCATCCAAAAGACATTCAAGCTCACCTGACAACCTGACGTCATGGAAGAAGCGACAGCATCTAACGTAGAAATACTAAGACTCTGGTATTCAGGCCAACTGAGGGCTACCTGCAGGCAGATAACCCAAGTGTGATGACTGCAACAGTGAAACACGAAGAATATCCTTGGTTAAACGTTTCATCCAAAAGACTTTCAAGCTTAGGAGTGCAGCACCCCCACCCCCCTTATGCTGCAGTGTAGTGTCAGCAGTCCATTTACCTAGTATGAAAATGGAACCCACAGCCTGCGGATTATGAACTAAGTCATGTGGGTAAAGATTATATCACTAAAAGTGATGAAATGATGGCAATACTGTATCAGAATGTAAAACTATATGTGAAAAAGAAAATGTAACTGAAATTATGGTAAATGGAGAACATGAAAATGTGTATGACATTTTAGATAATGAAGACGGAGCTGGAAAAGAATACAGTGTGCAAGCACAAAATATGTATGATGTGCTTAGTGCAGAACAAAGAAGGCAGGCAGTTGAGGGTCAAGGGGATGCATGTAATGCTACCGAAAATATACTAAAAGGAAAATTCTTTTACAAATAAAGAGAGACTGCAAAAAGGAAAGGGAAATTTTAAGGGAGCTACATTAAACATAAACAGCATCAAGAATTAAATTAAAAGGTTAATGGCTGTGCACTGGCATCGAGTGTAGATATCAGGCAATTTGTTTTGAAGATATTCTTTATTCAGACAAAATAACAAACAGCAAATGGAAATGCTTTGAAAAAATAAATTATTTTGAGTTTTGGAAAACAAATTTACTCAAGAGTTCCAATATTAATTAAGAAATGTGATTTCAGTTGCAGGAAAAGACTGTTAAGACTAATTGCAATACATGCATTCATAATAACGTGACTTTAATTGTAATTCAAGAAAAAAGACTGAAAAAATAAATCATAATGTAATGGTTTGTAAAGAGTTGAAGAAATGCCGGATGTTGAGAAGTAAAGAAAGAATGGACAACTATAAAAGGGAAAATAAGCTCTGAGATTATATTATGAAGGATGGATTGGGACGGGAAAAAGATGCATATTTTTTTTTTATCATGAAGTAACGTGGGAAGAATTAGGAGACAGTCAGTTATATGTTATGGAAGGAAAATTGTTAGAAATGTTCATGGGTGAAATTGCTTAACAGAGGAATTTCAGAAAGATGTAATAAAACTATGGAAGTATCCTAATACAATGAAGCTTATTTATGTTTTTATCACAGTGTTGGGTTTTGTATATGAAAAATACAAAAGAGTACACTAGTGAAGACAGAAAATGGAAAATAAAATTGCACTGAGGAGTACGACGATTTATTGAAGGGTGAGGAATTTTTTTAAAGGAAATTAAGGGAAATACATTGCAGGAATTGGCAAACGTAAGAATATGACAAAGGCAAAATATGTTTACAAGGAAAATGAGAAGTAATGTTGTTGTTTGAAAAGAATGTTAAAGATAAGGAAGGAACATGAGTATTACTGATAAAAGCTGAGTAATGTATAATGTATAATGAACAAAATCAGATAATGAAGGTCAGTGTGGATCATGTTGGGGGATTGTACAGTAAGATCATCATAAAGGAAAAATAACTTGGGTAGTATCTAAATTCAATACACAAGTAGCCAGTAAATTCCAGCAATTGCCAACTAAAACTGAGCTAATTTACTGGTAAAACAGCGGTGTCAGGTTCCAAAAAATGAAACTAGAGCTGAATAAAAGGTTGTTCTTGGATATGGTGTTCTGAGGAAGTCTACCATGAGTAGATGAAAGTGCAAAACCTGATGTTAAAATAAATGAGTTTTTTTATTCAGCTCTAGTTTCATTTCTTGGAACCTGACACCACTGTTTTACCAGTAAATTAGCTCAGTTTTAGTATCTAAATTCAGTACAAAGGCTATAAGAAAACCACACAAGAAAATAAGTTTAGATGAGATAAAGTTATCCAGGAGGCAAATAAAAGTAGTGCTTCATGACTGGATGTTACAGGACATAGACTTTATACCAAAATGAGAAATGAACAAAAATAGCCTTAGCTGAAGTTATGAAAGAATGGTTAGAGTGTAGAGTGCATAATAAGGAATTTTGTGAAGTTGTGATAAAGTATATTGGTACAAATAAGGGAAAAAAGAGAACATAAAATGTAGAGGTCTTTAACATTACATAATGCACACCACAAGCTGCTCATGAAAATTATGCATAAGTGATTTGGGAAGTTTCACAAAAAGTGCTTTATGAAGGAATTTAAAATGTAAAAAGGAGACTCAGGAGGCCCATTCCACTTATCTGGACTTACTTGAATCCGTCAAGATTCAACCCTCTACCCTAAGCGACTTTAACTACCCAACCATAGAGTGCCCAGAGATTCCTCAACTTCGTCAATGCCATGCATTGGATCAGTTGGTTGACACCCCCACAAGAGGTGAAAATATCTTGGACCTGGTACTAACCAACATGAGTGGCCACTGTAGCACCCTTACAGTGTCATCCTCCTTGGTAAGATCTGACCATAAAGGAATCACTTCTGAAGTCACCATCTCCCCTGATGACCCCCCACCACTCCCATGCCAGGGTCGAACATAAAAACTTTGCCAAAGCTGACTACAACCTCCTGAGAGCAGGTATAAGCAGCTTCACAGCCACCATCCCTTAAATTGAATCAAGCACTAATGTCCAAGCCTACACCAAAAAACGACATGAGCGCCTATATAGCTGCATGGACTCAGCAACACCTGACAGGAACAAATCATCTTCCTCAAGGAAGAGCAAACCTGTTTGGTGGACAGCAGCAACAAACAGACTCTATAATAAAATGAAAAAATTGCTGTTCAGGACCAAGAAGGAGCAGGTGCCAAGTGGGAAGTAATCTCTCCTTTGCCAGAACAAGCAAATAAGGTCACTGGTGAAATCCTCTAAAGCTAACTTCGAGTCCAAATTGGCCACGTTCACTAAGGACAATCACAAGACCTTTTTCGCACAGATCTACAATCTCCAAGGTAACTCCCAAATCTGCTCTGAACTGGTGGTCAAGAATACCACATACACAAACCCCATAGATACAGCCAACCTGCTGGCAGACAAGTTCAGTGAAAACTTCACCTCCCTGTCCACCCCAACAGTAAACCAGGACATCCCCAGCACCTGCCCTCCTCCCCTCATCACCAGGGAGCAGATTATTAATGTCATCTCAAAGGCAAAAAAATACAGTCTCCATGGGACCCAACAACATCCCTGTCTGTGTCCTACATGAACTCGGGCAAGAGCTCTCAGCACCAATAGGCACCCTAGTCATCCAAAGCCTGTGCACTGGCTTCATCCCAGCAGAATGGAGGACAGCCATGGTAATCCCTCCGCACAAAGGTGGAGCGTCCACCGACCCAGGCAATTATAGGCCTATTAGCCTAATTAGCCTGATCTGCAAAACCATGGAACACATTATCATGGACCTTATAAATAAGGACACTGGCAACCTTCAAACACTTGATCCCACACAGTTTGGTTTTGTCAAAGGAAGATCATGCCTGCTAAACTTGGTTGCCTTCTTCAAAACAGTCACCAAAGCCATGGATGAGGACAAGACAGTGTACACTGCCTACCATGGCCTAGCCAAAGCCTTTGACACTATTCCCCACTTGGGCATAATAGTTAAACTCTCCCAGCTAGGCATCAACCCATATGTTACCAGACGAGTAGCTAACTGGCTCACTGATGGAACCAACTCAGTCAAAATAGGGGAAGCCACCTCTAGTAGCAGACCCGTAACAAGTAGCATACCCCAAGGATCGGTCTTGTGGTCTCTACTGTTTGGGATATACTTTTCAGTGATGCAAGTCAAAGCCAGTGGTCTGTGGCTGACCAAGTTTGCAGATGACTGCAAGCTGGGCACTGTCATAAATTCCTCTAGTGATGTGGACATCCTCCAAAAGGACCTTAACCAAATTAATTACTTGTGCCAGAAGCATGGCCTCAAACTGAATGCCAAGAAATGCATCATTATCCCCTTTGGGGAAAATGGTGTCCCCACTAATTATCACATTAATAACAACATACTAAGCATGCAATCAGTTGTGAGGGACTTGGGCACCCAGGTTGATAGCAACCTGAATTTTGACCACAATGTTACGTCCATTGTACGGAAGGCTTTCCACATGGCCCACCTCATAAATAAGGGTATTTCATCCAGGAACAAGGGGGTCATAACATCCCTGTACTCTTCCCTTATCAGACCCAATATCAAGTACAATGCTCCCCTTTGGCATGTACATTGTCAAGCATATGCAGCAGTTGGAGAGACCAGAGAGGTTCCTGACCAGGAAAATCCAGGATCTCAAACATTTATCCAATACAGACAGGCTAAAAGCCCTGTCCCTCTACTCAGTTTCATACAGACTGCTCACAGGTGACCTGTGTCTGGCATTCAAGGTCATCTCAGAATCAGCCTTGAAGGAGTTGCTGCATATCTGGAAGTCAAACTCCACCCGCGCAACCCGCAGGCAAGGTCTCAACCTGGTCTGTGACATTCATAGAACTTGTTGGCGGGACAGATTTGTGTCCCAACGACTCCTCTATCTGTGGACTAGACTTCCTCTCCATGTCAAGCAGAGTACCTCACTAGCCCTCTTTAAGAGGAACCAGGACGACTGGATAGAAAACAGAAAATTTACCCCTGGGATCCCACCTGTGTCCCTGCTGGAGAGGGAAAACAGGTGCTGACTTTGTGGGAACATGGGTGAAAGTCTTGGCTAGGCTTATAAGGGCCTCCGGGCCAATAGCCTAGTATCGACCTATGAACGTAAAAGATGTTGCCTAAAATAGGTAACTGACTTTACAAAAATTGAAAGAGTTGATTCTAAAATACCTATATGTAATGTAAGAAAAACAAATGATAGTACTGAGCATGATAATATATGGGATACTTTAAAAGGGAACACAGAAAGCTTCTTGATATTATCCGTTTACAGTAAAAATGGATGGTTGAATGAGGGAGTGTAAATTCAAACGGAAGTTAAGCAGGGATGCCCAATGTGTAATGTTTTGTTTGACTTGATGCTGAATGCAGCATTTCAAAGATGCAGGGAGGTTTTGGGATTGTTACAATGGGAAATGGGAAGTGGAGCCAGAATTCTGGGATACGTGCCATATGCTGATGAGTTAGTTATTATAGCAGAAAACAAAATATTAAAAAATTAGTAAAAAAATGCAAGACTGGTGTTGAGTAACACTAATTGGAAAGGATTTGGAGATTTGATAAAAATCAGTGGAATATACTTTTCTGACACTGAGGTTAGTGTAATGGGATTTGGTTTGGAGATGGTGAAGTAATAAAAAGCATTGCAAAGAAGTATTAGAAGAAATAAGAAATGCTGCTGGCATGTGGAGTGTACTCCAGATGATTTTGCCAAAAGTATGCATTTGATTTATACATAAAGTTTTAGTAAGATATGATATTTATGTTAAAATTTTACAATTCAAGGTTATTCAGAAAAACAACTGCTAGAAATTGTATTTGGAATTATTTGGGGCTCAAGACTAAACCCCAAAAAGCAAGGGATACTGCATTATAAAAATAAATAAATAAAGAGGAGGAAGTATATCAATCGGCATCACTTCACTGGTATTTGGTACTGGATAAAACAATACAAAAAGAGTACAGTAGGAATAGGAAAATACAAAAAATTTTTGATGCAAGTGAAATTAGCAAAATGAAAAAATGAAATATAACATGGATACCAATGAGTTGTGTGACAAAATGAATTTCTGGGATACAGACAAACAAAATCAAGGAAAATAGGAAGATATAGTATGGGAAAAGTATGAGAAAATATTATGTTAAGCCAGCAGGATAAAGGCGAAACAGAAAAAAACAGCCATAAGGGAAAGAGCATATATTTAGAGAGAAAAAAATTACTTATTTCTTAGGGAGACTCATTTAAAAAACTGCCAGTAAAGGGACAGATGAAATACAAATAGAAGAGTGAAATATTATGTAAAATATACAATGCAGAACAGATGTTAGAGCATGCATTATTTGAATGTAATAAATTTAAGGAAATCATTTCAAAATGAAAATCAAAATAAATGCTTTAAATTTCTCATTTAAGTTTATGGAAAATATGATGAAAAAATAAAAGAAATTATACATTATACAAATAGAATGAGTGCAGTGCGGACTATCTCGAGTACTAGAGGTGAGGAATTATTGCTTAACAAAATGTGGATTGTCATATGGTTATGGTAGAATGAATAAATAAATGGTTATGTAGGATGGAGGGGAAAGATAACTGTAATAATTTGATTTTAGATAGACTGCTATAACTGTAACTGAATGCAATGTAAATATAGTCATTGACGTTTACAAATTTTAAATAAAGTTCCTACTCTTTTTGATAAGTGCAATGAGATCTTTTATATCCACTTAAGTAACCCCTAACTCACGCAGATGGGACCTTAGTTTAATACCTCATGCAAAACATGGCACATTCAGGAATACAGCACTCCACTGTACTGCACTATTGCATCACTAATCAAAAATGAATTCAATTATGTGGTGTGGTAAAAAAAATTGCACTCAACATTCCAGCATCAAAAATGAATTTCATCCTGTTCAGCCACTAATACTAATGATGAAAAAAATATCACCGCCATAGTGATCTGTTGATAACTGTTCATAACATCTGGAGTCATAAGTGGAACCACCATGATCAATTATCTGATGGGGTTATAGATTTTTTTTATAATAAACATGCATTTCTCCTCCTCTAGTAACATAAACCTCAACTTCTATATGGGACCTACCATATGTTTTCTTTTACCAAGAAAACTTCCAAAGCCTTCTGTCTATAGGCAGAGAGTTTGAAATAAGCCCCTACAGAATTCACAGAAGTCATTAAAATGTTATACCACTATACAAATTACAATTTTAATGTAAATGTCTCTTGGAAAATTAAATGTACCATAGTTATATGTATAAGGTTGTCTGTGGTGAAGAAAATGACGTCTGCACTCAAATGAGAAAATCCGTCAGCAGAGTTAAAAATATAAAAAAACACAAAATATAATTTATTTTGAAATAAGAATAAATGTACTGCAAATACAAAATGATTTTGAAAATTCTGTATTGGTAAAAATTGGGTGAAAAATTTAGAAAATTGTTCAACTTCTTGGTAAACAGACAGATGGGACTGAAAAGTGATCAACAGTCAACAAGTAGTAATAAGAATAAAAGCATGTCAATTGACAATGGCTAATGCATACGCCTGAATATAAAAATCTGGGAAAGTTTCTCACAGGAGATGCATAGGCATTTCTAATAAGTTTGAGAGCAATGAAGGACCTCTAAATGGTAATGAGGAGCTATTATTTTGACTTCTGATGTAAAAGACACAGTAAGGGTTAAATGCACATGAAAAAAAATTGGATGCAGTTAGAAAGAAATATTTTTGACAGGAAAAATAACACGAAGACAAATTCGGTAAAATAATCCCTATCTGTGGACAAGGTATAAGGGTCTGTATTAATGATTTGAACATCCTTTGTACGATAGTGATCATGTATAATAAACCACAGAGTTCCTTTCCATCCTTTAAAGGATAAAGAATAAGCCCTTCCCTTGCTTTAGATTACTTTTGACAGCGTTGGTGGTACTACAGGTGGATGGCAGATCTTCTGGCACATCTTGAGGAAGAACATGGATTTTACTGAAAGCATTAATACATAAAAATAAATAAAAATCTTTGCATCAACTACATACAAGCTATCAAAACACAATACTCCAAGGCTCATACCTACAAATTAATAAACACCTATCTTCTCAAACTGACATTGAGAATGGTGTCAGACAAGGATGCCCTATGTCCCCTTATCGTTTTAATTTATACATTGAACCCCTTTTTCTCATTTCTCAGAAAACTTTCCACCATATCCCCAATATCTTTAACACTAAAATTACCCTAGTGGCTTTCGCTGATGATCTAAATCTTTACTACTCACTACCTAATTCAGACCTCCAGAAACTACTATCCGCTACAGACACCTTCTCAACTTTCTCAAATTACAAACTAAACCTAAAGAAAACAAATATCTTCCCTATTAACTGCCTCTGTCAGCTTCCTACATACTCCTTAGCAGCTGGTATTAAAACTAACCATTCATTAAAATATCTAGGAATATCCTTCCACCACGTTCCTAAACAATCATATACAAATAACATTAATCTCTGGTCAAACATACAACATGACATGGGCAGAAGGACAAAACTTCAACTTCCATTCCTGGCTAAAATACCCACAATCAAAATGAATCTTCTACCGAGATTTCTATATATATTTAATGCCTCCAATACCATTATCAACCTACAACTCTTCAAAACTATTCATTCCACAATTTCCAAATGTATGTATGTATCAGTCAGAATCAGTTATAATAAACTGACATACCATGAAGACTATGTAGGGTTAGGGCTGCTGGAATTTAAACTCTACTATGATATCATAAACTGTAATAGACTAATAATAGCCGACCACACACCTTCACCACAACAATGGCCTCCAGCCTGGGTCAGACTATTACACAACTATATCAAAACACTATCCATAAACCCCAGAGTCCTCCCTGTCCTTTACAACGAAAATTTAAAAAAATCTTAAAATACACCCAATTTTTAAATATAAAATCACTATCGTACAAAGGATGTTCAAATCATTAAACCTACATTAAGCATTCACTTCCCTACAACCTATCCACCTTAACCCCAATCTCAAAATGAACAACATGACTAACCTAAACAATTATCCTCTCCTCAAGAAACTACCCATCTTTGCTATATTTCCCCTTCAAAAACAATACTATCACTGAAATGACAACACGATTAAAGCTCCCTAAAAGCTATACAATCATTTAAAGGCAAATTTGAGACCTTAGCCAATACATCATAGACGATCCTGATATCAATGCAAATGACATTCAAATCCGTAAAAACATATTGAGCCTCCTATCCTCAAACAAAAAATGCTAACTCCTACAAACTTATTCTATCAATCAAAACACAAAAATAAGTTATTTATTCTAGTTACTGGAAGGAAACTGATCCTTCAATCACAAACAAATAACTCAAGCGATCCAGCTTACCTCCAAACTTATTCTCCTTAAGAAACTTAAATATACACAGATCATGATACTCCATAATGCCTATCTTACTCCAGTCATTCTAAATAAAACATACCCAACCACCTCTCCATTCTGTTCCTATTGTGATAATCACAAAGCTGATCTACTCCACATCTTCTGGAGCTGCAGGTGCACCTATAAGCTATGGTGGTCACTTGGAGTCCAACTAGAAAAAATGGGTTATGAAAAAACAATCTTATCTTGGAAACTAGCTCTCCTATACATCACCCCCGCTGGCCTGACTAAATTACAAACACGTATATTAATAACACTAGTTTCGTTATACTACATTACATTACATTGGAAGTACAGAGCATCACTCACCTGGGAGGGTTTCAAACAATTGGCTACTAAACACCTACTAGTTCACAAATATTTAACCTACACTCAGAAACCCCACACCCACTTTACAGAATTTTGGAAATCCCTTTTTGACTCATTCTAATTTGAAGTTGATATACATAATTAAGGATGGACTTTTGGCATATGTGTAAATAGTTCTTACTGTTTTGCATTTATGTTTTATTATTCAGCAATGTATTCTCTGGTCATATTACTACCTGTCTATTAATATTGTTACATTTTACTGCATCTGTTTTCAGAAAAAAAAAGGAAATAAAAAGATTTTACACATACAAAAATCTTTGCATCAAAACTCAAAAATACAAAGAACATGTCTAACAAATTCCTCTACAAAGATGCAGTTTGTTTTCTATACAGTCTCTCTTTCAGTATTGACAGGGGTTTACATCCCATAATTTTCCTGTCTACATCATTAAGCACACAAAAACGAACTTTTTCTAATGCTACTAAAAAGTTTGTGAAAAGAAAACAAATACTTTACAGCGTATGAAATTACTCTCCAAGTTCCTTTTCTATCACATCATGCCCTTTCCCACAAATCAAAATTGACCGATTCATATCTAACCTCTTTCAAATATACATTTTAGATTTCACAATAATTACTACATAAAACTGTGCAATATATTCTGATTAAAAAAAAACAGGCAAAGAATCATGTCCTCTTTGTTCTCACACAAATCTCAATTATAAAACAATTCCCTTACTCTTATGGGCTTAAATGCTGACCTTCACTTAACCCCCTTCAAGGTTTGCAGGTTTTTACTAGATCCAGTCACAGCTCTCAACTTCTTGGCACAAGAAATCTGGACAAAGCCTAAGAAAAAGAGGGGGGGTGCAAAGGCCCCAAAACAGGGACAGATTTTAAATATTGTTCTAATAAACTTGGAAAGTTGCTAGAACAGCATGGTGTGTGTTATGTACTTTCTGAAAGTGATGAAGCCTTAAACTCATGTATGTCATTATTTAGTGACTTCAAGTCCTCAGTGACTTGCCAGAAAATCACAAATTTTATGCAGAAAAAAAAAAAAAATAAGAGACCAAAATATAGACATTCTGGGAAAATCAGGACAGTTGAGAGGTATGGATCCAGTAGATAATTTGGAGTCTAGGGTGAATTTAGATTTACCCATCTATTTGCCTTTTTTCTTCCACATTGCTCTCGTTTCTGCCTGCAAATGTTGGTATTTTATGACTTTGTGTCTCTCTGTACACAAGACACTGTAGTCACTGGGTGTGGCAATTTCAATGATCAATGCTACTTTTGTCTTCTTTTCTTGGACCACTACATCTGGTTTTCTAGCATCTATCTTTTGAACTGCTGGTAATGGGTGATCCTATGTGACGTAAACTTCATTTTCTATGATGCTTTGTGGCTCATGTTTCCAGTGTTTTTCAGCCACTTCAATATTATAAAGTTTGCACAATCCCCAGTGCAACAGTTAAGCCACATTATCATGCCTTTCAGTATATAATCCTTCTGCCATTAGTGTGTCGCAACTAGGTGTGCAACTGTTTCCAATTCAGTTTTACAAAACCTACATTTGTCTGTTTCTCCCACATGTTCAATGGGCTTTGTAAACATTTCTCTTAGCTCATTTTCTTCCAAACTGAGGGCACATCCCTTGTTTTCCGTTTCCTGTGGGCATTCTATAGAAAGTTCTATAGCATCTCCCTATGGCACCTTCTCTTCAATTTATCCTGTGTCATCTGTTGCTCTGTCATATGGGAACTCACTAGCTTATCACTCCTCAACACTGACTGCATCAGAGTTCCCACAGTTTCCTGTTCCTTTCCTTGCTGTCTAGCTTCAAGTGAATGTTTATTTGGTTTCCTGTGGAAGGCTCCAAAATATCTTGATATGGTACATGACCAGTTACTTCCTGTTCCACTGGTTTCCCCTTAATTTGGACATCCATTGCTTTATCCTGTTGTGGTGCTTTCTGTATTGGATTTTCTACACTGAATCCTTCTCTTTGCAGGTGCTCCATAACCTCAATTTCTATTTCTTTGACTTCTCCAATACTAATCTCCTTTTCTACTTTTCCTCTTAGTCTTATTTTTTGTATTGTAAAGTTTTTCCATATCCGGATTCCTTTGCCTGTATTTCTCTTCAAATATCTCTGGTACTGCTCTTTTTGTATTGGTTAGTTTTGCTTTCTCTTTTACATAAATATTACACCATATTAAATATCTTTTCCTTTCCCATGTCCATATTTCTTCTTCACGTCTCCTGATCTTCTTGCTTCTCCTTATTCTGGGGACTCACTCCATCATGCTGTGATGTAGTCTGTGTTAAACCTTCTACATTAAATCCTTCACTTCACAGGCACTCCATAACTTCAACTTTTATTTCTTTAACTTCTACTTTACTAATCTTTTCCACATTCCATCTTTGTGATGCTCATTTTTTTATTGTGAAACTGTTCATATCTGGATGCCTTTGCCTGTATTTCTCTTCGAATACCTTTGGGGCTGCCTTCTCTGTATTAGTTAACTTTGCTTTCTCCTTTGCATAAATATTGCACCATATCAAATCTCTCTTTCTTTCCCATGTCTACATTTCTTTTTTATATTTTTCAAATTTCTCTAGGTTTTGTTGTTTATATTTTCACACTTCCTCAGAGACTTCTTTTCCCAAACAGATCAAAGTTTCTTGATCTATGTACTGTTTTTTTTTCAAAAATATGTTGTATTAATCAATGCACATTTTTATTTGAAGCTTCTGACAGTTTTTCATGTGAAAGTATTTTTCTTTCCTCTAATTTCTCTCAATCATTTTGTACATGTTGTGTCTGGAAATTCTGGGCTTTTTACATAATAGTAACAATACATAATTTCTTTCTTATCCTCATTAGTCCACTCTATCATCTTTATGGCTCTTCTTTGGCCTATCAGTTTTTGTGATTTTTGTGGACTGCTACTTCCTTCTACAACAGGAGAGCCATCCTGAGCCTGGCCTGGCCCCACTGTAGGAATGTTTCTGTATTTTGAGGATACTACACTGTCATTTTTTCCAGTCCTGGCACCAGTGCGCCTACCAGGACTGGGCACTTTTTTATCCTGGGTCTTGTGCACCCAGCTATTTTTTTTGTTTTTGACTTACTTCTGTCCATAATATATGCTATATAAATACAGTTTATATATCAGTGTCGCCTTGGTGAGATTTTTTTAAAAACAGGGTCCACCTCGCGAAGGCACTCACCAAGACTTCAGGATGAATTCAATTTCAGCACTACTACTCTGCTTTGCTTGGTGACTCTTCATCTCTCCATTAGGACCCCTTTTGCCGAGGTTATGTCTGAAGATGTTATGTTGAAGTCTACTGTATTAGTTGAAGTCTGTTCCAAAGAACACAGATTCTTTAGGAGAGATATCTATCACACTAATAGGTTGCATCTATGCTTTGATATACGTTTAGGTTCCGTGTACAGGAGTTTGCAGTGCTACAAGTTTTATGGACATGTAGAAGGCCACACAAGATATGGCCAAATGAGGCAATGTAGGTTAGGCAGTGATCAGCCCTTAGGAGTCTGAATGAGACAGAAATGGGAGATAAAGCTTTAAAGAATTCTGCATAGCACATGGAATTTATATCTTTGATCTTCTTGATGTCCCACATAAAACTTTTAGAGAGGAGTTTGAAAAACCCTGTGCTTACACACAAGATGCAGACTGGTCTAAACACAATGCAGGTGCAATGAATGAATAAATAATGCAGCTGAAATGCCTTAATTTACCCTTTGTTGAGGGTTAATTTCACTAGACATAGCCTGTTTTCTAGGAAAACCCAAAGTGGTAGTCATAGTGATTTGTGGGAAATTTCACTAGGAAAGCAAGAAAATTTCCCCTTTCTTCAAAAGGATGGGAAGGGTGAAGGAAAAGTAGATAATATAGCATTTCATTTTCCTTTGTAACTATACACTGAAATTTTGTGTATGAATGCTGTTTTAAAGCCTATTTATTATTTTTTTAATAACTGTCATGGGATCATTTATATCAATTTGAGCTACCACCATGTCATGTAGTCAAAACCTTGGTTTAACATCTTATCTGAAGAATGACATCTCAGAAGTGCAGAACTCCTTTATTCTGCACTAGTGTCACCACTCAAAAAAATAAACCCATCCACCTGGAATGGGAACAGAACCCAGTGCCTTCTGATGTTTGGTATCAAAGTCGAAAATGTCACCTGTTAGGCCACTAAAACTGAATGCCAGTTGTGATTCATAAAATTACCTGGTTATGTGCAGTTACGTGACTAAAAGCTTTTCTCCCCGGGCCTCCTCTGAAAATTGGCTTCTACCCAGTCAGACTTTCTCGGTAATCAAATGTCATTCAATAAATAAGCTCAAGTCATTTATGCTGTCTTCACCTGTGGCCTGATGGCTGAATTGGCAAACATTCCTTTGGCTCAGTACTGTACAACAAAATGTTTGGTGTAGCAAGCACATGCTCCACAAAACATGCGCAGCAGACTACTAGTGTCAACTGTTGTAGCTTGCCAGCACAGCTGCTAATCTGTTATTTGTTTGCAATGCGTTATTACATTTATTTATTATTTTGTTAACCGGGGTAGAACAATGATCCAGATGGACCATTTTCAGATTCAGCCCAGATGCACATTTATACACAATTATAGGTAATAAAGACTACATTCCAAAGAAAAGTGAAGTACAGTATATATTTTTTAAAGGAGTGAGATTCTACATTTTGCTAGGTTGTGTATGGTAACAGTGGTACAACTGATTAGAGAAGCAAATGAAACTCAATGGAGGCCGACGAGCAGAATGGTACTTATGGTGTAGGTTGCATCCTTGGTTTAAAATACATACAGGTCAGGCTTAACTGCGGTGAATAAAATGCTATGCCTAAGTAATATTGCCTTTGCTACAGCATTTGCTTGTTTAAAGAGGTATGATTTGAGTTATTTTTTGAAACTGAAGAATGAAAGTTTAACTGCTTTGGTATAGATTCCCAGATTTTGGTGCCTAAAATGGAGAAGGCATATGACTTTTAGTTTGGTATGCAGGGTGAAAAGGTCAGGGATGGAGTCATGATGTCATGCTTTTCACAATGTTGCTCAGTAACAGACACCTTCTGACATCAATGCAAAGTCAGGATACTAGGAGTGACAGTTTGCTGACCAATAGGCAGCTTCAGACAGAAATGCCTTGTTCTTTATTCACTGAACGAAGGGCAGATGCGCACAGAAAAGACTGAATAAGTCAGGAATACTGCATTATAAGCCCTCTTTTTAGATCATTCAGATACTCCGGGTGAGATAAAGGATCCGTCAATGAATCCTGTTCAAAATGTTTTCTCTCTGTTTTAAATATCAGTGTTTTTCCAAACTGCTATTGCTACATCATCAGGAATTAATACATCCTGTTCGGGTTGAAATTGAGTTAATGTTAAAACACTGACTATGAAAGGCTTTGCTTCCCCTGGATTTCTTCAATGCAAAGAAGAAAGGGATACAAATATACTGGTTCAATGTCAGTTCTGACATCACTTCAGGAAGAAAATGTAGGTCATTTCTAGAGGGCACCTAATCCTTGTGAAAGACTAAACAGGGCCTGCAGGTAAGACAGTCTATAAGCAGAGGAGATGCTTATTACTAATAGCATTATTTATTTATTATATTTATTATTTATTTGTTTTTATCAGGAAAGTCCTATAGGGTAAAATCCATTTTCAGTGAAGCCCCGGGAGAATAGCTCCATTTGTTTATATTGCATTATACTAATTTTCAGTTAAACACAGTAGTTGCATGTGGGCTCTCTCTTTACTAACTTGTACTTCTGTAAAATCTTAGAATGTATAAATTTAACTATTGTTCATGTATGCACTTGTAAATGTAAATAGAAATGTAACTTCCATAGTCCGTATAGCACCGACAGATGAAGCCCTGACTGCATCCTACATGACTCTGGTCTGACTAGCAGTTCAGGCACTGAAGGATGGAGGAGGTGATAATGGGGTAAACAGGACTGACAAAGCAACACTTGCTTTTTCTATTTTGGGGTAGCTGGGCATGTCCACAGCACAAGCTGCAGTGGTGAAACTGCTGGTGGGGAGTGGGCAAGCACAAGACAGGTGCAACAAAGAATCAACAAGGGAGGCTATTCTGCAGCCTCACTATGCCTGCAGCATGCAGAAGACTGCTCAGGTTCACTAAAAAACCTTCATGAGCAGCATATGACCTTGCGGACTGCTCTACTCCTCTTGGCATCTTAAAATAAGATTCTTCAAATCCATTTTTAACCCATTATGCCAATCTGGAGCTGGGAACCCATGGATGGGAGATATGCACCAGACAAGGACAGGAGATAACAGGAGGTGTACCTATACTGTGATCGTGAAATGTTGGGAAAGAGAAAAAAAAAAAAAACTTGCAAGAGTTGAACTTTACAGCCACTGAATCAAGTGGTGGAAAATGGACAGATCTGTCACTCATGCATATGCCTTAAGAAGTGTTCTTCACGGCACAGGAAATATGCAAAACCCCTTTAAGGAACTGCTTAACTAGCAGGTGCAGACCACATTTCCACCCTCTACAAAGCTATGACATGAACAGATGCCAAAGGCATGCTCCCAGTCAACAGAAAAATTATGTTTACATAGGTTAGGTCATGCCACCCAGCTACAAGTTATACTTCACCAATTTAAGTCACGAAACATAACTCAAAAATCAAAAAAAAATAAAAAATCAGCTATTCTGTAATGGTTATGCCCCCTTACACTCCAAAATGGTGGACTACCTCCATATCCACTTACATCTATCTTCTTCCTTATACCATCACTGTAGTTGCACAACAGTGGGGAAAAGAAAGAACCTCAATACAGCACACTGCCCACCCACACAACTTACGTGTAGGTATTTTCAACCAGCTGGGATGTAGCACACTTTCTGGAGTTTATGATAACCAAAAACTGAGACTTAGGTTATACAGGTGCATTACATGGATAAACCACATGTAAATTACCAGATTGATGTGGCAGAGGTCAAATCTCTAACCACACACAGCCTGATAAATGGAAGGCTTCCTGGTGACTTTGATCCTCTCCAGAACCCCTAATGGAAGACATGTCAGTAGCAAAGGATCTAAATGTGAAGCAACACAATTATGTGAACCTTTTCCTGTCCCAGCGTAAGTGAGATTGTCCACGACAATTAGTGGAATAGTGTCCCTTACTGCCATAAATTTCAAGTACTAAAAACAAATGCTTCACAACCAACAAGGGGCAATAAGGATAATTTTCAGTTTTCTGTGTAAATTCTGTGATATTGAATCAAACAGAATAAAGGAAAAATGTACACAAATCTTTTGGTAAAATAAGACAGAATGACCCACCATCAATCCTGCTTCGGCCTGTATGAAATAAACAGAAGAGGAAGAGGTAAATGTGTGGGAAAGAAAATGAAATTTGATACATCTCAATCCCCCCCCCCAAGAAAAAAAAAAGATCAGAAAGGGCTTCTGAATTTTCAGCTACAGGTTGAAAATTTGGAGTTGCACTTCAAGGAGTCTACCAGCATATTTGCTTTCCTTATGATGTAAATGGCTATCAAGGTAAGAACCTGGTTTGTGTGCGACTGCCAGGCTCATATCACCTCACAGCACAAGGGGCACGGGTGCCTGCCATTCTGCTTGTTAATGGCCCACACAATGGTCTTGATGTGAGAAAGGTGCAGCTTTCCTTTCATGTGAGGTCCACTTACTCTGAACAAAACAGAAAGTGAGTGAAGCATTCTAACCTATCAGCAAAGCATATGTCATCAGGACCTGCGATGTGTCCTGCTATCACAGGTCCTGCTGTGGGAAGGGAAGGATCACAATTACACTGGTTGGAAACATCCACCACTTTAAAGTCCAATGAAAAGGTTTAGGAACGTAATACTGAAAAGATGGCCGGAATTTTTTTTGATGGGTTTGGTATAATGGTTAAGGTCCAGTACTCTCCCATGAACCTGTTCTGAGGGCTTATATATTTGGAAGGTTGGGGTTGGTATAATGGTTAAGTGTTTAACTCACAGGCACAATGTACAGAGTTTGATTCTCACTACTGAAAGGAAAATTGACTAGGCTAAAAATGGCCCACAAAGGCAGCTAGCCTAGTATTTGTCTATGCACCTATATGATACTGCAAGTAAAATACATCATCATATGTTTCATATCCTGAGCCCTTAAGTATAGGTACAAGAACCATGTAGACATGGCTGCCATGAAGCCCAAGATATATACAAGGGCCTAAGCCTGGACTTTTCATTGCAGCCTCATCCAGACTAAGTGCTAAGGCTTCATAGGCCTTCTCTAGAGACACTTGTGATAAGTAATGGAGAAAGCACAACTTTGAACCCGTGACAGCAATCTCATGAGCTGAGCTCAGACAGGTATTCTCTGAGTTTATGGAAACACCAAGGTTCTTCAAACATGGCGGCACCCAAGCCAGAGTCTCTTAATACAGCTACCAGAAGCTAGTCATTCAGGAAGAAAAACAGAAGAGCATTCTACTACAAACCTACAGCTGGCACTTTGATAAAAAATCTAGACTCAAAGGAGAGACAAAACAGAAACACTCTGCACTGAAAAGTGATGCTCATCCAAAATAAACCAAAGGAACTCCCTGCATGATCTCAAAAAATTATAAGCCAAAGGTATCCACCATGTCCAGCAAAAACAAAGAGGTACACAGTGGCAGCAGAGAAGTGTCCTGCTGACTGTCATTTTTCAGAATCTGACATACAGGATGTACTCAATGAAATCAAAGATTATCCAAGTCTGGATGGAAGTCTTTGGGAAAAGTGAAGATATCAGTACAATTGTTTTTGCATTTCTCTGAGGAAGGTGCACATTTTAAAGCCCTACTGTGGAAGAGCCGATAGCCATGTTCTAAAAGTTCTAAACAGACAGCTTGGTCCCGCAGCTGAGCTCTTTCTGGTGGAGGACCTAAAAACATTAATGTGGTCATAAGAGACCACATCACACAATGTCTGGTCTTTACAAATGGCACTGTAAGGTGAAGAAAATTCAGAGAACTGATCATCTATAAGCAATCCTACACAAATGCCGGGCCTATGGCAGCTAATCCACTACAGAGGACCATAATGGAAACCCCCTCAGCACAACTTGGGGGGAATCCCTGACAAACACTTAGGGGGCCCTTCCTTATTCTACAGGGGGCTTCTGTAACTTAGAGAATGTGTAAAAATTTCAGAAATGGGCCATGATAGGGATATCAGAAGAGTAAATGCTAACTAACAACTTTTGCAGGACTCTCAAGCATTTTCATAATTTACTGAAGACTTGATTTCTGTACCTAAACTCTTTTTTAAAAAAGAGGTGCAAAAAATGCAACACTTCACTACTTATCCCCCCATAAAAAATTGCCTATTAGCTTGTGCAAAACAAGGTATAGGGCTCAATTTATCATAGGTTGGTACTAGGCTATCTGCCCGAAGGCATTTATAAGCCTAGCCAGAATGTGTTGGCTTTCGCCACCCCCTTAGATTAGTTCTCTGTGCCTCTGTCCAGCAGAGCCACTGAAGTGATCCCTGAGGTAAACTTTCTGTTTCCCATCCACTCGTCAAGGTTTCTTTTGAAGACAGTTAGTGAGGAGCTCTGCCTAATATAGATTGGGATCTTGTTCCAAAGCATGGGAAGTCTCTGGGACAGGAATCTATCCTTCCAGCACGTCCTATTTATTGTTGTGGTGAGGTTTAGATCCATAAAGTGTATGGCTCGAGGGGATAAGGTTTTCTTTAGGTGGAGCATGTCCATCAATACTGGGTTGGACATGGCCTTGTATGTCAGGCAGAGATCACCTCTGAGTAGGCGGTATGCAAAAGAGTAAAACTGGAGTTTCTTAAGTTGAGCTGCATAGGGCATCTGTTTGAGACCAGTGATCCTCTTGGTGAGGTACTTCTGTGGTCTTTCCAGCTGTTGCAGGTGTCTTGTAAGGTACATCCCAAGTGGGGAGTTGTACTCTTATGATGGATCTGATGAGTGATGCGTAGAGGGGCACAATTACCTCTTTTGATCTGGATGCGAACCTTTTTGTGATTAGGTGGGCCACGTAGAAGGATTTTCTAACCACTTTGGCAATGTGATTATCAAAGGTGAGATTACTATCTACTTGGGTCCCCAGATCCCTTATTATGTCTTCCGTATTTAGGGGACTACCACCTATGTGGTAGTTTGTGGGTACTTTGTTTTTTCCAAAGGGGAAGACTATACACTTTTTGGCATTTAGCTTGAGGCCATGATTTTGACACCAGGTATCCGTCTCAGTGAGACCCTTTTGGAGGATGTCTCTGTCGGCCGAATTGTCAATTATAGCCCCTAGTTTGCAGTTGTCTGCGAACTTGATCAGCCATAGTCCTCCTGTGCTTGCATGTACCTCTGAGAAGTATATGCCGAACAGGAGGGGTCCTAGGACTGAGCCTTGGGGAACACCACTTGTAACAGGTTTAGAGTCGGACCTAGCTCCCGAAACTCTCACCATGTGGGTTCTGTCCGTGAGCCAGTTGGCAACCCATTGAGACATAGGGGTTTATGTTCAGGCTGGTGAGCTTGTCTATAATACCAGAATGAGGAATGGTGTTGAAGGCCTTAGCGATGGTCTAGGTAGGCTGTGTGTACCATCTTTCCCTCATCTATAGCCTTGGTAACTGTCTCAAAGAAGTCCACCAGGTTTAGGAGGCATGATCTGCCCTTAACAAAGCCAAACTGGGTAGGGTCCAGTGTTTGGAGGTTCCCAATGTCTCTGTTAATGAGTTCCATGATGATGCGCTCCATAGCCTTGCAGACCAAGCTAGTCAGGCTTATAGGGCGATAGTTCCTGGGGTCTGTTGTGGCTCCACCTTTGTGGAGTGGAATAACCGTTGCTGTGCGCCACTCTAAGGGTATGTAGCCTGTGAAGAGGCTGAGTTTGAACAGTGTGTTTAGGTGAGGGGTTAGTTTGTCTTTGAGCTTGTGTAGGATGCAGCCTGGGACACCGTCCGGTCCCATTGATGCTGTGTTTTTGGCTTTGGAGAGGGCTGTTTTAACCTGAGTGTCTGTGATTTCAGGGACTCTACATTCTTCTGGTGTGATTATGGGCCCTTTTGGGGGTGAGAGGGGCGTGAAGTTTGCGCTGAACCTGTCTGCCAGGTTGCTGGCGACATCGGTCGGTTCAGTGTGTTTTGTGCCATTCTGCACCAACTCTGAGCAGATCTGAGCATTGCCATTTAGATTCTTGACATAGCTAAAGAATGCCTTGTGGTTATCTTTGGAGTCCTTGGCAATTTTTCTTTCAAAGCTCGCCTTGGATGATTTTATGAGGGATCGTAGTTTCTTGCTGATACTGATCAGGGATGTCTTCCCTTCTTGAGATTTTACTCTGTTCTGTACAAGTTTCCTCCTTCTATTGTATAGCTTGTTTATGGCAGGAGTCCACCAGACTGGTTTCCTTTTCTTGGAGGAGTGAGTCTTGGTTTTGCTTGGGATGGCACGATCCATATATTCTTGTAGCTGCCCGTAGAATGCATTAGTAAAGGATTTTGCAGCTTGGACAGTGTTATCCTTCAGCATGGGGGCTTTGAAACTTTCCACCTCGATCTTAAGTAACGTGAAGTTTGCTTTTGAAAAGTTTTTCACAGTGGTTTTCTTGTCCTGGGGTGGGGGCGGAATATGGATATCCAAAGTGATTTGTTTATGGTCAGATCTAACCAGCGAGGGGTTGATCTCTGGTGTGGAACACCAGATGCCAATATTGGTGATGACCAGGTCCAATATGTTGTCACCTCTGGTGGGAGTGTTGACCAGTTGAACCAGGACGTTTGAGTTTATAAATTCTAGGAAAAGTTGGGCAAGGGAGTTAGTACTTGAGTAGTTCTCCCAGTTAATGTTTGGGTAACTGAAATCACCCAATATTAGGGTGTTTGGTAGGACCTTTATGTTTCCCAGTGTTTCCAGAAATTAATGGATACCTTTGGCTTATAATTAATTCAATATATATCAATTCAAATTCTTCTTGACCCATTTTGTAACAGTCTGGTCTTTAATCATTCTACAAAAAGAAAGATAGCGCCAATGTATGTAAACAAGGGAAACATAAATGTTCTTAACATAATATTTTAATTCCACAGCTCATAATTAGAACTACTGAGTAAAATCTTAACCTTATTTAACTTATTCAACCAGTTTTCCTCTGCCATATCTATAATTTCCATAAATAAGCCCTAAAATTTTCCCATGTTCATATTTAAACTTCATATCCATACATTCAGTTTCTACTGCCTTCATACACACCATTTCTTATTTATGTCTATTGTTTCCCCTCCCTTTCACTTTTTGGTTTCAACATTCCATATTTCCAAACATCCACAGACCAAATCAGAACTATCTGATCAAAAAAAATTTTTAAAGGAATATGTTGCAATAACATGTGCATACGATTTAAACTGAAAGTAAAGCCAACAATTTAGAGTAACAAGCAATGGAAAAGATCCCCGTTTTCAAAAGCCCAATTACAGAACCATGGATTGCGAAACAAAGTGCAAGGAAGATACCAACCAAAGGCCCTGACAATCAGATTTGCAGGGTAGCTCATAAAATCCTACTGAAGAAAACTGTTTTATGGAGTCAGAAGACTGATGCTCCAAAAATAAGCAAAACTTCAACAAGCTGAGAAAGTGGACCCACCCAGAAGAGAAATTAAATGCACTGAGCTGACTGCAGAGGAAGGGAGAGACTCCACAACCATCCAGGCTGAAGTGGAAGACTCACTGATGGCTGGTAACCTTCAACCACTAAATAACTCTGCCCAGTGGTACTATGAAAGGGAAGGGTTCCATGTTGGGACAAATACTGGGCCATTCATTTCTAGATGTGATATGTTCCTCTATGAGAAAAAAGGGGCTTCTTTCTGTTAGTAAGCCATAAGCAACAGACCACCAAAAGTTTGGGTAGTCTACCCTGAGAGCAAGGAAGGCCTCTTGCATAATGGGTCTCCTTCTGAGCCAAATGGTGTGGAGTGGAAGCAGCTTCCTAGATGTGGGTTACAGCCCCACCCCCAAAAAAACAGGAGGGCAGGAAGAATCTCATGGGGGATAGAAGGCAGCCCAGAGGGTTGTGCTGGAAGTCGCAAAGTCCAACTGTGTTCCCACCCTTCCTCTAGAACCATGGACAAATGCTACATGAGTGTTCAGAAGGGACAATGCCAAAACAAAAAGCTTTTAGTAACATTAGAGCTCCTGAACCAAGATCAAGGAGAGTACCACCATACAGCACCATCTCCATGGAGAATCCAATCTGCTGGCAGCCAGTTGAAGAAAACCTTCAAGAACCCTCTGCATCTTTTTGGGTCAGAGTGCCAGCCCCCACTGGAGAAAATGGCTGGAAGGAGCAATTATCTAACCTTACCCATCACATATGGGGAGTCTGCAGGTCTGAAAGACTGAGAATGCACAAGTCTTTCTCAGCTTTAAGAGAAGGCCAAAAGCAGTCACCCCAGATGCTGAACCCAAGAAGCAGAAAGACTCAACTTCCATTTAAAGGAGAGACATACTGAGCCACTGGCCCTGCCCAACCAAAAAAAGGATGTGGAGATAACTACACTCTATTAGGGTATAAATGAGGAGGAGACTTGAAGAGAGTCCACACCACTTATCATAGATGCTCCTCACACTTTCAGACTCATTTGAAGCAAGGGTACGGAAAGTCAGGAACCCCAGGCTGAACATGAAACCAAACCAAAATAGAAGTTATGTTCTTACCATAACGTTCCATGTTAGTTGTCTTCTTCTCGCCTTCTTCTTGCTGGATGGGTTCGGAGCCGACCTCGGCCCGACTGCCACTCTAAAAGCTCGAGAGTTGGTTCCACCGGCTCGAGGCTCCCCTTATATCCCACAATGCTAGGCGAGAGTTACCTCAGATCTCGTTTGTAAGCTAACCCCAGCTTATAACAATAACAGTATAACTGTAAAACAGAATCCACCTCTAACAACAGGAAGAAAGAAGGGTGACCTACATCCTGAACCAAGAAATATGCAAAATAGCATATGACTAAGAAAGAGGTGGTAGAAAGAGAGGTCACGAACACAACTCCTCTAGGTCTGTCCAGGCCAGGGGGAAGGAGGTGGGGACGAAGAAGAAGGCGAGAAGAAGACAACTAACATGGAACGTTATGGTAAGAACATAACTTCTATATGTTAAGTTGTCTATCTCGCCTTCATTCTTGCTGGATGGGACCGCTGCCCCTAGCACCTTGTCCCGGTGGCCTAACGGAACAGACTCCTGGAGAACAGTGGGAACCAAAGTTAGCTCTATGCCTAGAAGCTAAATCCAACTTATAATGAAAAATAAAAGTGTGAGGAGTAGCCCAAGTAGCCAGCTGCACAAATGGTGTCAATAGGCAGTCTGTCTTGAAGGCTAAAGAAGTAGCCAAAGCTCTGGTGGAATGGGCTTTAGGTTTATTAGGCAATTTCTGTTGTCTAATTTCATATACCAGGGAAATCAAAGATGTTAGCCATCTGGATAATGATACCTTTGAAACTGAAAGTCCCTTTCTGCTTTCCGCATAGGAGACAAACAGCTGATCAGATTTTCTGAATTGTTTTGTTCTATCCAAGTAGTACCTTAATTGACGATGAACATCCAGGCAGTGTAACTTTTGTTCAGACCTATTGGAATACTCTGGAAAAAACAGGGAGGTCAATGCTTTGGTTTAGATTTGATGTTGAAAACCACCTTAGGCAAGGACGGGTTAGTTCGTAAGGATACTCTGTCCTTATGGAACAAAAGATAAGGAGGACGACAACTGAGTGCTTGAAGTTCTGAAACTCTTCTGGCTGATGTAATAGCCACCAGAAAGAGAGTTTTCCATGATAATAATTTCAAGGAACATGAAGCTGCAGGTTCGAAAGGGGAAAGAAGCAAGAACTAAATTTAGGTCCCAAGGAGAAGGAGGATTTCTTATAGGAGGTCTGAGAAGAAAAACTCCTTTTAAAAAAACTTTGCAAAGTTTGTGGGACATTAGGGCAGATTCAGAAATACCCACATGGAAGTTAGAAATAGCTGCCAATTGAACCTTAAGAGTAGATGGAGATGAACCTGCATGGAAGAGTTCAGCTAGAAAATCAAGGACTAGTTGGATGGAAGCGGTGAAAGGATCTATGTCCTTTCCTTGTGCCCAATATGAGAAGCGTTTCCACTTACTCAAATAAATCTTTCGAGTGGAAGATTTATGGGAAGCTATCAATATATCTCTAACAGAGTGAGATAATTGAGGAAGCCTGGCTACGGTTGGAATTGGAGGAACCAAGCAGTGAGGTTCAGAGAGGGGAGGGAGCGATGAAACTGACCCGACTGGTGGATCAAAGATCTGGAACTAGGTCCAGATTCCACGGTCGCTCCAAAAGAAATTGATGTAGAAAGGGGAACCACACTTGTCGAGGCCAGTAAGGAGCAATGAGGATCAATGAGGCCTTCTGAGCGATAGCTTTCTGTATTACTTGAGAGATCAGTGGGAAAGGAGGGAATGCATACAGAAGTCCCCGGGGCCAAACTTGGACTGCTGGGTTGGCCTGGTAAAGGGAATAGAGTGAAATATTCTCTGCACTTGCTGTTTTGGGGAGTAGCAAAAAGATCGCAGCAAGGCTGACCCCACTTGAGAAAGATTTCTCTCACTACAGAGTCTTTCAGAGACCACTCGTGAGGCATGAGTATAGCTCTGCTCAACTTGTCCGCAATGTGATTGGACTTCCCGGGGATGTGCGTTGCTATCAGAAAACGCTGAGAAGAAATCGCCCATTGCCACAGTCTGAGTGCTTCTCGACACAGGGGGTATGATCTGGTTCCGCCTTGTTTGTTGATGTACCACACTACAGACATATTGTCTGTCTGGATTGCAATCGTTCCCAAGGGAAGAGAGTCTTGAAGGGCTTGCAACGCTAAAAGCACTGCTCTCATCTCCAGAACATTTATGTGCAAGTGGCATTCGCTTTGGTTGCCATGTGCCCTGGACTGTCCTGCCCCTGATAATGCCCCCACCCGATCAGGGAGGCATCCGCTGTCAGAGTAGCAACCGGAGGAGGTGGAACAAATGGTCTTCCTGACAGGAGCTGGGGAAGACATCCACCACATGAGATGCTTTTGCACGCTTGCGATCATAATGGTGTGAGACATTGGAAGTTCCTGGTATGACCATTGAGTAAAAAGCATCCACTGAAGGATCCGCATGTGGTATCTGGCCAATGGAAGGAGAGGTATGGCCGCTGCCATGATTCCCAACACCTTTAGAACTAACCTGGCTTTGACTCTGTTGTTGTTGAGAAGTGGTGACACCAATTTGTGAATGTCTGATATCCTTTGGTTCGTTAGCCTTGCAGACATGTTTATAGTATCTAAATTTAAGCCTATGTAGGTAATAGTACGACAAGGCGACAAAACAGACTTTTCGCAATTTATTGAAATACCCAGTTTTTGACAAACGCGAAAAGTATAATCTCTGGCCATCAGAAGGAGATGCTTGGTGGGAGCTGTGAGAAGCCAGTCCAAATATGGAAACACCTGGAATCCTTGTCGTCTCAGGTGAGAAGCTACCACTGCCATGCATTTGGTAAACACCGGGGCAGTGGGTGAGACCAAAGGGCAGGGCCCTGAACTGAAAATGACTGGTTCCCAGCCTGAAGCGGAGGAATCTTCTGGAGCGTCTGTTCATTTTATGTGATAGTACGATCCCGAAGGTCTATACAGCACATCCAGTTTCCTTTGCCCAAAGGGAAGAATGGATTGCAGCGTGACCATCCGAAATCTTGTTTTCTTGACTGATTTGTTCAAGACACTGAGATCCAAAAATCGGTCTCCAGTCCCCTGTTTTCTTTGGAACTAAAAAGAACCTTGAGTAGATTCCGATCCTTGTTGGTCTGCTGGCACTGGCTGAATTGCTCTTTTGCAAGCAGTTTTGAAATTTCCAAGCTGCTATATCCCTTTGAGTGGGTGGAACATCTGGAAGGGATTTTTGACTGATTTGGAAAACGAAGAAAGGGGATAGAATAGCCTTCGAAATGATGGACTGTACCCATTTGTCTTGAGTCAGGGATAGCCAGGCTTCTGGGTACAGTGACAATCTTCCCCGACTGCCTCCGAAGATGGGCAGTCGGGCAACACCTCAGGGATGCTGAAAGGGCTTGTCAGGAAAGGCTTCCCGATTGCCCTGGTTCTGCGGACCCCCTGCCCCTAGGGCTTATCGCCTACCATTGTTATTCCCACCTCTGCCTTTGGTAGGAAAGCGACTCTGTGCGCCAGGCTAAGTCCCTTGAGATTGTTTACGAACCACATCTTCCCACCCTTCTGGCCTTTGGGGTAAGGCCTAGAAGGAGTCTAAAATGGACTCGACGGCAGAAAGGGTCTTGCCATCAGTCTCGCACCTAGTCAGGGTTTCTTTCACTTGAGGACCAAAGAGAGAGATGATCCATCAAAAGGGGAGTTCGTGGAAAGACGCCTTGAAAGGGTCCGCGAAAATTGCATAGCCGCATCCAGGCGTGCCTACGTAAGGCTACACCTGTCCCTGCGGCTCTGCTCAGCTCCATCAGCCACATAAGAGAGGAGGCATGGAGGAGTTGGATATGGAATTAAGGTAGCCAGCTGCGTGTTCATCTTTTCTTGGAAACCCGCAGCTGTAGGATCTTAACATTTCACGCTTCCCTTGATCAAGTCCCTTTGAAGACGAGTGAAATGGCACAGGTAGTTCAGCTTAACGCATGGTAAATGTCGCTGAGGAGAACATCCGCTTCCGCATTCTATCCATGGACCTAGATTCCTTGTTAGGTGGATGGACAGGCACTGAAGGATCAGCCAGTTCCTTCTTTGTGGCAGCAGCTACCACCATAGCATCCACAGAAACTCCTTTGATAAAAATTGCTTGTCTGATGGAGCTGTAATGAACTTAGAGGGTCTCCCTGGGAGTGGGGTCCACTGAATCAGGAGCCGCCCATGCCTTCTTAGCAACCACCTGCATGAGGGGTCAAGGAGGGGACACCCAGGAGGTGGAAGGACGAGAGCCAAACGCCTCAAGATACACAGATTCGCCTCCGAAGGGTTAAGGGCTGGCCAATTTCCCCTCTGTTTCAGGATCTCCAGAATGTCTGCAAATGAGACATCTTCAGAAGGGGAACGGGAACCCTCAGAATCATCCAAATCTGTGTCTGACGTGATAGACTCCAGGTGAGTCAATGTGTTTCCTCTTGCACTTCCTCTTCCGAGGGGCTCTTCTGCCAAATCAGGAGAGGCCTCGAAGAGGATGAAATCCCCACAGGGGCTCCTGAGGAGCTGGCTGGCTCTCTGCGGTCCAGGATGAGGGAGTGAGTCGACTTACCCTGAGGCAGCATAGAGGGAGGGGCGGACGGAGCCGACTGTGGAGTAGAGCCAGGCTCTAACACCTCGCATGACCTCGAATGCACCCCT
>NC_056748.1:132758207-132774874 GCF_019279795.1 Protopterus annectens | reverse complement strand
TTAAGTTAGCCTTGCAGACATGTTTATAGTATCTAAATTTAGCCTATGTAGGTAATAGTGCGACAAGGCGACAAAACAGACTTTCGCAATTTATTGAAATACCCAGTTTTTGACAAAGCGAAAAGTATAATCTCTGGCCATCAGAAGGAGATGCTTGGTGGGAGCTGTGAGAAGCCAGTCGTCCAAATATGGAAACACCTGGAATCCTTGTCGTCTCAGGTGAGAAGCTACCACTGCCATGCATTTGGTAAACACCGGGGGCAGTGGTGAGACCAAAGGGCAGGGCCCTGAACTGAAAATGACTGGTTCCCAGCCTGAAGCGGAGGAATCTTCTGGGCGTCTGTTCATTTTATGTGATAGTACGCATCGAAGGTCTATACAGCACATCCAGTTTCCTTTGCCCAAAAGGGGAAGAATGGATTGCAGCGTGACCATCGAAATCTTGTTTTCTTGACTGATTTGTTCAAGACACTGAGATCCAAAATCGGTCTCAGTCCCCTGTTTTCTTTGGAACTAAAAGAACCTTGAGTAGATTCGGATCCTTGTTGGTCTGCTGGCACTGGCTGAATTGCTCTTTTTGCAAGCAGTTTTGAAATTTCCAAAGCTGCTATATCCCTTTGAGCGGGTGGAACATCTGGAAGGGATTTTTTGACTGATTTGGAAAGCGAAGAAAGGGGATAGAATAGCCTTGAAATGATGGACTGTACCCATTTGTCTTGAGTCAGGGATAGCCAGGCTTCTGGGTACAGTGACAATCTTCCCCGACTGCCTCCGAAGATGGGCAGCAGGGCAAGACCTCAGGGATGCTGAAAGGGCTTGTCAGGAAGGCTTCCCGATTGCCCTGGTTCTGCGGACCCCCTGCCCCTAGGCGGCGTCTACCATTGTTATTCCCACCTCTGCCTTTGGTAGGAAAGCGACTCTGTCGTCAGGCGAAGTCCCTTGAGATTGTTTACGGAACCACATCTTCCACCCTTCTGGCCTTTGGGGTAAGGCCTAGAAGGAGTCGAAAAATGGACTCCGGCGGCAGAAAGGGTCTTGCCATCAGTCTCGCACCTAGTCAGGGTTTCTTTCACTTGAGGACCAAAGAGATGATCCATCAAAGGGGAGTTAGTGAAAGAGCGTCTTGAAAGGGTCCATAAAATTGCATAGCCGCATCCAGGCGTGCCTACGTAAGGCTACACCTGTCCCTGCGGCTCTGCTCGCTCCATCAGCCACATAAGAGAGGCGCATGGAGGAGTTGGATATGGAATTAAGGGTAGCCAGCTGCGTGTTCATCTTTTCTTGAAACCCGCAGCTGTAGGATCCTTAACATTTCACTCGCTTCCTTGATCAAGTCCCTTTGAAGGCGAGTGAAATGGCACAGGTAGTTCAGCGAGCATGGTAAATGTCGCTGAGGAGAACATCCGCTTCCATTACCTATCCATGGACCTAGATTCCTTGTTAGGTGGATGGACAGGCACTGAAGGATCAGCCAGTTCCTTCTTTGTGGCAGCAGCTACCACCATAGCATCCACAGAAACTCCTTTTGATAAAAATTGCTTGTCTGATGGAGCTGTAATGAACTTAGAGGGTCTCCTGGGAGTGGGGTCCACTGAATCAGGAGCCGTCCATGCCTTCTTAGCAACCACCTGCATGAGGGGGTCGAAGGAGGGACACCCAGGAGGTGGAAGGGCGAGAGCCAAGCGCCTCAAGATACACAGATTAGTCCTCCGAAGGGTTAAGGGCTGGCCAATTTCCCTCTGTTTCAGGATCTCCAGAATGTCTGCAAATGAGACATCTTCAGAAGGGGAACGGGGAACCCTCAGAATCATCCAAATCTGTGTCTGGCGTGATAGACTCAGGTGAGTCAATGTGTTTCCTCTTGCACTTCCTCTTCCGAGGGGCTCTTCTGCCAAATCAGGAGAGGCCTCGAAGAGGATGAAATCCCCACAGGGGGCTCCTGAGGAGCTGGCTCTCTGCGGTCCAGGATGAGGGAGTGAGTCGACTTACCCTGAGGCAGCATAGAGGGAGGGGCGGGGGAGCCGACTGTGGAGTAGAGCCAGGCTCTAACACACTCCATGACCTCGAATGCACCCCTGTCAGGCAGAGCCAGAGGTCCCGCTCGAGAGCTAAGAACCCCTCGGCACCGACAGTGATGGCTCCGAGGCGATGTCGGGGCCGAACTCACCAGCGCTTGAAGCCCGAGAGGGAGAGGGTCGGACAAGGGTCGATGCCACTCACCCCTCGGAGCCGGCGAGGAAGTCGGCGCGAGATTCTTCCAAAGAAGCGGAGCCGGCAGCGGGCCGAAGACAATTGTCTCGGCTCGGAAGTAATCACATCTCGGTTCCGGCGCGACCCGGCTCGAACTCAAGAGAGTCGAAGGAGGAAAAAGTTGATGGACGGGGCAGGCACCGACTGATGAGTCGGGCTCTGAAGCATCTGGGCTAGTGCCTCGGACTTAAGTAGTGACTCACTACCCTCTGAAGGTCATGATCGGACAGCCTCGATGACCTAGAGGAATGAGACCTTTGGCTCCGTTCAGACAGCAGGGGAGATCCTGGAGCTGAATGAGCGGAGCCAAGAGATGGTGACCTAGACCTCTTCCTGGTTAGCCGGCTCCGAAGGTCTGGTCGGAGCCGACACGGGAACCTCAATAACCTCGGCTCCGGCGGGCCGAGGAACCACAAAACTGTGGACTGAGACTTATCGGCTCCAGCGGGAGCCGATAAAGGCAAGGTTGAGCAACCTGAGGTCTCGGCTCAGAAGCGGGCCGAAGACCTCGATGCCTTAGAGGGCTTCCCTGTTGAAACTGACAGGGAATCCTCTGGCTTCAGTAAACCTCTAAGAATTAATTTTTTCTTTCCTGCAGGACCCTGGGGCTGAAGCCATGGCACACAGCACAGGAGTCCTGCAGGTGCAAACCCCAGACAATAGACACAAGAAGTGTGGCGTCTGTCAGAGACATTTTCTGACAGCCGCATCACACTTCTTGAATCGAAGACCTTTGCTTCTTTGGACATTTCCTGACTAACAGGTGTACACAAACACACACCCAAACACACAAGTTATACCCTGTCAGGAAAAATAATAATTTTAGTAGTAATACTAGAATTTAAAGTACACTAAACTAAAGTAAACTACAAGAAACACAAACACTCCACTAGGGAAGGGAAGGCCTAAGGCCCAAAGGAAGAACCAAAGGTTCTTTGGTAAAAAACGGAAAAATTTAGGGTCGGGGATAAAGTTTTGTAATCTACACTAACTAAGAAAGAAATTTAACTTAAAGGGGTTTAAAAGAGTAACTTTTACAAGAAAAATTAACACTCACCAGGAACCGGTAGAAGCAACCAACCTCGAAGCTGTAGCGGCAAACGAGATCTGAGGTAACTCTCGCCTAGCATTGTGGGATATAAGGGGAGCCTCGAGCCGGTGGAACCAACTCTCGAGCTTTTAGAGTGGCCGAGTCGGAGCCGAGGTCGGCTCCGAACCCATCCAGCAAGAATGAAGGCGAGATAGACAACTTAACATCTACCAATAAGAAGACCCCCAGGTAACAATCCAAGGTGAAAGGGAAACAAATTATTCATAATTAACTGGAACATAACATCCTACCCCCTCCCCCACCTCCACCAAGAGAATGAAAGTTGTCAAATGGCAGGAGCCACAGTAACCTTGCCTAGTGGAAATAAGCCCAAATAGGCTACTGCTCCACCCCATTCAGAGATGGACCAGGGTAACTCCAGCTCAGCCCATTAGAACAGGAACCAAAGTATAAGATGAACCACTGAACTTAAAAAAGGCCTTAAACCCAAATGAGATTCTCAAACACCTCCAGGCAGCATAGGACTAGCACTAAACCATTCTCTGAGGAGGGTTAGAAAATAAAGGAGGGGGGATTCCACACAGGATAACAACACTAAGAGTCAGATGCAGCAAACTTTACCAGAGACTACATAATCCCCCAGAAAGCCTGGGGCCCGCCCAAGGTAAGTGTCACCAAGAGACAAGGAAACTTGGAACAACAAACCAAGATTCCCAGCCCATACCACCAAGGCAATCTTCTCACAAAACACAGCTTGAAGGTTGCAGAAGTACAAATAGCACGAAGGAATCAACAGGCACAAGAAAAAAGGGAGGTCAAAATGACATATTACTACTTAATGTCTACGCAAGGGCTCTATACAACCAATTGGCTCAAGAAAGGGGCAATGGTGGCTCAGTCCTGAAAGTAGGCCAGCTTGAGAAGATGAAGAAGAGGGGGGAGGACTCAGGTTACCTGTCCTCTCATCAGGGAACCTGCAATAACAACTTCTGTTTAGGAGTATGAACACAAGAAATGGGTGATGAAGCCAAAGTGGATCGATTCTCCCTCCCACCAAAGAAAGCACTGTTCAGGAACCACAGTCTCTAGCCAAATAAAATGCTGATAACAAAATAAGCATCCAGAGGAATGGCTTTGAGCTTGCCCTTCATCTTGGAACACAAAAGTAAAGCCCACTTGTAGAAGCACAATGCAGAGCCTACCATCCCACCAACCTAGCCAAAGCATCCAACATGCAGGGGCTCAAATGAAAAACCACCAAGATCACTAAGAACAGAAAAAGAAATAGCCCTTCCTTGATCCTAGATTCAGGGACTCAAGACTTGCTACTCCCAATACAATACTTAAGCACTGAAACATGAATAATTGGAAGGTATAATTCAGGACTCAAGTCCAAGGTTGCCAGAGATGGGAACTTACAGCCTACCCTGTTTGCCTCCAAGTCACCCTATCAGCTTGTCAAGGATTAAAAGATTTATGCTTCTAATAACACCAGAAGGGTATGAGGCCCACAGAAAGTCAGTATACAAATCATTAGCAAAAGTACTACTCCAGTCTGCCAAAGGGTGTTATAGCAATAAGACCCATCCCCCCATGATGAGAGAGAGTGTGTGTGTGTGTGTGTGTGTGTGTGTGTGTGTGTGTGTGTGTGTGTGTGTGTGTGTGTGAGGCGAAAATATGAAGGCGCAGGTATTCTGATGGGGAGGGACAAGCAAGACCATAAGTGTACCAGCATCAGTCTCAATGAGATTCCATCTATAGAACAACCACATGAATGCAAGGATCCTAACACTTTGTACTTGCTAAGAATGGAGGCCTCTCTCTCTCTCTGGCCAAAATGAAAGACCTCATGGAAAGGGTCACACACTCTTTTCCCATTCCAGCAGCCAGGTTATGTTGTGGAGGGAAAAACCATAGTGGTGAGTGAGTGACTGAGTCACACATGTAATTAGGTTAACAAGCACCTGAGTCTGCATGATAGGCAGAGACAGAAAGATAAACAGACATAGACGCACACAATGTGCGCCTAACACAGAGATCCAAATGAGGTTCCTAAAGGTAAACTCCAGCACCAGAATGAACATCCAATCTCTCATGCCTCAGATTCAGGCATTGGATAGGGTATACCTTGCAACTCCTCCTCAACCATGGCCAACCAATCTACCTGGTATGAAGGGGGGCCCTAAGAGAAAAAACCTAAGTTATTGAGTATCTCCAATCCTTTCCACTACCAGATGACTCCAGCAGTTATTCCTCATCATCAGGCTGAGCAGTATGAGGAACGAGCTGATCAGGAGGAAGAAAGCTGATGTGTACAGCCTGAGATGCACACACCAATGCAGGTGCCAGGGAGATCTGACTTCATACTTCCACTGAACTGTAATTGAGAAGGGATCAAACACCACTAACATAAAATAATTCCAAGCCCTGAGACGCCTGCATTGCTGTTGAAAAGGTAGGATTATTTTTAGGAGCACAGAGCCCTGACAGACCTTAAAGCAAGGCCAGAAGGAATAAAAAAAAAGCTCAATGACTACATGAAGAGATTGACCCTCTTGCCAGATGGTGAAAAGGCTTTTTCCATTTTACAGTCAGCCTATTACAGAAGTGCAGAAAGACAATATTTAGCTTAAAACCAAAACGTGTTGTGAAAGCAGATGATGCCATATTTGTGTACTAACAGTTCCTCCTTGTGTGTGGTAATTTGTGCAACCATGAAGTCAGTAGATTTTAGTATGGGAGTGCAAAGGGTGAAGCTGCCCACATGTGGGGTATACATGGGGGCTTGCCCCCTACAAAAAAAACTCTTTATGACATTTCCCCTTGGGTGATGTTCTCTGTATGATGTTTTTTCAGCTGGAATTTAATTAAAATGTGTTTTAGAGAAATGGGCTTTCAACCATTTGATTTCAGTAATTTCATTTAGGCTTCAAACAATTGGGCATTCAATCAAGTGTCATAGACATGTGTATGTATATACATTTCTACGCATACATATATATGAATATACATATATATACAGCAAAATGATTGAACACCTAAAACACTGAAACATACCAGGCTGTAAAAGGAAAACAGTTTCCTCTTGCTCTTTTTTTAAACCTACCACTAACTGCAGACATGATCTGTCTGAATAGGGGTAGTGTTACAGGAAGTGTTTCTAAGGTAAGGTGCAGGGTTGGGATTAGGGGTAGGGTTAGTCCTAGCACATATCAGTAAGGTGGGCAGGGAAGCTTCAGAAGGTTTAAGCATTAAGAAAAACAAAACACACAACCTCCAAAATACATATAAAACCTTTCCCTTGCATTCGACAAAATGTACATTTGATATATTCGGCATGCAGAGCACACTTCTGACAATACAACAGCTCAACCAAATGCTGGTGACAGTGAATCCTCTCTGCTCACCTTATAAATGCCTGCTAATCCTAGGCCTGCCCCTAACCATAACCAATACCTTACCTTACAAAAACACTTTCTGTAACATTATCACTATTCAGACAATTTTGGGCTAAATATAATGACAGGGTTTCAGATTTAGCAATCGGAGAAGTAAATGTTTAGTTTCTTCTCCAATCATTTTCCTTATTTGTTTGTTTTTGTATTGTTTTGTTTTCAAAATTAAAATATCAAATCATCTGTGTTTGACATGGATAACGTACACAAACACATACATATATATGCTGAATAATTCAGCATGGACATTAGTCTCAGGACAAGGATATTTGATAAAATATAAGCAACTTGTTAAGATACGCTGCATGCTAATGCAAACAAGAAGTTGTCAGAATGCGGGACTGCCAAGCAAGCACTATAAGGGACATACTAAGCTAAACTATTTTAGAGGATGTCGTATCAGACCTTTACTTATTGAGGAACATCTAAATATAGCAAATCAGTAGAGACAAGCTGCTAGAAAAAGCCCAGCACAGAGAAGAGATCTTTGACTAATGAGAAAGAAATGACTTGGGGCAAGGGAATGAAAGGAACAATTAAACGTCAGTACAGCACTGGGAGAAAGCTCTGAGAAAATGTGTACAGAATGCAGAGAGGAGAAAAGTGGATACAGAGAGCAAGGGGGTGAGAAATGGCAGCATGTTCAACAGGTGAATTCAGATCAATACTTAGAGATGAGGACAAAGAATGAGGCTTAGTAAGCAGTAGTGTGAATGAAAAGCAGCACATGCTGGTGCACAAATAATAACAAGTACACAGTAGATCAAAAGAGTTTGTGTGTGCACATGTGCACATGCTCAGAAATGCTGCAATGTAACAAATTCAAGATAGTCACAAAAACAAAGAATAAACTGAGCGTGCTATCAAGAGTGAGTGTATGGGGACAGAAAAGAAGCAACAAAAGCAGACCATGGGTGTCTCACTGATGTGACGATGCAAACAAACAATACTATATCACACAAAAATAAGTAAATAAGGGCACAGAGAGGTTGCCCAAATGAAAAAAACCTGTGAAGAACAGGAACATGTCCGATACATGAGCAATAAATACCATCAAAATGCAGGATAATCTGGAGATTGAGAAGGGGGAGGAAGGCTGGTTGACTACTGTGTTTTAGTGTTTAAAATGCCACACAATAAGCAAATCTGATTGCCAAAATATTTGTGATACTTATTTTCTGCCCCTGCCAGTTGCTATGAAAAAACTTGTTAAGATGCACCCTGGAAGCAATATACAAAAGTGTTAAAAGTTCTAGAAGCTGGGGGATCTGTCAGCAGCAGGTAGCTATGCCACAGCTATAAAGCACTCTTTAGTGCAAGCTGTTATGTCCTGCTACAGCAGGCATTAGACCTGTGCATTAGGCAAATGTATAAAAGCATAACCCTTACTCCGCCCTATTACAGGAAACATGACAACAGCCTGACCAATATTAAACATCCGGGATATACACTTGATTGGCAGAAGAGTTGTGGGCTGAAACCTGAAAAAGCCATGTTACATGTTATGCTTCACACAGCTCAGGTAACTGATCAGTAAGGAAAGTCAGAAGAATGAAAGCTAGTTCTATTTACCAGCATGCCTCAGCTTAATAAATGGAAGGGGAACAATCCAGTTTAGTCACCAGACTGACAATGCTCATCAATCTTAGCTCATGTTATTACATGTCATGAATCAAGACCGCTTCCTAACAGGCAGCATTTTACTGTTGAACGGCCAATATGGAGCATGTTTTTAACAAAGGAAAATGGTACTCCACACCCCACCAAAAAAAAAAAAAAACACAAAATTGAATCTTAGTCACAAATCTATTACAAAGATCACTGAAAACAACAAAATGGAATACCTTGAAAAAGAATCACTTCCTGACACACATCCTTCAGGTAATCAGAATAATGGTTACAAGCAATCATTTTCGATATGACCCAGACCTACAGAGGAATATAACTGAACAAGAGACTTTCAGGGTGCACTGTACTCGCTACACAGTATGAATGCCACTCCATGCAGACAAGTTCATGTATCATATTTACATGATGAAATCATATTCAGCAGAAAATAAAAAGGCAGAAATTAGTGCTAGTGGTAAAGCACAAATTCCTATCAGGGGCTTCGGTATGAAGGTGCAATAGCTAGCCCTTCCATACGTTTCTCATATCATAATGCAGCCAAACCAAACCAGTAGCCACCAAAAGCAAGGGCCAGTTCTATCTAGTGGTGTTACATTACTTAGAAACCGCAGACATATCATATACTAAAAACAGAAGTAATGTGCCTTTACAGTGACTGGGAGAGGATACCTCTTCAGAAAATCTGAGGAGGGTTGACTTGTGGAATAATAAGTATAAAAAATAATCTCACTCTTGGTATGACCTTGACAAATGCCATGTGCAATCTTCTGTAATACCATGAGATGCTTTCCCTCATCTTTACAATAAAATAATTGTATTTATGTAAACTTCAGTGTGATTATATGTAACTCAGAAACAAGCTATATGCATTTTAGTACTCATTTTAACCAATGCTTGAATACGAACTGCTCAAAATAATATTTTGTGACTTTGAAAGGATATATATTCCTGGACCTGCGGGAAAGTATGAAATGTTAACAAAGCTTTATAACAGACTACAGGATGTATACAATAAAGCACTTTCCTATTAGTACACTTAAGACTAGTTAAAATAATTAATTTGTGTAATTGTGTGTGTGTGTGTGTATATATATATATATATATATATATATATATATATATATATATATATATATATATATATATATACATATACGCATGTGTGCCTACAGTTTTAAAGTCCTGATTCAGTGCCAGATTCCTTGGTAAGCTAATACTTTTTAAATTTCATACTTAACCAAAGACACCTTCATGCAGTTTTACAGGGTTAACTTTTACCCTTAAAAATCTGAAACCATAAAACTAGTGTGCAACATATTATTTGAATGGAAGAACCAACCCTTTTTAAAGAGGTAGGTAGAGTTTAAAGAAGTCCCTCTCAAGCAGATGGGTCTGAAAGTAGTGTGCACTGATATTTTGTCCTTCTCAGGTCACCACCTTCCAGATACTAATGATACTTAAAGGGCCAAAGTTTAAAACCATGCTGTGGAAAGGTCTGTTTCAATCACAGTGGCCTGTCATAACCAATGAACACTTTTAAAACAGAGCGCATTTGTTTTTTCAAAAGAACCCAAACACATATGTTCTATCTTGTTTGTGCTGCATGGATGGTTATAAGCCTGGTACAGGATTTGTTACTAAGCTAGGCTGTGAGGGTTTTGTTTAGGTTTTTGTAGTATGCTGAAGCATATTCACACAAATCAAACAAAAAATGCATCATTTGAATTGATTAAGGTCTGACAATGTGCAAAACAGTTGGTATGCTAAGTTGTTTTATTGTAATTCGTATTTCTCCAATCATAATCAGCATTAAACTCTGCACTGCTGTTATTTTTGAATAAAGATAATACGCAGATTTTCAGACGAAGATTGTTTTAAATACAGAATTCAACACAAGTGGTAATCTGTTTCTTTGTTGCCTGAAAAATCCGGTTTGCGCCAGAATGAACTGGCGGAATCTCTAGTGGCCCAGCCTTCTGCCGTGACTGACATAAAAACTGTGCCGCATAGAGAAAAGTGTGTGTGTGTGTGTGTATGTAATAAAGAAATTGAGTGCAAAACGCAGGCCACGTGATGCATAAAACTGCCGAATTATTAAAAAGTCAATAACATCACTGCTGTCTCTGTTGGCATACAGATAACGGGTAAATGCTGAACTCCATTAAACATCTTTTACACATTATCATGGGTCGAACACGTAATTTTCACAACTTATGAAGCTTCTCTATTTATTTCGCTATATATCTACAGCATGCAACGAACAGATATGTGGACAGTAATGATCTTCTCTGCCAGGCCCATATGAAATGATACAAGTCCTCTTTCAGATCTTGCAAGAATTAAATGACCAATTTCACGTTATACTCTAAATCTGAAGCTTGCCATACTCACTGTGCAGCAAACCCATATATAATACCACCATAACTCTGTAGCGTTATAAGGTATTATATTTAAATCTGCATCATATAATCTTCAACTGCCACCTGGCAGTGAAGTTTTCATGGCTACGATTCCTGTAGTATTTCAATCATATTTTTTACTATATAAAAATCAGAAGCCATTACAAAATCTGATTCAAATCTTTTTAAACTTTATCAGTATCAATATGACATAAGCAATAATACAAATAAGTTGATGCCATCAGATTACCTCTCTCACTACATTCTCGAGTCCTTTCATGAGAAATTTCACTTTCAAACAATGAACTACAACATTTAAGTAAAACAATATATCTAATTTATTAATAATATCAATACTACCTGCATTCACTGAAATAGATCATATACTGTTTTATCTCTTACTTAAGTATTATATAAATATACATTTTTCTGTGTCTCAGTCAGTATGAACAAGGTAAATTTTTCTTTTATAATTTCAAGTTTATCTTACACAATTATTTTAAATGAAGCTGAGATCCATTTATGTTGTATATACAGATGGATGTGATAAAACAAATTAATAACAATAAACCACTGTTACATTCACTTACTAAGAGTAACTAAATACAAAAATAGTATAAAAATGTAAATAAATAGTTTCTCATGAACAACAAGGCGAATAAAATGCTACTAACTGGAAACATTTAGGCTATTATATCACAGGTAAAGAAATTCCTTAAAATCCACATTTTATAACCAAAAAAAACCCCTTAAAAATTAGTAATAGATATTATTAAAATTAAGTGAAAAAAAACCACAGAATATTTTTCCAAGTTACAAATTACAATCTGTAATAAGTGGAAACACTATTAACAGACAGTTTTACTGCACCATTTTTAAACCTTACACATCCAAATCATTAGTAAAGAATGAGGCTACAATTTACTTCTGACAGCAAGACTTAAAATTCTTTGAATCGGTCATGAATGTAGAAATGACAATTTTACAAAACGCAGTGGGAAAAAAGGGAAACAAACAAACCCATGCTGACATAAAAGTAATTTTTAACAATATACTGTTACAGCAGATTTTTTACTATCTAAATTGTCAGTAGGAAATTGAATTTTATTTAAGGTTACAAATGGAAATTTATATCTGAGAGGAACTGTAATATACACCCTCTATACAAGCACAATTTTATTCTAATAACAGCAAAAACATTTAAGTATAATTAAATTCTAATGATAGCAAATATTAAGAACAGTAGTTAAAATGAAAACACACATCAAACATTCTGTCTTTTTCTGATGTACATACATAACTTTTACAGCAGCTTTGGTCTCACTGTTTTCGCATGTATGAAGAAATACAGGGGACACTGAATGCCTAGTAAACATAAGGATTACTACTTTAAAACTCTCAGCTGCACAGCAGAGATTTTTTTTTGTTAAAAATACTTCAAAATATACATGCCAAATAAGAATCAGAAAAAAATACAAAAGCATCTGAGTCATGAAACATAAATCCTATGCAGAACGCTACTGCAAATGATTCAGTGTAAATGTTAATGTTAGTAAGAATATGCAATGCACTGCAGTGTCACATATCAACTACCAGGAATTCATGTAATGGCTGTAGGAGTTTGATTTTCAAACTCGCTGTTTTACCACACGAAAGTAAACTCAGCACTGATGGCCAAAATTATTAAATATGCACACAAAATATTGTTTCAGCTGATCTTAACATTTTTCCATGAGTTTTCTCATCAATGTGTTCAGTGGAATCTTCCAGTAGTTTTAAATGTTTTGAATAATGTGTACGTGCATCTACAGTTTTGTGCGTGTGTTGTGTGTGTATATATTTATGTATATTATATATGTATAGGCATATTATTGTACACACACACACACACACACACATACAATTCATCTATTTCTCTGTGATTCATCTATTAAAACACATGCACATAATCTTAAATATATAAACAGCCAGCAATGATGATGTTTGTTTTGCAAGTTTATCCTCTACACTTGAAAAAGTGTGTCCTGATATTTTAATTTTCGAAACTTGTAAAAGACATGTAGGCTGACAATACTGTGTATTTGTCTGTGTCACAGTTTACTGACAGATACTGACCACACTGCATATTTCTGTGTTTGATGTTTACCTTGAGACTTACTGAGGTAATGTAGACTTCTTTGTGTCAAGTTTTTCTTTAAACAAAATACAAACGCTCAGGTTGAAAAGTTAACCCGATCTTGAAATGTCAATCAGACAGTAAACTTGTATGTTACACAAAAGCAGAGTCCTCCATAATGGGACCTTTATAACATGGAATTTTAGTAGTACATTACAACCTAATTCAGATATCTGGCTTAAAGAGCTAATCTGGGTTTATATGCCTGGCAACCACTGTGGGGAAAAGCTGGAGTAACTATGCATCACAACAGGAACAGAACCAAGATATTATACAGCAGTCTCAAAGGTTTATGAAGTTTTAGGGTGACAGTCCTGCATCAAAGAGAGGACTGATAAACTTTTACTCTAACGTGCAAATACATTAATGCAGTGAGTCAGGCCTTGACAGAAAACATAAGTTCTTCTTAAACTAGCAGCGGTTTCTTATGGCTTAATGACAAAAATACAAAATATTAGATATTTTACCTACTAAGCAAACATTTATCTTAAAAATCCAATGCACATTACAAAACTAAATCTTACTTCCTTGTACTTTCTTCAGTCCTTTAAACCAGATTTGGAACTCTGAAAATGAAGTTTTCTTTTTCTTTTCAGCCGTCTGATCAACCTTATTTCATGTAACTTATGTCTGAGTAGTATTTAAACAGATTAATTCAAAATAATATCTTCCTATACAGCTAAGATGGTACTTTCATCAGTCCATAACTTAATATGTATGTATGTATATGTATATATATGTATATATATATATATATATATATATATATATATATATATATATAAATAAAATATATATGCGTATATATATATATATATATATATATATATATGTGTGTGTGTGTGTGTATATATATATATATATGTGTGTGTATATATATATATATATATATATATATATATATACACATATAAAATGTATGTATATACACAAGTCTGCATACATGCATATATACACTGTTTTGAAACAGACATCTGTGAGTCATTAGGAAAAGTGCGCGGTCACTAATGACATGCTTTGGTTAATAACTGCTGCAGGTAATCAGCAGAAGCTTTCTAAAAAGTATGGGCAGACCACTGTGAAACAAATTAGGTCATCTCCATTCTGCCTTGGTGCAACGATCACTACTCAGATGTAGATTACAGAAACAAAAAGGCCAATTTCTAGGCAAGTTTAATGCAGTGCAGTGGAATCCAAATATACAGACACATGAAACAGCAAGGCCAACTGTAATACTTGAATGTTGTGGCTAAGAAAAGAGATGAGCAACTGATATAACGGCCTCTTGTGGAATATCATATTTAATCTACACCTCATAACTGCCAAATAGAGAAATAAGATAGCTCACAGAAATCCATTAGATATTCTGTGTGCACGTAAAAAGCTTGCGACTTTATATAACAGTTTCTTTAAAATTTTAAAATAATCTTTGACCAGTGATATCATTTGGACAATTATGTTGCCAAAATGCCTCTGAAAAGCAAGACTGGATAACAACGTGAATAGCATGTGCGAGTCGCATATTCACCATGCATATATGTGCAGTAAGTTAAACGTGGAAGCATGTCTCGTTCATGAATTGCAGTGCCGTGCTTTGGGGTGCATAATCAGAAATAATGGCTTACTGAAGGGGAAATAATAAGTAGTCTGAAATCCAGAAAATACAGATACAGCAAAACGCTTGCATAAGGATGTTATCTTTCCAGTGTAGTTTGTTACATTCCATTATATTAGAAAAACTCCAAACAGCTCAGTTGTTTTACACAGCACATATAATACCAGTCTGGTTAAACCCAAATGGTGACGACTATGAAACAAGAAACTATAAAGCTACTGCTGTATGCAACAGGCTCACAATTTTAATACCTTTTCTCACCTGATGTCTAATATCAAAACACCACCCCCTTTTATCCAGTAAGGTCTTGTCAAAAGAGCTGGTATGATATACTGTGTTAAACTGAGTTAATGTTCTCTTTTTTCTTCTAAGGCAGAGAAGTCCTTTATAAAGCATATGTGAATTTACTGAAACACACTTTAGCATACATTTTAAAAGTACAAAATGTAACATTCTTTAACTTCATTAGCTCTCAGAAGCGTGTTTTATATCAGTTAATGCCTGTGGCAAAAGTGAAAAAAAATAAATGTAAATGATTTAAAGCAGGCCAAACAAAGAAACAGACACCTTTGGGAACACTGTGTGAGCAATACAAGATTCTTACGAAGAATTTCATAACCTCTGAAATCACTTATCTCTTTCTCCTGTGCAATAAAGTGGGAAATTACCAATGCAATTTACATTGCCTAGAAGCCACTTAGAACTCTATACATTATGCTGATTTCAATGGTACAAAATGAATGAAAGGAAATTCAAAAAAGTGTTTTCCTCTATTTCTTAAATATGTAGAAACGAGACTACTAGTTTTGAAAATAATTCATGTAAATCTATTAAAACCCAAGGTGTCTTATGTTTTATTAGACCATGGGTTTCCGTCACTGCAGTTTAGCAACCACTTTGGGATATATGGGCATAGTACACAACTGGACCATTTAACATCACTCCACAAGACCGCACACTCCAGAAGTCATCCTAAAAGTTTCTGTAACAAACTAAAGCCTTAATGTCTCTAAAAACTGAAGAAAGCATGTACAAACACCATTTAAGAATAATAAAGAAAAAGTGAAGGATATCTACAGGTGATGTCACAAAAGTGGAGATGTTTTTTGCAGACACGTTTACGTCCTGCTTCTTGATACTTTGCTTCATATTAGTAGTACACTGCAAAGGAAAAAAGCTGCACAGTTTGCCAGAGACAGAAACATTTCAATGTTCTGAACACGAGTCAGAGATACACAGCGGGTCAGATGATAGGCACTGAAGAGACAGAAAGGGTTAAAAATGAAGATTTCCCTGAAAGATTTTGAAGTTGATTAAGACCTCAGCTTTGCATTAAACAGTATCACTTCCACATGAGTTGTTGCTAATGCTGTTAGGGAGCAGCTTGAGAAGCCCAGTACGCTGGTGACCTCCCTCACCCTGCAGCCACCCACAAGGGCTGCTTGATTAGTATCCTACCTGGCTCTCAGAGGAATTCCCATCATCCCCTAGGAGCTCATTCCGCACCTCATCACTGTAGGCGATCCGTGACCTTTTCTGTAAAAACAAAAAAAGAAAAAAAAAATCTAGCTTTAGAAAATGATACTTGGAAACAATATGTATCAAGATTCATCAGTTTAAACCTTGAGAGCCCCCTAATGGATAATCATTTGTTTTGGATTTACGGTGTCAAAAAGTACAAAAACCTAGCCCCAACCCAGAGAAACACTATTTTACTTTGATAAACAATTATCATGGTTTACCAGACAGAGCAAATACCTTTGTAAACTGGTCAAAAGTAGCACAAATCTAGCAGCACTGAATTACCTACTGCATTTAACTTCAATTCTTTATCAGTCTTTCAGAAATGGAGCTTACTACATTAGCGGACTGCCCTTAACTCTGTACAACTGCACTTATGGTCAGTTGAACCCTCAGTAAACATGGACAAGCTGGATAAAACCACCTGCAGAAAGAACAAGTTTCACATTTCACTATTCCAAAAATATCATCATGAAAGCATTTATTTTTAACCAATCTGTTTTTGAAATACAATTAAACTTTATGACGATTTTGAAATTACTCAATATAATTTTCAGTTTGAAAAACAAAT